>NC_090824.1:76197000-76516666 GCF_028021215.1 Eschrichtius robustus
AAGATGTAAATCAGAATGTATTTGAAGCTAAGGCCTTTAAAGAAGTGATTAAGTTAAAATAAGGCCTTAGGTGGGCCCTAATCCAGTCTGACTGGTGTCCTTATAAGAAGAGGAAATTTGAACACAGAGAGACACCAGGGGTGCCATCACTGTCCCAGGGGGAAAGACAGGAAGTTGGGAGCTGGCTAGAAAGGGGGCTATTTGAGGATGTCTTTTTTAGAGAGCTAAAAATACTTTCCTTGAAAGTAATCATCCAAAGGGGAGATGGAACTACTTGTATGAGGTACCAGGAATTTCATTAAGCCCCTTTTATATGTATGTTTAAATCTATATTAGGTCATTCAGGTCTTGAAACCACCCTGAGAACTAACACTAATCACTCTTCGTTAAACATTCCAGTTTTCTTGGTTGTTTTTCCCACTCAGCTGAAAGCTACTAGTGACTGGGTCTTTTTCATTTTTCGGTGGCTGGTGATTTGCACGGTGCCAGACAAAGTAGAGTTTGGTAGATTCTATAAATGAAAGTGAGTAGGTAAAATATCTTATCTTAGTAAATGAGGCAACTGATTATCTGCAAAGATAGGTAATTTGCACAAGTAGTAAATGACCGTGCTGAAATTTTTTAAAAACTTTTTATTTTGAAATAATTTCAGCTATACAGAACAGTTGCAAAAATGATACAAAGAATTCCTGTATATCATTTGTCTATATTCTCTAAACATTAACATTTTTCCTATTTGCTTTATTAGTCACATATTTATGTACAGATACATAAATTTTTTTCTGAATGTGTGAGAGTAAGTTTTGGACATGTTGCCCCTTTTCCAAAATTCTTCACTATGCATTTCCTAAAAACAAGAACGTTCTTTTTACAAGGGTTTAAAATAAGTATACTTATCAAGATCAGGAAATTTGCATTGAAACTATACAGTTATCTAATCCACAGACTGTATTCAACTTTCATCAACTGCCTCACTCTAGAGCCCGCGACCCACAACTACTGAGCCCTTGTGCCACAACTACTGAAGCCCGTGCACCCTAGAGCCCATGCTCTGCAACGAGAGAAGCCACTGCAATGAGAAGCCCACGCACCGCAAAGAAGAGCAGTAGGGGCTCGCCGCAACTAGAGAAAGCTCACACGCAGTAACAAAGACTCAATGCAGCCAAAAATAAATAAATAAATAAATAAATAAATAAATAACTAAATAAATAAATAAATAAAACATTAAAAAAAAGAAAAAGAAACCCACTAGTGTCAGGGACTTCCCCGGTGACGCAGTGGTTAAGAATCTGCCTGCCAATTCAGGGGAACCGTGTTCAAGCCCTAGTCTGGTAAGATCCCACATGCTGCAGAGTAACTAAGCCCACAGGCCACAAGTATTGAGCCCGCGTGCCACAACTACTGAAGCCCGCACGCCTAGAAGCCGTGCTCTGCAACAAAAGAAGCCACCACAATGAGAAACCCGCCCACTGCAACGAAGAGTAGCCCCTGCTCGCCACAAGAGAAAACCTGCGCGCAGGAACGAAGACCCAACACAGTCATAAATAAATAAATAAAATAAAATAAAATAAAAAGAAACCCACTGGTGTCAGGCATTGTACTAGGAACCAAGGATCTAAAGATGCAAATAACATCTTTTTTTTTGCCTACATGACAATGTTGTGCTATTTCATACTCATCAGGTTGCCAAAAATGCAGGAGCATGATACTCTCATGTTTTGCCAGAGACAGGACATTGAGATGCAAAAACTCACATACCATAGTTTCTGGTGAAATTATACAATCAATGCTTCAGTTAGTCTATCTGTGTAACAAATTACCCCCAAACTTGGTGGCACAAAACAATAATTTATTATGCTCCCAGTGGGTCAGGGGTTCAGATAGGACACAGTGGGGGCAGCTTGTCTCTGTTCCAATGTCTGAGGCGGCAGCTGGAAGACTCAGAGGTTGGGAGCTGGTATCATCTGAAGGCTCATTCACCCACATGTTGAATGGTTGATGTTGGCTGATACCTTAGCTGGGCCTGTTGGCTGGAATATCTGTACAAGGCCTCTCCACGTGGCACCATCTTCCTCACAGCATGATGATTGGGTCCAACTGTGGGTGTCCTACAACAGAGAGGGAAAGCCAGGCAGAAGCTGTATCACCTTTTATGACTTGGCTTTGGAAGTCATACAGTGTGACTTTCACCCCATTCTATTCATTAGAAGGGAGTTTCTAAGACTAACCCATACTCAAGGAAAGGGAACATAGACCCTTCTGATAGAGAAGAGTCAATATCACACTATAAGAAGAGCATGTAGAATGTGATATGTTGATATGGACATCTCTGAAAAATACAATCTGCTACAATCAGTTTGTGAACAAAGAAGAACAAAGAACATCACTCATTACCCAGTTATACAAGGGTTAATTCGCAACCCACTGCAGTCGACCGCTGACAGGGCACCCTGCAGGAAACTGAGGATGAAACACAGGATGAGGTACTCTGTGCTTTGGAAAAACAGATTCCTAGATAGTTAGATGTATATCTCAGGAATAATTTCAAAGACCCCTGATTCTTGCACCTTCCCAAACACAAGCTCTAGTCCTCAGTAAGACCATGAATACAACTTAAACTCGCAATTCTTATGCTGTGTGTCTTTCTTTAAGTTGACAAGTTTCTTTGTACAGAGAAATGTACAAAGATATCATTGCAGTGCTGCTTGTGAGGGTGGAAATTTGGGAACATCCCAAATATTCAACAATAGACGACTGGTAAATAAATGACGGTTTATTAATACAAAGGAACAAACAATACACCAGTAAAAATAAAAGAACAACAAAGATACATTTTAATATCGATGAGTCTTAAAAACATTGTTGAGTGAACAAAAAAAGCAAGTTGCAGAATGATTTGTACTATATGATAGTATTTATATAAATTTCTTTTTAAATTGCACATGGAAACCCTATGTTTTGTTTATGAAGATATTATACATGAAGTATAAGTACAAAAGTAAGACTGGTAACACTTTAAATGTATAATTTCATTTGAGAAAAGTTAAGAGGAATGGGAATGGAGAGAGGAATAAAATGGACACCAATGTTTTTATGTCTATATATATATTTTAGATAGTAAGTAAATGAAAAACTATTTATTTTGAGTGCTATATATTGGTTTGTATTTATCTACATTGTTTAATTTTTTAAAATATTTATTTATTTATTTATTTGGTTGCACCACGTCTTAGTTGTAGTAGGTGGACTCCTTAGTTGTGGTTCCAGGGCTCCTTAGTTGCAGCTCACCAGCTCCTTAGTTGCAGCACGTGGGCTCCTTAGTTGCAGCAAGCTGGCTCCTTAGTTGTGGCATGCAAACTCTTAGTTGAGGCATGCACGTGGGATCTAGTTCCCTGACCAGGGATCGAACCCGGGCCGCCTGCATTGGGACGGCAGAGTCCTAGACACTGCGCCACCAGGGAAGTCCCTACATTGTTTAATTTTTGAAAAGTAATTCATCACATTAAAAATGAAATTAGCCCATGAGAGAGGGCAAGGGAAGGACTTTATAAAATCCATCAAGGGACTTCCCTGGCAGTCCAGTGGTTAAGACTCTGTGTTTCCAATGCAGGGGGTAAGTGTTTGATCCCTGGTCAGGGAACTAAGATCCCACATGCTGTGTGGTGCGGCCAAAATAAGTGAATAAATAAAATAAAATCCATCAAGAAGTGTGAAGAGGGACTTCCCTTGTGGTGCAGTGGTTAAGAATCCGGCTGCCAATGCAGGGACATGGGTTCAAGCCCTGGTCCAGGAAGATCCCACATACTGCAGAGCAACTAAGCCAGTGTGCCACAACTACTGAGCCTGGGCTCTATAGCCTGTGAGCCACAACTACTGAAGCCCACTCGCCTAGAGCCCGTGCTCTGCAGCAAGAGAAGCCACTGAAATGAGAAGCCAGTGCACTGCAATGAAGAGTAGCCCCCGATCACTGCAACTAAAAAAAAAAAAAAAAAAAAAGTGTGAAGAGCTCCAGAAGAATTCCCCTCCTCATGAGCCTATGCTTCCCCCTTCCTGTGAGGCTGTTTGGCCTTGCTTTTGCCACCCCATATGTGGGCTTTCCTCTGTAGGCTTGCCTCATATGTGGACATCACGTTTTCTGTTTCTATTAGCCCTGTCTAGATAGTATGGCATTTTCAAACAAAAAAGCCAAACAGAAAAACACAAACGGAAAAGAAAGATAAGAATAATAAAAGAGAGAAAAAGGAAAAAAACAAAACAAAACACAAACTGTTATAAATTTAAAAGGTGACTTAAAGAATATTCACAGTATGGAATTTATCAATGAAACAGTTTTTGATTGTATACTGTTTTACCCCAATGGAACTAGTTAAAGTATCCATCTAAGGCAGTAAGTAAAGCAGTAAGAGGGGCATAATATTTTACTGGCTCCACATCCTCTAGTCAATATAAATTGTTTTTTTTTTTTAATAAATTTATATATTTATTTATTTATTTTTGGCTGTGTTGGGTCTTCGTTTCTCTAGTTGGGGCAAGCGGGGGCCACTCTTCATCGCGGTGCGCAGGCCTCTCACTATCGCGGCCTCTCTTGTTGCGGAGCACAGGCTCCAGACGCGCAGGCTCAGTAGTTGTGGCTCACGGGCCCAGTTGCTCCGCGGCATGTGGGATCTTCCCAGACCAGGGCTCGAACCCATGTCCCCTACATTGGCAGGCGGATTCTCAACCACTGCACCACCAGGGAAGCCCTATAAATTGTTTTAAAAGTACAGTGTCCTCTGACCTGATACTCAAATTCTATTTCCACACCCTGTGAGTAAGAGATATGTATTGAATTGTCTACTTAGCTCATTTTCCCTGGGAACTTTGGCATCTCTAAGCCAGGGTTAATCCTCCTGGCACCAGGCTTGGCCTCAGGATGCCATTATAAACATGGACCCTGAAGCTCCTCAGGGCTTCCTGTGTCTTTTGAGTCTCATATCTTTGTAGGGCTCCCATATGTACATATGTAACTAAAATTGTTTTTTTCCTGTTGATCTATCTTTTTATTACAGGGGGTGTCTCAGCCAAAAACCTAGAAGAGTTTATGAAAAATTATCTTTCCTCCCCTACACATAGGACCTAAATTCTTAATCCCAGTCCTTCGATCTCTGAATCAAAAACCTGTTCCAAAGCCCCAATGTTTCCGTGATATTTCACTATTTGAGTAGGGCAAGAATGTTTTTAGTTTCCCAGTGTTTTTTTTTTAACCCCCTTGATCTATGCTTTCTCTTTGTCCATTCCAATAGATAATGGGAGAATTGACTCTAAGGCTACAGTGGATTATTATCCCTACTACTGTTTATATTTAAAACATTATCTGATTAAATATAGAGGCAAATAGTTAAGATCTAGGATGCCTCAGTTACCAGCGTTAGAATCTGTGAAAATACCATCAACATTGAGTATCAGTGCCACCTCCAAACAACCATAGACAACGGTTTCAAGGGAAATATGTAAAGCCATGAGCAGAGTTTGAAGGGATGGAGAACTTTCTTGCTCCAAAGTCCCAGAGACACAGGGGTGAGGGAAGTGGCAGAGGCCCCAGGTTGCCAAATAACCTCAAAGGTTGCCTAGGGCCAAAATCGTTCTCCTTGGAATGCTGGCAAATGCAGGCCTAGGTAGCTCCAGGCTGGCAATGATGTGAAAGGGATCACACTTCCAAACACACTTATACACACACTCATTAGAATGCAGCAGAAAATGGTTTTATTTCTGTGGACACAATACAAGAAAAGTTGGCTGAAGTTCTAAGGCTGAAACTATGGAGGCCCGGACACTTCTTTGCCCTCTTCCCTACTATCTTCCTTCAAAACCTAGAGCTCCAAAGCAGAAAAGAATCCTACATATTTTTTGTCCCAACTCTGGTCTATCCTCATCACTCTAATTTTTCCAATACCCTCCTTTTTCCTTCTATGGGAACCAGGAAAATCAACAAAAGGAAAGAAAAATCAGAAGAGATCGTAAGAGAATTCGTGCCAAGTGAGAGGGAAAATGATGGAAACTTTAAACAATCTTGTCTAAGTGTACAGGAACCAAATCATAGGGAGGATCGCTCTTCTGAGGGGGGTCGCAGGCAACAATGAAGAGCTTGTACTGGGTGTCATCTCGGTAGCGGCAGTCAGGATACTTCCCCGCAGTGAAACTGCACTGAGTCAGGTTAACAGGCTTTGGACTCTGGTGGCAGTTGTGCTGCCCATTCTTACAGACGATGTGGGGCAAATCACAGACAGCAGCCACGTCCTGGAAGGAGTTGTGCAGAAAGGTGTTTTGAGGCTTACAGTGTCGAGTATAATTATTGACGCCGCTCATTGCCTTGTTGCACTGGAGAAGCCTTGGCTGTATATGCTGAATTTCAAACCAGTGAGCCTTGGTGAGATGCTTAGGCAAAGCACAAAGTGGACACACTGACCACCATAGTCCCAGCAGCAATAGGAGGAGAGGAAAGCATCCCAGAAGACCTGGCCCCATATTTTCTGTGTAAGGAGAGAGAAAATAATGGTAGTAGTAAAAACAATAAGAGCAAAATTATCACTCCTAACCATTTAGATTTTTATCCTGCCTTTTAAGATTTCATAGCTCTTTTTTTTTTGTTTGTTTTTAACCATCTTCTTTCTCACTTGAGTCTCACAATTCTAAAGAAACTAAAGCTCAGTGAAGAGGAATTTGAAGTAACACGATCTTTTCTCTGACTGGTAGATCTCGTTCTTCTCTTTGTCCTGCACTCATGCGTTTGATGGTCCCCATGTCAGAAACCTTGTCTCTTCCCTCCTGAAATATTTACCCTCCATCTATTTGACCTGGATCTCCCAGCCATCTTCACTGGCCACTCTCCCCAGCCCTGGGGGCTTCTGCTCTTACCAGGTCTGCACGCTGGGGCTCCCGCTGAGAACAGCAGCAGTAGTTAGTCCCAGGCTCAGAGGCTTTTGTCTGTTGTTCTTCTCCCAGATGTGCGAGGCTGCCTGCGTGTGGCAGGGGAAGGGAACCCTAGGAAAGAGAAAACTAGGGCTTGGAAGATGAACTTCTTGTTGACAGTGTGGATGAGACTCTTAGGCTTTCAAACTTGCTGTTTAATTAGTATCAATAACACTGTAAGTGCAGGGAGAGTAAGCTTACTTAAAGAAACAATGAGACTCAAAACACAGTTTTGAGGAACTGATCACTTCCTGATATGAGTTGGTGCTTCCTTCCTGACTTGAAGCTTCAGTTTTTTGAAGTTTTATGGTTTCATTTCCTTAGGAGAAAATATACATGAAAATCTGATATAATAACTGCCATGTACTTGGTATGTGAGCTTCAACCATAGACTTGAATGAATTATTCCTTTATGTGTATGTTTATCGGGCCAGATACTGGGCTACTCTGATTCGGGAGCTTGTGATCTAATGAAAGAGACAGTCAGGTAAATGGACCAATGCACAATATATTAACAAATATCAATAGCACTTACAGCTGTGATCAAGGAAACTACAGGTAACTGTGTGGAGACAGTAGAGAGGAGGTATTTTTGGAGGGCACAACACCGGCACAGAGTTTTGAAGATTAATTAGAAATTAAGTGAAGAAGATGGTAAGGGCAGCCCAAAGAGGAAACTGTGTGAAGAGACCCATACATATGAAGGAGAAGGGCACATTTAGGGTATTTGCCTCTTAAATCTGTTCTTGCCTTTCCATTGGTGCTGCAATATCCTTATTCAGAACCTTATTGTCTCATAGAGGACTCACATAAAAGTTTCCTACATGGACTCCCTGCCTCTAGTCTCTTTTCCTTCCAATCCATTCTACATATTAATACTTCCAGATTAGTATTTCTTGAGCATAAATATAACAGTGAAACACTCTTGCCCAATAGTTTTAATGGCTCCAATAATCTTTAGGATAAAAATTATTTCTGTTTATAGCAAAGTTGCAAGATACAAGGTTAATATACAAAAATTGCTTCCTTATATACCAGCAATGAACAATTGGAATTTGAAATAAAAAAAAAAACAAAACAGCTAACATTTATATTAGTACCAAAGAAAAATGAAATATTAGGTATAAATCTAATAAAATATGTACAAGATCAATATGAGGAAAACGATAAAACTCTGATGAAATAAATCAAAAGAAGATCTAAATAAATGGAGAGGTATTCCATGTTCATGCTGAAGGAAATCAGAATATGTAACCCCCAAAAATGGCTCTTTGACATAAAAATTATTTTGTACTGAAGGCAATTAAGAATCATGAAGTGCAGAAAAAGCTCCCTGCTTTCTGTCCAAAGCCAGAAAATAAATTCTCTTTTTACTGGAGATAGACCCTCAACCTCCCAGAGAGGGCACCAGAGGAATCTGCAAAAGAATCTTGAAACTAACCCTTATCTTTCTAGTTACTTCTTCACCATTTACTAACCATAGACCAAACTCCTTTGTCTTGTCAATTCTTTACAAATATCTTGTTTCTTGGGCTAAAAGGTATAAAAGCTTCCTGCTCTTTTCACTTATTTGGATTTTTCATTCTCTTGTGAACGCTCCCATGTATATGTAAATATTTAATAAAATTTGTATGCTTTTCTCCTATTGACCTGTCTTTGTCAGTTGAATTTTCAGACCCAGCCAGAGACCCTAAGAGTGCTGAGGAAAACTTTCTTCCCATACAATGACATTATGCACTTGTCAAAACGTGTACGACATGAAGAACGAATCCTAGTGTAAATTGTGGACTTTATTAATACTGGTTCATCAAATATAACAAAAGTACCACAGTAAAATAAGATGTTAATAATAAGAAAATTGTGAACAGTGTGGTTAGGAGAGGAGGGAGGGAAGAGAGGCATATGGGAACTCTTTGTACTTTCTACTCAATTTTTCTGTAAATCTAAAATTGCTCTGAACAAATAAGTCCATCAATTAAAGAAAAAAAATTTTAAGATGTCTGTTCACAACATTGTAAAGCAACAATACTCCAATAAAAATTAATAAAAAAAGAGTAAAAAAAATAAGTCTGTTTGCCTAGTGCTCATGTATCTTATTCTACATCCCATGTATTAGAACAGTCCTCCTTCTCCCTGCAGTTCCACAACTTGATTGTACACCAAACCCACTACAGAGGAAAACAATACCGAGTTACCCATGTCCTTAAGTAGGGGTCTCCTAACCCTGGCCTCACATCAGAATTGCTTATGAAAAGTTTTAAAGTGCCAAGATCCTAGGCCTACTGAATCAGAATCTTGGGGATGGATGTCTTTGCATATCTATATTTGATTAACTCCACAGTGATTCCGTTACCCATTCTTTGTAGAGAACCATTTTTCTTGACTGACATTGATTTTCACCCAATGTCCAAGTTCTTAAGACTGTTCTTATGCTTGATTCCTGAGATAAAGTCCTCCTGAGTCCTACTTCCTCCTCAAGGGATATACATAACAACATATCTTTGAATTCTTCTACAGGAACTAAGGCCCCCACCCAGGTGGAGGATGGTAACTTCAAGCTGAGCACAAGTTCTGGAGCACCACCCTGTTGCCTCGCCACCAACCAATCAGAAGAAAGTCCCACACCCTGCAGCCCTCACCCCAAATTCTGCCTTTAAAAACTCCTCCCTGCAAACCGTCAGAGATTTCAGGTCTTTTGAGCATGAGCCACCCGTTTCTCCTTGCTTGGCCCTGCAATAAACCTTTCTCTGCTCCAAATTTTGATGTTTCAGGTTGTTTGACATCACAGTGTATCAGGCACAACAACTTGGGTTTGACAACATGCTGGGCTAAAGAAAGTGAGTATTTCCTGTAGGATAGGCACCTAGTATGCATGGCAGATCCCCAAATTTGGAAGGCATGATGAGGATCACAAAGGTTGCTGATAGAGTTTATCCTTTAGGTTTATTTTGTTTGCAAGCAACACAAATTTGAGCTAATTTGAGAGGGAAATTTTTAAGTGGTAGTGAAACTGCACAACCCAGGTTGGGACTTGAACCCACTGCCTTTTTTTTTTTTTTTTTTAATATTTATTTATTTAGGCTGCCCTGGGTCTTAGTTGTGGCATGTAGGATCTTTGTCATGTCATGCGGACTCTTAGTTGCAGCATGCATGTGGGATCTAGGTCTCCGACCAGGGATTGAACCTGGGCCCCCTGCACTGGGAACACGGACAGAGTCTTCCCCACTGCACCACGAGGGAAGTCCCATGAACCCACTGTCTTTTAATTGAGATCACACATTTGGTCTCAGGACTTAATGAAGCTCAGGTTCTTTATGACTCAAGGCAGAAAGAATTCAGTGAGAAAAAAAGAGATAGATAAGAAGTGGATTTATTTAGAGAAATACACATTCCATAGACAGAACGTGGTCTGTCTCAAAAGGCAAGAACAGCCTTGGGAGAAACACACTCCACAGACAGAGTGTGGGCCATCTTGGAAGAGGGCAAGAGGCCCCAAAATATGGGGTGGTTAGTTTTTATGGGCTGGGAAATTTCACAGGCTAATGAGTGGGAGGATTATGCCAACCATTTTGGGGAAGAGGTGGAGATTTCTAGGAACTGGGCCACCACCCACTTTTTGACCTTTTATGGTTAGCCTTGGAACTGTCATGGCACCTGTAGCTGCGTCATTTAGATGCTAATGTATTACAGTGAGTGTATAATGAGGCTCAAGGTCCACTGGAAGTCAAATCTTCCACTCTCTTGGACCTAGTTGGGTCTAACCAGTTTATGTCATATCCTCAAGGGCTATGTCATTCTTTTAGAGGTTGTGCCCTGTCTGCTTCCCTCCTGTTTCAGTAGTAGTAGGAATAGGGTGGAGATTTATTGGAAGAACCTGGGAGAGATTACAATATGAAAAAATATAGCAGAAGGATCAGTCTTTGGAAATAGCTGGAACCCAAGAAGCTTGGGTGAGCTGCAGAGCAGTGCCAAATAGGCATGAATCCACTTCAAATTTTTAAAAAATCCTTGCATCACTACTTGAGATTTAGACTCTGAAGACAGTGTAGAGAATGAAAAAGATATCTTTTCATTTTTTCCTTCTCAGTTCTCAGCTAGGGCCTCTATAACAAAAGACAGATTAACAAGAGAAAAACAAACAGAAGTTTATTAGCATGAATATACCACATGTACATGGGAGAAGCTCAGGGATAAGTAACTCAAGGAGGTGGCTAGAACTTGGGTTTACTTTCCATCTTCAGCTAAAACAAAGAAAGAAGAGTGTGGAGGAGGCAAATTATGGGAAGGTGACCAGGAAAAGTACAGTAAACAAGGGTAGGGTTTGTTATACAGATTTAAGTCTGTGGCTTCTCCATTGATGAGAGTTTCTTGTGATTTAGAGTCATCTTTTTCTTCCTGTACAGAGAGGGAAACACCCTTACAAATGGAGATTTCCTTGGTAATTGTAAATTTCCCTTACATAAGGGTAATTTATACTCTGTTTTCAAAGTTTCTCCTTTATCTACTGATTCTCAAAATAATCCTATGTCAAAGAGGTACATTCTGGTCTCCTATAAGAGAGAGTCCAGTTAGCCTACCTTGGGTCTCATTACTATTGTTTGACTCAGTAGAGGAGACTGGGAACCTTAAAGGACAGCCCCACCAATGTGCACACAAAAAGGGGAAAGATAGTTCCTTAAGGGAAATGAATATGCATCTTTCCAAACAGGGGAAGTAGATGTGAGAAAGTCTAAGCAACAACACAAGGCTATTATCCTATGTGGACCTGAAACAAATAGACTGCCAGATATTTCTCCAGCAAAGATAGGTTTATTCAGGATCAGCAGAGGATTGTAATTTGGGGTCTGCAACCATGGCAAGCCATGTGCAAGTCCCTGCACAGCAAGGGAAAGAGACTGCTTTAATAGAGAGGAGAAGGAAGTTGGGAGGGCTATAGTAAACAAAGAGTGCATGGCTTTTCATTGGCTGAGTCCTTGCCAGGAAAGAAGACAACTCTTTCTTCTTCCAGCTGGGCTCAGCTATGGTCACAGGGTGTGAGAGCTCCTCCTTCTGGTCTTCCAACTCTATTTAATTAAGGTTTCTGTTTATTAATTTTTTATAACAAATTGTGCTTAAATTCATTTTCCTCCTATACTGTTTGGAACCATCATCTTATAACCTTTTAATAAAAGCAATTTTTTTTTTAATTTTAATTTTAATTTATTTATTTTTGGTTGCATTGGGTCTTCGTTGCTGCGTGCGGCTTTCTCTAGTTGCAGCGAGCGGGGGCTACTCTTTGTTGTGGTGCACGGGCTTCTCATTGCCATGGCTTCTCTTGTTGCGGAGCAAGGGCTCTAGGTGCACAGGCTTCAGTAGTTGTGGCACGTGGGCTCAGTAGTTGTGGCATATGGGCTTAGTTGCTCCACGGCATGTGGTATCTTCCCAGAGCAGGGCTCGAACCTGTGTCCCCTGAATTGACAGGCAGATTCTTAACCACTGCGCCACCAGGGAAGTCCCTAAAAGCAAATTTTAAAGAGTTTTTAAAATGAGGTATTTGTGAAAACTTACTGTAGGAGACCTGAAGAGACAATCCTAAAATACTAGTCTAGGAGACCAGAATATGCCAGTACATTTTGAAGCAGCATTTATCAAGTGAGAAAAACAATCAGTATTTCCCACATGTAAAATGATCGTTGATGAAGAACTATTACCCAAAAACTGAGTTTGTCTCTTGGTGGATGTCGAGCCAAAAGATACAACCAAGCCAAAGATCAGGAGAAGGAAGGATTTATTATTACTTGCAGCAGGTAAGGAGAACACTGGGAATCTTTCCCAAAGCAGTCTCCCTGGAACAGCAAAACTGGGGAAGTTTTAAGCTAAGGGTATAGGCATGTTCATGAAGGGGCTTGAGCAGAGGAGAATTCAGCATAGAACCGGGGAAAGGTTGACAGAGTCCAAGCTTTAGCTGACTGAAGTCAGGAAGGTCAACAGCATCAGTCTGTCCTCCCCCTGGGTGGGGGCCTTAGTTCCTACAGAACTCAAAGACTTTATCAGATTGTAATGTATGTCCCTTGAGGAGGAACTAAGATTCTATTTTATTGCTGAACTGTTGCTTCTTGACTGCTTTTCCTTTGTTCCTGCATTCCCTTACTTCCCTTAAGATCTTGTGGCCAGGCTTAGACCACAAAATGGCTTAGGCTAAAATGGCTTCTCTTATGTCAAGAAAACCCTTCCGGGTTCTCTTTCTCCAGGGACCCCCTACCCTATCTGCTTACAGAACTGCTGTTTAACACTAATCTCTTGTGAGTTTGGTTGGTATAGGTCATCATCTCCCAGGTATCTGCTCATTCCCAAGTACACTGAAAAAATGGCAAAGCTGAGGAGCTATGCTTGGAGCACGATGACCAATCTAGATTCACTGGCTACTTGTTGAGGCCCGAGTTCCAGGAAGGTGTTGTTGAGGAGGAATTTGTTTCCTTTTTTCCCTTCTAGGATATTTGGCTCATCTCATAATTCGATGATATAAGACAAACTGACAGGAGAAAACAAACAAAAGTTTAATACCACGTATAATACATGGCGGAGACCCAGGTAAACTGAGTAACTTGCCAAAATGGCTGAGGCCATCACTTTAAGTATCATCTTCGGCTAAAGACAAAAGGAGATGTTGGGGAGGGAAATCTATGGGAGATGACCAGGAAAACACAGGAAACAAGGATAACGTTGTTTTGCAGACTTATCATTGTCTTGTCCACCACTAAGAGTTTCTAGAGAATGAGTCCGCCCGCCCCCCACCCCCGCCTTCCTGGTACAGCAGGAAGACACCCTTACAAATGGAGATTTCTCTTTTACCTGTAAATGTCTCTTACAAAAGAGTGACTTCTATTTGGTTTTCAGAGCTCCTCTCATATCTGCTGATTCTTAAAAAAATAACCAGGCTAAAATTATCCTTATGCCAAAGAGACATATTTTAGGGTGGAAAATTCTGCTCCCTTATAGTGTGCAGCTTAATTTAAAGTGTCATCTAATTTAAAATGTTTATACCCTGGTCTTTTTTCTAATTGTTTCAAGGCTTGAGTCATTCAGTGATGCAGGAGGCTGAAGAACACAGGGTCCTTTAATGTTCAGTGTTTCTCCTTCGCATACCTGCCCCAGGCAAAATTATACTAAGCAAACATTTCTCTTAAAAAAATTATACGAAACGAACATTATCTCTATCTCTCATTTAGCAAACAGAATTTCTGTGGACCTTACTTACTTGTGTCTTCAACATTTCCTTCTCCAATCTACTTCCTCTTTCCTCCAACAAAATGCAAGTCTTAAGCCCCACTCTTTTTTTTTTTTTTTTTTTAATTTTTGGCTGCGTTGGGTCTTCGTTGCCGTGCGCAGGCTTTCTCTAGTTGTGGCGGCGAGCGGGGGCTACTCTTTGTTGCGGTGCGCTGGCTTCTCATTGCAGTGGCTTCTCTTGTTGCAGAGCACAGGCTCTAGGAGCGTAGACTTCAGTAGTTGCAGCTCACGGGCTCAGTAGTTGTGGCATGCAGGCCCTAGAGGGCACGGGCTTCAGTAGTTGTGGCTCATGGGCTTAGTGGCTCCGCGGCATATGGCATCTTCCCGGACCAGGAATCGAACCCGTGTGCCCTGCATTGGCAGGCAGATTCTTAACCACTGTGCCCAGGGAAGTCCCTAAGCCCCACTCTTGAAGAGAGTTTCATTTTAAAGTCCTCTAGCCCTACCCTATATCTCTGCCAAGTGAAAATGGTTTTTATCAGATAAACTCATTTGTGCTCATATCTTCTACTTAATGTATTATTTATCAGGAAACATACATACTACCGTAACTCATCTAAAATGCAATAGCCTCCTTACAGACATTCTTAATGAAATCCAGGGAGAGGAGACAATTGATGGGCACTCGTCATGTTTGTTTTGTCAAAGTCAAAATTAAAATACCAAGTCAAAGGATGAGAAAGGAAGAAAATCAGTGTTGACTGAGCACCTGCTATGTGCCAGGGACATGCTACATATTTTATACCTAATCAGCTCTGGCCACACCCACCAATCTGGGTGGGTATGGGAACTCAGCATGTCCCCACAATCAATGCCTAGGTCACAACTTTTCTCCAGCTTAGCACATAAACAGTTATACTTTCATCATACACACAAGTCTATTACACACATTAGACACACACATATAATACACTTTAAACCTACATACAGCACAAATCACATTCAAGCATAAGCTATATAACTCACAGTTATAACACCTGTGCTAATCACATGACACATAAATAAATTTCACACACATTGGAATGATAAACTTTATTTAGGGATGGGAAGATCATTCCACTTGCGAAGTTATAAGGAGAATCAATATCAGGAAAATTCCTGGGTTAGTCAAAAAGAGATTTCATATGAGCTGAATCTTTTCAAAAATGTAGAAGTAAAGCAAGTAAATAAGGACAGAAGGGTATTCCAGGCAGAGAAACAACATAGGCAAAGTTACGATAGTAAGAAACCACGTGAAACATAACTCTCAGTAGTTGGAAAACATTGGCAAATAAATGCAAGGGCTCTTGATGCAGGGAGGGGCCACAACTTGGGAAGCACTGAACACCAAAACCTGTGGGTGTGGGTCAACTTTCTAGTTGCTGATATCCTCTAACAACTGCATGTCCTCTATGCCATCAACAAACCCGTTCATGCCACAATGGAATTCAATGTAGCTGTAGCTCTTGTAATCTTTGTAGTTGTTTTTGCTATTCTCCCGGTAGCACTTGAGTGTTTTGAAGGGATATGGGGCCCATATATATACATTTCTGTAGTGACCTCTCCCGTTCCTGATGCATATATGCTCAATTTTGTGCCATACGGTATAGACGAAGATGTGATAGTTCTTGTCTTTTGAAACAACTCTTTCCCTCATCAGATCACTGCATTTGTACTTGCTGAATTCCCAGTTTGTGCTAGGGTGGTGCCGTTTCACGAATTCCCTCCAGGAAATGTTCTGGCTGTGTACAAGGAGCCCACATAGAGGGAACAGCAGGGCCAAGAGAGGGCCTAGGACCTTTAGAGAGGATGCCATCTCAGTCACCAGGGCCACCTGTGTGTGTACAGGGAAGAGAGCGGAAACACTGCTGAGCTCTACCTTAAAATTCCTTTCTCTGCCAACGTAGGCCCTTCAACTAAATTTTATCATTTGGTTCCCAGGCTAGAAGGTGATAACTCTCATTAGATAATAAAGTTTATAAGAACTGAAAATATGCTACAGGCTGAGTGAGATAAGCACAAAGTTGTAAAAAACTGATGAAGTTTATTTTGAGAATTCCAAGTACCTCCTGTCTGCCCTCTCTTCCACCTGAACTGAAGAACAAATCACCCTCTAGCTAGCTGTTTTGCAGTCCAGATCAATTCTTTTTTTTTTTTTTTTTAATATTTATTTATTTATTTTGGCTGCACCGCGTCTTAGTTGCTGCATGCGGACTTCTTAGTTGCAGCATGCGGACTTCTTTGTTGCAGCATGCATGTGGGATATATTTCCCTGACCAGGGATCAAACCCGAGCCCCCTGCATTGGGAGCTCGGAGTCCTACCCACTGGACCACCAGGGAGTCCCCAAATCAATTCTCAAAAGAGCATGTGTCCTAAAGAAAATGGTATTTTAAGCTCTATGTCTGTGAGGTGGAAAGTGTTGTTGCCTTTTAAGGGCATACAGAAGATGAATAGAGACTTGGGAAATATTTTTGAAGCAGGAAGGCTTTGGTTCCTTGAAATCTGAGGCTGCAACTACGCTGACTCTGCAAGATGGTGCTTACGAGGATCTTCACTTCGTTATAACACTTCCCCAAAGCCTGTGTGAAACATGTTATCACTTGTGACTACCCACATCCCTTCTCAGAGGCCATTTCCCTAATTATCATCATTATAAACGATCTTGATTTATTGTTAAGAATGTCATCATAAAGGAACCCCAGTTTTGAAATATTGTTCTAATCAATCAAGTACCAAAATTGAAACTGCCCTCACAAGAGCTACTCTGGTCAAAATTAGAGCAGAGATTTGCTTGACAAAGTCTTCCCTTTAAACTAGCTCTCTGTCATCACTTACCATGAGGAGTATACCTGGCCCTGTGGAATCTCTAACCTGATTCTCAACTCTCTGAGTGTGATGTCCTCAGATGGGCTTAATAATAACTCCCTCACAAACCTGTAAGAGGCTAATGAGATACGTGTACTGAGAGCATATCTGAGAATGTCAAGTACTCCATCAAACAGAGCACAAGGGGTAGGCACGTTCTCATTTGTGGCACCCTACCCCTGGCTCAAAAGGCCTAAATAGGATGAAGAGAAGACCAGGATTCAAGCTGCTTCAATGTACAGTTGGCCCTCTGTATCTATTTGTTCTGCACCCAGGAATTCAACCAACCACACAATGGATTAAAAATAGTCCCCCCCCCAAAAAAAAAATCCAGAAAGTTCTAAAAAGTAAAACTTGAATTTGCTGTGTGCTGGCAACTACTTACATAGCATTTACATTGTATTTACAGCTATTTACATTGTGTTAGGTATTATAAGTAATGTAGAGATGATTAAAGTATATAGGAGCATGCGCGTATGTTAGATGCAAATACTACGTACGCCATTTTATATAAGGGACTTGAGCAAGCTTGGATTTTGGTATCCTGGGCATGGGGGCGGTCCTGGACCAATGCCCCCCATGGATACCAAGGGACAATGGTATTATGCTCAGGAAGATTGGGGAGGAAGTGGAGAGGAAGTGGGGAGGGGTGGAAGAGTGGAGAGAGGCTCCAAGAACTGTATCAGTGAGATTAACGCTGAGTTGAATCCAGGTCTTTGGTTCTTACAAGTTGGGTCACTGTCTATTCTTAATTCCACCATCTAGAAGTCCAATCAAGCCCTTTCCAGTGTTCCTGGGCCTTTCCCTCTAAGCATCCTCAGCACCAACCCTTCTAAACGTAACTCACCCTATTTAGATCCAACACGCCTGTCACCAGTTGTAGTAGGGATCAGTTTATGGATGTGAAGAGCAGAGAGTCTGTGTCTTTCCCCTTTTCTTAGAGCCAAGAAGTCTGCAGCAGTGAAGGAAGGAAGGAATAGCAGTGGGAGGTACAGTGTTCTAACTGATTGGCAGTGGGGTGGGGGTGAGGGTCAGCTTCACTAAGAGAACCAGTTCCTATAGCTTCTCATCTAGAATACTTGGGTTCACTGTGAGAATAGCCTGGAGCAAAGGTGTCAAGCACCAAAGACTGACTTGTGGGCATAAAGGAATTGCAAGGCCTTGGGTAATACCAGAGAGGGGTTATCTAGAGTTATCAGGAGACAACCAGAGATCTGGCTCCTAAACTCATTTCCCAACAAACTTCTAGGGGAAATTCCCTGGATGGCTATGTTCCATGGGAACTTCAGTGAGGAAAACCACATCTGGAGTTGTAAACTTTCATTGAGAGGTGAAAAGTATCTAGTCAAAGGCACAATTTGCGGATAAAGTGAGATCCTTGAATGTGTTTTCTATCAACATATTTCTTCAAGGGCTGTTCCTAGCTAAGCCTCCTTGGTTGAATTTCTCACTGGGCCACCTTGTTATCAGAATGCCATAAAGGGTAGCAGAATATGCCACCCCAAAATATGCCTCTGAGGGGAGCAACATTTGCCTCCCCAAAATGTGTCACTTTGGCATGTGGATTATTTTGAGCTGAAAACAATCATGGCATACAAGACTCAGGAAGAACCATTGACCTCCCCTCTAACTACCTAAAAGAATTATGGACAAAGAATATCACCTGCCATTTCAGGAAACAAAGGATATTGAAGCCATCAAGCCAGCAACCACTGCAGCCACCCGCATCGGTGCCCCCTGAGGGGAACTCAGGATGGAGATAAACAGGATACTGGCCCTAGATAGTCAAGTCAAGGTGCATCTCAAAGGAAAGATTTCAATGAGCCCAGACTCTTGCATCTTCTTATACATAGAAAAGTGCTAAGTTCATTAAACTTAAGATGCCTGGTTTTTCTTTAATTAACAGTAATCTTTTGATGTTCCAACTACCTGCTTGGGTTTTTTTTGAAAAACTCCTATATATCCTGGCTCCTCCCTAACCTCGTCAAAACAGTCCCTCAAAGCTATCTGAGAGGCTGTCTCCCAAGCTTAGGTCCTCAGTAAGTCCACCAAATAAAACATAATTCTCACCTTTTAGGTTGTGCATTTTTTTCAGTCGACAGAATGTAGGTAGGGGACTTGTTCCAGGAAGATAGTTACACCGTGGAGAATTATAGTATAATATGAACTATGTGTGTAGACAGGGAGGAACCTAGCAAAGTCTGTTTGTTAAGATTTCTCTCTGTCTTACTGTCTCTGCAAGGCTCAACAAATATTTGTTTACCACCATTTGCTCCTTTCAACTTCTGGTGAATTGCCTTCCTTCCTGTAATACTATCCCCAACATCCTCTTTTGTCTTTAGCTGAAAATGGTATTTGAGGTATCAGCTTGGGCCACTGGGGGGAGTTGTAGTCAGCTTTCTTGGGTGTCTCCCAAGCATACAGGAAATATACATTTTGTTAAGCTTCTGTTTATTTTTTGTAGTAATAATAATAATAATAATAATAAATAGAAATCTCAATTAAATAGAGTCAGGAGACCAGAAGGGGGAGCTCTCACGCTCTATGAGGATAGCAGAGCCAACAGGAAGAAGAAAGATTTCCTCTTCTTTCCTGGCTCAGACATTAAGAGACTGTCACAACTCAGTCAACAAAAAGCCATGCTCTCTTTGTTTACTATAGCCCTCCCAACTTCCTTTTCCCCTCTATAAAATTCTCCTCTCCATTTTTGCTGGAGACTTGCATGTGGCTCACCATGGTTGTAGACCTCAAATTGCAATTCTTTGCTGATCCCAAATAAAACTATTTTTTGCTGGAGAAATAACTGGCAGTCTGTTTGTTTTAGGTCAACATTTTCTCTTGTTAATCTATCTCTTATTACAGGGGGATCTCAGCCAGGTCTCAGAACCTAGAAGGATAGAGGGAAAATTCTTTTTCCTGTCCTATAGTCAGAATGTTTAGTTTATATCCAGAACTTGTCTTCAAAGCATGTTAGTAGCAATGCCATCCTGTTTCTTCTCTTTGAATGGGAAATATGTCATCAGGATTAGATGCGGACGTGTTGGTATTTACAGTAACTCTGGTGCACTTTAAACCCTAGCTCATGTCAAGTATTCCTTGAATAACGGGGAATCATGTGCTGATAGTCTAGACAGGGATTGTCTCAGAGGACGCTGTAAATCCAACTACTCTAGTTCTTTGGGTGAAGGGGGGGGTAAAAAGGCAGGAATTCTGGGCACCTGGGTATGGAGGACTTGAGAGATGACTCTAAGAAAAGACAAGATGGCCATCATGTGCCCATACATCTCGAGCCCTTCTCAGCAACTTAGTGTTATCTACTGAAGACCTAAATCAAGTAGTGACTCAAGGAATGTAGAGGCAGGAGGGAGACACTCCTAGGGCTCATGTGTGAAGTGGCAAGCTAAGAAAGAGATCCAATTTATGTCTGCTAATAACTCTTTTTCTGGGAAAAATCCCCAGTTCAAATTCTTCTAGGAACTTAAGTGAGGGGCAGTAGTTTCTCTTGAGTTAACAGGGTCTCCACTGCCATTAGCTCAAAATAATCCACATGCCAAAGTAGCATCTCTTGGGGAGGCCTCTTCTGAACCCCTAAGTCTTTTAACAGGTGGCAATATAGTACTGTGTACTGAAAATGTGCTAACAGGGTAAACCCTATAGATTCGCATCGTACACACACACGTAAGCGTAACCATGTGAAATGATAGATATGTTTGTTAGCTTGATTATAGTGATTATCTCAGAATGTATGTGTATACCAAATGAAGTTGTACATCTTAAATATAAATAATATATGTCTGCTATAATTCAAATGCTCTCAGTTCAGTCCCTTCTCACACACACACACACACACACACACACACACTTTCCTTCTTTATCAGTTAATGTCTTTATACATCTCTGTCCCCCAATTTGCTCCTAAATATTTAAAGGGAGAAGGAAGGGGTATGAGAATTGTCTTGAGAGGAATCATTCTCTCTGGAGCAAATGAGACAAATTTTTTTGTGTCATGGTCATTGATCTGACGAGCTTTAGTCTTGAGCCAGAGTTTATGAGGATATTAAAGTGTGTGCATGTTTATAAACTAGAGAAGAATTAAAAGAGGATAGGAGGGAGAAAAAAAAAATCTCACACACAAGACCATAGTCTTCTCAAATACCTGGAATTGAAGGTATCTTATTTCCTTTATTATAAGGAAAACTTGAAAAATCTTTCAGTCAGGAAGAGTCTTAATGATCTAGTACATTTTAATACTCTGACTTACTAGGGTGACTCAAAAGTTTGGGAAGAGGAAAAGAAAATCCCTTGTATCATTTCTTGAGCTTATTAGATCCAAACACAGCAAGGTTGCCACATTATACAGATAGAGCTCTCATGTTGCCAGTGTCTATTTCCAAATTTGTAATGCTTCCCCCAACAGCTGACATTTGGGAATAACAGAAACCAGATATTTTCAAAACATTCCTTGTGATGAAGTGGAAAAAGCCCTGGATTAGTAACCGTGTAAACTAGACTTTTGTCTCAGTTTTTCTACTAACCTTTTGGTCTTAGCAAATCTCTTAACTTTGGGCTTTTGTATATTGCAACACTAGCAGCAGCATCCCAAGGGTGCTATGGTAACAGCATCCCAAGGGTGCTATGGTAACAGCATCCCAAGGGTGCTATGGTATTAGAATGAGATAACTTAGATGAAAGCAACTTGAAATTCTTGAAGTGCTAAATAATGACTAAATTCCAGAGGATAAGATTAGAGACAGCAAAGCTGACCAATATTATAGAAGGAAGCTTATTACAGAAAAGCTCAGATTCATTGTAAGTTTATGTCTCATCTTTCTCTTTCATGCAATGTATTTAACAGAATTGGTTATATAATGAACAAAAAAAAAAAAAAAAGGAAAGAAAGAAGCAGTGGAGACAGAGCCTGGGACAGCTCAAATGCATTACTCATTGTTATTTAAGGAGTAAATTAAAGGCCAGCAGCTGGGCCATAACCCCTGCTGGGTGGCATCTATCTATCAAAGTGCACAGGCACCTCTGGGTTACCTTCACAGGCAATGACAACACGTCTGGTGCTGGCCTTGGCCCGGTATCTGCAGTTGGGAGCCCTGGAACTTCCTGTCTCCCTGCAGTCTGTGACCTTCACTACACCCTCGTGGCAGTTCATCTGGCCATTCTTGCACTGAATATTGGCGGTTCTGCAGATACTACGAATGCTCTGAAGGTCTTCATGAATGAAAGTGTTGAAGCGCTTGCACTGATGTGAAGTCATATTCCGTCTTTGCATCACCAAGTTGCAGTAGCCATCATTGCCTCCTGTCGCATCACGGTCCACGTGTTGCCGCAGGAATCGTTGGTACATGCGATCCTGGCCATAGGAGGGCTGTACCAGCCCCAGCCCCAGCAGGGTCAGCAGCAAGAGCAGAAGTAATGCATGGGTCCTCTGGAGAGCCATCACTACCTTGGAGATGCCTAGAGAGAAACCAAGGGGCAGGCAAAATCATCCCTGATTCAACAGGAAGTGAGCAACCCAAAGCAGCAAGGACAATTTTTGGAGCGTCAGACAGGTCCATTTCTACACAATGCAGTCCAAGGGTTAGCCCCAGCTGAACACCTAGTTTGATATATATGGTTACTCCTGTCCTTTGTTTCAAAGAGGCTGCTTCATGATGGTGGATCACACTGTGTGAGTGATTAAACGGCTGACGAGGGACCTGCACTTTATTCCACCTACAGCCTATCCTTAACGATAATGATTAGGATCAAACATAACTATCATTCTTTTAAATGCCAGCTTCTAAGTTCACAACCACCTTTTGCCTGTGCACAGAAAGATACGCAGCTCTATGCCATATTCCTGTGTCTGCTGCCGCAGATATGCGATATGGAGTTGGGAAGTGAGGGAAGTGAAGGAGTTGTGGGAAGCAGGATGGCAGGAAGAAATGATGTTCGATTTACCCCTCAACCCCAGGACCACTGGATACAACTTCTGAAGATACACTTGGCACTTGGGTAAGAGCTTCATCACAACAATGTACTTTGGGTTGCTTTTCCCAAATCCAGTTTTGCACAGTGCTGTCTACTTTCTCTCATCCTGCTTCTTTGTGACCAACAACATGGTTTAGCAAGATGACTAGCTACAGAGTAGATTAAACTATTCATACAAGAGCAAACCCATGACCTCAGCCACAGTAACCAACTGATTTAACAAAACATGGAAAAATATTATGAACAGAAGTCCAATGTAGACATCAATGGGTGCATCTCAAGGTTCTACCTACAACAGAAAATGAAATGATCCCCAAATCCTCCCAACACATACTTTTTGTTTAGAGCTTGCCCCAAAGGCTTTCTCCACCACACACGTCAAATCTCAGTAAGAGCTTCTTTTGATACTGTGATCCCAAAGACCTAGTTCTGCCACACTAACTGTGTGACCTTGGAGAAATTACTTAACCTTTCTCAGTATATTTCCTCACAAGTAGAATAAGCATAATAATAATACCTACTTCTTAGGAATGTTGTGAAGAATAAATGATAAAATCAATGTAAAGTGCTTATCACAATGCCTAGCCTATGGTTAAGTGTTCAGTAAATGTCAGCAATGGCCATTTTTACAATTTCCATTTTTCTTGGTTTCCTTTGTTCCCTCAATCTGATATAATAACAACTAAACTGAATTGCACATATTATTGACACCCTCCCTCTTAGTTTGTAGAGAACCTGTATTCCCAAGAGATTAGAAGGTTGTTTTTAAGCCAAAATATCTCAGCTATTAGAATTTATGCTATGTCCCTAGACAGATGTTTCCTCTCCAAAGTGCATGGAATTTTCTTTCTTTCATGTCACCATTCTTCAAAGGACTTGACATTTGGGGGTTCGTCTTCTCTTTTCCTTGCAAAGTCAACAAAACATAGTGGATTAGGATTTCAATTCTTCAAATGGTTGACCTGAGATAAAATGACTTGCCTGTGACTAAACGTTTCATTCTAAACAACCTTCGGTTGTGAGAGAACAAGAGATCAAGAGCAAAAACTACTAGGGTTGGCTACTCAGCTGCTAGCTCCATCAGCAGGTCAGGAAGAACCCTATCCCATTGCCGCATGATTTCCTGGGAAAGTGTCATGTGTCCTAACACCAGGGCAGGGTATGCAATAATAATGCTCTAAGTAGATGTTTGGAGATGTGAGTTTTCACAACTATGATGTGATCAATGTAATAATGGTCCATGCCTTTGACTTTCCCCATCAAGACCGTGAGTGGGCAAGAGTCTGTTTGGAAGCCCCATTACCTAATATTAGGGAGATAGTCCTGGTTGGAGAACCAGAAAAAAGAATCCAAATAGTCTACCAAACACTGGAAATTTCTTACTTCCTAAGGGTTTTTTGACTTTATAGTAAGATAAATTTTCTTTCTTTCTTTTTTTTTTTTAACACTGTACATTTCCAGAACTTTTTTTTTTTTTTTCTGTGTTGAGTCTTCGTTGCTGCACGCGGGCTTTCTCTAGTTGTGGTGAGTGGGGGGCTACTCTTCGTTGCGGTGTGTGGGCTTCTTATTGCGGTGGCTTCTCTTGTTGCGGAGCACAGGCTCTAGGTGCACAGGCTTCAGTAGTTGCAGCACGCAGCCTCAGTAGTTGCACCTCGTGGGCTCTAGAGCTCAGGCTCGGTAGTTGTGGCACACGGGCTTCGTTGCTTCGAGGAATGCGGGATCTTCCCAGACCAGGGATTGAATCCGTGTCCCCTGAATTGGCAGGTGCAGTCTTTAACCACTGTGCCACCAGGGAAGTCCCAAGACAAATTTTCTAATAAAAGAGGTTTGGAAAACCCTTCTCCCTACTTCAGAAAGAAATGACAATGTTTTCAATTTTGAAATAGATGAATTCAAGGCAGATATATTAATGTGTTGAGTGTGTACCCATAACCTACTTTTTCATCCTTTCCTCCATAAATTGAGTACTTTCAGTGAGGGTGGGCTCTCTGTGGCACCAGGACACTGGCCTATAACCCAGGTACTGAGGAACCAGGGCTTTTGGTCCATTTCAGGGCATGTAGGCAGCAGGGGAGGCCACCATGGGGAATACTGTGACCACTATAGTCATTCATAAGATGGCAAAACTAGTGATGCATAACTGTAATTTATTAACTACTTTCTAAATAAAATATCCAGGCATCTGTTGATGAAATTAGGTAACGGGAAGTTAACCACTGAACCTGTGGATTAATTAGCATACTTTACAGAAACTGTTAACCTAAGTTTGTATTTACTTGAAAACATATCAAGTTGAAGAAGAATAAAGGATAATCTTGGAATCTTTCTATGACCTCCCCAAGACCTCAGAGTTGCCAGACGTCAGTTGATAAAGTAAAAGATTAAAGAGAAAATAATGTAGTAATCAATTTTTTGATCTTTATATAAAATAACCATGAGAATATCCTGGCAGTGTTCCATTCAAAGCAATATCAAATTACTTCCTGCTTAAGGTAAGAGTGGCTACCCTGAATGGATTTTGGTATTCATGCAGGATTACAAATGTATGTGTGTGTGTGTGTGTGTGTGTGTGTGTGTGTGAAAGAGAGAGAGAGTGTAATTAATCTGTTGGTATTTAGTCCTAAACTCTTCTTCCTAAGGCTTAACATTTGTAAAAGTAATACTGGCTTATTAAAGGTGACAGCAAAACAATTTGCTTCTCCTAAAACTTCTGCTTAGTGGCCTTGAGCCCTGGAATTTTCCCAGCAATCTCTGTAAGATGAATTTAACATCCTTACCTTTACAGAAAGGTAAAGTCCACCTCCTTAATGCCTGATAAGGAACTGACTGATAAGGAAAAAGGCATTTCTATCCCATCCAACCCTCTCAGGGGACAGCTGAATAGAGAAAATGGGGAAGGATCAATAGACCAAGAATCAGTGAGAAGACTTTGATTCTTACTGATTTCAGAGACGTTTTTATTTATTAAGCATATTGTAAAACAGAAAACAAAAGATCAGCAGCTCATTTTCTGGATTCCTAGCAATGAATGTTGCTACAGTATGAGGGGGAAATGCAAGGAAAGAAGGGCAGAGCCAGCTCTAGGCTACTGCCTTGGAGGGATAAAGGACTCATCAAAGTGGGTGGGCAAGCCATTTTCACAGCCAATAACAATGACTCTGTACCCTCTTGTGGCTCTGTACTTGCATGGAGGCCGGGGGGACCTTCCTTTATGCTTGCAAGTGGTGACCTGGAAGGGAGACTTGCTTATTGTGAGATTGCCTCTGTAAGGTTCTCCATTCTTATCTTCACAGATGGCCTTGATGTCATTCTTGTTGCCATGAATAAAGGTGTTGACGTCTTTGCAGGGATTGATCAGGTTTCGGCTCTTCATTATGCTTTCACAGTATCTGTCATCCCGGCCCTTTGGTTTGGGATCAGAGTGCTGGGATAGGAAGTGTCTGTATCTGTGGTCATCCAGACCCAGGGTCAGTGGGGTCAGACCCAGACCCAGCATGAAGACGAAAAACAGGGGGCTCAGGACCATCACCATCTCTTCCAACAAAGGCTCCTGACAAGAGCAAAAGGAGATGCAGTAGGGGTACAGAAGCATTGCCAAATTAGGCTAAAAGGACAGGGACCTTTCCCTCTGACAGGGAGTCATGAATCAGGTATCCTCCGTCACCTAAGCATATCTTTTTCTTCTCCTTTCCTCATTAGTCTCATATGTCTTGTCAATCGATTCCTTTGGAAAGTCTATTTACAAGTTTCCTGGACACACCTTCCAGCCCCAACCTCTCTTTCCTATCCCTGAAAATTTACGTTTCTATCAGTTGTAACATTACAAAATCCATTCACACTCTTTAATTCATATTAACCAAT
Source organism: Eschrichtius robustus (assembly GCF_028021215.1). NCBI lineage: Eukaryota > Metazoa > Chordata > Mammalia > Artiodactyla > Eschrichtiidae > Eschrichtius > Eschrichtius robustus. The sequence goes on from NC_090824.1 coordinate 76,223,904, forward strand.
TTAATAACAAACACTACATAAGCCCCTACTGGGTACCAGTCACCGTGCTAGGTCCTGGAACACAAAGACCATTAAGACACACCAAGTCTTGGACTCCCCAGGTGGCGCAGTGGTTAAGAATCCACCTGCCAGCACAGGGAACACGGGTTAGATCCCACATGCCACAGAGCAACTAAGCCCGTACGCCACAACTACAGAGCCTGTGCTCTAGAGCCCGTGAGCCACAACTACTGAGCCCACGTGCCACACCTACTGAAGCCTGTGTGCCTAGAGCCCGTGCTCCACAACAAGAGAAGCCACCGCCATGAGAAGCCCGTGTACCACAACGAAGAGTAGCCTCCACTCGCCGCAACTAGAGAAGAGCCTGTGCGCAGCAACAAAGACCCAACGCAGCCAAAAATAAATAAACAAATATATTTATTTATTTATTTAAAAAATAATAATTGGTATAGTGTCATGGATTTTAAATTAATTATTAATTTTTATACTGTGCTTTTCTTGTGTGTAAGTCAATAAACATATTTTCGTATTAAATATTTTTGTAGCCCTTAAAGAGGCCACAGGTTGTAGCACTGAGCCTGTAGTGCTGCTAACCAGCCCTGGGAGTACAACTGTGACTCTAGAAACACAAGAGGATCGGGGTTCTGCTGGTTACATGTGAGGGCATGTGACAGGGTGAGCGAAATGACCTCTCTTTCTTCCGTTTTTTTTTTTTTTTTTTTTAGTGAAGCAAGTAAAGTGTTTATTAGGAGGAAAAAGAGTACAGTACATGTGGATAGACACATGGAAGGGCTCAGAGAGAGAGAGACAGTCATGCCCTCGTGGTAGTTTGAATCACTTTTATGGGGCATTTCTCTACCTTGTCTGTTTTATCATAACTGTAGACAAATTTGGTATACTGCCAAAGAATTACCAAATTATACACTAAGAAATTCTTTGGTCATTCCTCAATTCTGAAATAAAGAAATAGTCACTGAAAAGGTTTCCATTAAGCACATAAGAGTATGATCTGTAATAGCAGCAGCAAAAGTGTGTTCTTGGGAGGTTAGCAAGAAAGTGGTACATGATTGGAAGAGTCACAGATAAAAGAATAACAAGTAGTCCTATATGGCCGCTGCTCCAACACAGCTGCTGGGCTGCCATGCTCCCCATGCGCCAAGCTCTTTACATTTACATTGTGCTTTTCAGTCTCCTGGGTGTGTTTTCTCTTTCTAGTTTTTTGGAAGACAAAGTTTTCTTGAACTGTAATCAGTTAAGTCTCTTGGTCTGCGATGGACAAATATTGCCTTCTAATGTCACAGGCAATTGTAGAATGGCAGGCTGTCAAGGTTGGAAGGGTCCTTAAAGGTCACACAGGGAGCAGAGGCCAGAATCCCAGAGTCCAAAAATCTGGGAGTAGAACCTGAGCTGGTAGTACCCAAAAGAGTCATTAGGTGGCAGTGGTGGATAGGAACGCTGTCTCCCACGCTGTAGAGAAAACAGTGGGTCCTTGTAGGAGGTGCCAGTATTGTACAGGGGATATTGCTGTTCACCGAAGGGGGTGTGAGCTGGCAGGTCTGTCTACAGTTTCTGTCCAACCACTCTACGCTTTAGATATTAACCCCAAGGACAGCTCACCAGTGTCAAAGCAAAAGTCGCAAAACTCAGGATATGCCCACAAAATAAAGATTTACCTCTTGTCAGGTTTCATGGGTGCCATTCCCAAACCATTATTCATGGGATCTTGAGCGAACAATTACCTGTTTACTTCTCAGTGTTTCCTACTCGTGCATAATCTACAGGAGGGCAGGACTCATATTATTCGCCTTGTATCATACTGCCTGCCTCACAGTAGACCCTCAATAATAACTTTTTTTAATGACTGACTTCATTTTCTTCTCCAGGCCTAAATTTGTTCATCTGTAAAATGAGAGCTGCTAGCTCTAAAAGTTTGAAATTCCCTGGTTCTCATTAAGCATAAGAGAGCCTTTCTAGTTTCACTAGCAGAAGTCCAGTGACCATGGAATTGTAAAGACAAGTTTGTATAAGTTTAGTTGGCGGCACAAGGCACCAGCTGGAAGAAAGAGATGATAGGATGGTGTGCAGCCCAATCTCACTGGTATGCATGATCCCTGAAGGCTCGGTGTGTAAGTCCAGCCCATACCGCTTCTACTTAAGGCACTGGGCTGACCCTACCTCAGGGCTTGTCACCCTAAAAAGCCACTTGTTTGTTGGGAGGTTGAAGGTCCTCATGTCCCAATCTGCGGAGGTAAAGGAATATCTTTGTTTCTGACTTACAAAATTTACACGTTCGTTCTATAACAACTCAGCTAAAGTTTGCTCAGGCTTATTGTAATCTTGACTCCCTGAGACATCCAGAAACCAAATCCCAGCAAATACACACCACTGGTGATAGTGGCTACCACTATATAACATCTGCTCCCCCCACTCACACCTTCCACAAGCATATATGCAATTCTAAATTTCCCAAAAAGAGAGGTAAAAGGGAATTGGAAGAAAACAAATAAGAGATTATTTGTGGTACAGAAGTGAGTCTGCCTAGGCCAACGGTGCAGCGCCTCACATTTGGTCAAGGGTGGTCAGACTCATTTACACATATCCTTCTAGACCTAAGCACATAAGTGTCAGTGGAATTTGTTCCAAATGTTCTTTAGACTAACTTTATCCTCTCTCTCAAACCAATCCCTTGGTCTTTATAAAAATTAACATTCTCTTCCTCTCCCCACAGGCAGTATTTTGTATTCAAGGGATCCACTGAACTTTATGCACCAGGGAATTACCTTGGCTTTTAATGACGAGTAACTATGGTCAGTGTACCTTCTTTTGATCTTGGGATGTGTCCCACTTTGCTTTCAAAGAGCACCCAAAACTTTCTTTCTTTTTTTTGATCCCACTGCACGGCCCGTGGGATCTTAGTTCCCTGACCAGGGATTGAACCCACGCCCTCCGCAGTAAAAGCACAGAGTCCTAACCACTGGACCACTAGGGAATTCCCCCAAAACTTATCAGGGAAGGTTATCAGGAAATTATCAGGGAAGGTTATAAGAAAACAGAGCTGGGACTTCACTGGTGGTCCAGTGGCTGACTCCGTGCTCCCAGAGCAGGGGACCTAGGTTCCATCCCTGGTCAGGGAACTAGATTAGATCCCACATGCCAACTAAGTTCGAAGGCCGCAACTGAAAGATCCTACGTGCTGCAACGAAGATCGAAGATCTCATGTGCCGTAACTAAGACCCGGCGCAGCCAAATAAATAAATATCGAAAAAGAAAAGAAAACAGAGCTTAAAATGTACTTTCTGTTTCTTTTCTTGTTAAGCCACATACAATGCCCATAAGGGGGGGGGGGGGTTCCGGATGCCCTTCAGCAAACAGCTTTACCAAATCTTTGGGGAGTTTATCACAATTTAGGAGTCTCTCCTAAACCTCCGTTTGCTCCTAGTCGCACAATTTCCCTTTATCTACATATAGGACAGTGGTCCCCAACCTTTTTGGCACCGGGGACCGGTTTTGAGGAAGACAATTTTTCCACGGACGGGGCGGGGCGATGGTTCAGGCAGTAATGAGGGCGGTGGGGAGCGGCAGACGGAGCTTTGCTCGCCCGCCGCTCACCTCCTGCTGTGCGGCCCGGTTCCTAGCAGGCCGCAGACCGCTACCCGCCCACAGACCAGGGGGCTGGGGACCGCTGATATAGGATATGCCCCAAAGAAATCTGTTTTCATTTTAAACTTTGGAATCTAATTCATTTTCTTCTTAATTCATGAGCTTGGGCCCAGAGGCTTTAAAAGGGGGGAAATAGTTTCACTGAAATGGATGGACAGCTAAAAATAGTATATAAACAAACAAACAAGTAAATAAATAAAACAACAGATTACCCAGATGGAAGAATTTTACAAAAACCTGGAAGTTTCCCTCCAACTGAAGAGAGGTTCCAGCTGTTTGTTCCTGGAGATGGGTTCCAGCTGTGTGAACCTGGAGGCCCCTGTTGGTTCTGATTATATAATGATCAGATGAACAGGGTGGGGAGACTAGATCTAAAACTCCCCAGTTGTGCAGAGACAGGCAAACCAAGGACACTGCTCTTGGACAAACAATGAGAGTCATTCACCTCTTCCCTGGGCATGACCGGGCCAAATATTAATCCACCTGCATAGATGAGAGACGTGTTCCAGAGGCAAAGTTTGATAAACATGGCCTCTTGTCCCAAAGTTGCTTTTCCTGACATCGTGGTTCTTACTTTTGCCCAGGACGGGACCGAGGTTTCATTGTTCCCATGCAATGATCTGGATCCAGAAGCTGTCGCGTCTTGGGCCAGCTCTAAGAACTGCCTCAGCAGAAGCCTGCAGAGTAAGGTGGGGTCTCTCAGCAGGATGTTGTTCCGCTGTGCTTTCTGTTTTACCCACATAATTTGGTTCCATGAAAGGGTGCTGAGTAGGTTTCACAGAACCAGGAAAGCACTTCCAGAGAAGGTTATGTGGCAGCTGTTAGCACCCTGCCTTTGACCTCAGCCTCCCAGCTACTAACCCTTACTAACCCTCGGAAATGTCCTTATCATATGTCCTGGGCTTCTCTTTCCTTTCTTCTTTACCTGTCCACAAATGACTAACTGTGAGCACTCAGTCTTCTGTTCCTTGTAACACAGTTGTAAAATTGATTATCTCCACCATCAGCGCAACACTGACATTGCATCCACTCGCAAAGTGGATTCGTTGCCTGCATAGAAAGTGGACTGAAGGTCACCAGGATCGCTTATAGATCCTGTGGTTTCAGATATCAGGTAGCAGCAGGAGGCCAGCTATTTCACAAGCCCTCAGCACCCACCGTCACTGATGTTGGATCTAGGACACTGTCATCTTCTTAAAAATCCTTAACCTTCTATTGTCATCCAGCCACCTCCAAGTTTTCAGTCTCCCTGTATTTTAGGTGTCAACTGAAGACAGGCTGCCTACCAGTAAAACAAATGCACTTGAAATCATCATAATAATTATAATAATCAGTGTTACCTTTCACTCTATGAAGCGCTCATATACGTGACTACATTTAACTGTCACCAAGACTGTGTGAGGTGGGTATCACGTAAGCCAGTTTTTCTTATGAGGAAACTCTGAAATCAAACAGCAGGGGCCCTTGACTGAAACAACCCTTTCTTTTTCTTTTGCTAATAACTTTCTTGCCTCATCCAGCTTCTGACTGTAAAAGCCTTCCATTGGGGGGGATTCCCTGGTGGCGCAGTGGTTGAGAATCCGCCTGCCAATGCAGGGGACAGGGGTTCGTAGTCCTGGTCCGGGAAGATCCCACGTGCCGCGGAGCAACTAGGCAACTGGGCCCGTGAGCCACAACTACTGAGCCCGCGCGTCTGGCGCCTGTGCTCCGCAGCAAGAGAGGCCGCGATAATGAGAGGCCCGCGCACCGCGATGAAGAGTGGCCCCCGCTCGCCGCGACTGGAGAAAGCCCTCGCACAGAAACGAAGACCCAACACAGCCAAAAATAAATAAATAAATAAATAAAGGAGTTCCTTTATTAAAAAAAAAAAAAAAGCCTTCCATTGAAGAGCTCCTCGGAGCACCTCTTATCTACTAGATGAGGTGCTACCCCATTCGTGAATCGTTCAAAAAAGTCAATTAGGTCTTCAAATTTACTCGGTTGAATTTTGGTTTTTAACAGAGCAAAGAGCAGTTGCGGGATGTGGGGCTCTACGGGCTCTAACAACGTGCCCAAACACTCACTTTCCTTTTATGGGCAAACACACTGCTTGAGAGGGGCACCTACTGTAAATTAATCACACATCACCGTTTAAACACAAACTGAAGAACTGAGTTTTAAAAAGTTATCAACCGTTACAAACCACACAGCTGGGTTTTGCTTTGTGATTCAATCTGAAGATCTTTTTCTTTTAGTAGTGAGTTCAGATTTATTAATACATATAATACCATTTAAAAAAAAGTTATCAGGACTTCCCTCCTGACAGTCCAGTGGTTAAGACTCCTCTTTCCAATGCAGGGGGCGAGGGTTCCATCCCTGGTTGGGGAGATAAGATTTTACAATGATGCTTCATGAGGCCAAAAAAAAAAAAAAAAAAAAGAGTTATCAACAAGTTATCACTTGTTGCAGAGAAGGCTGCCAGACAAATTGCTGACACCCTGAATGCCTCAGCAGTCCTGGACCAGGAAGCAGCCAACTCCCACAGTCTGTGGGGATCAAGATGACTTGATCAACATAACCCCACCCTAGTCTGATAAATCGCCTAAAAGCAGAGATTAGATACTCCACTCCAAAATCGTGCACATACAGTCCCATGGCCTGAAACACCAGTGCAAGCACCAGCTCACACAAACAGATCAGCCTCTGATTTTAGAGTTATGCAGTAGTGCTGGGGGGCAGCCTTCAGCCTCTGAACACAGCCGAGTCCTTTCTCTTCCTCTGGGGTTTCACCCGACAACCTTTGGAGATTTCACAACCTGTCCATAGAGCTGACAATGCCTAAAGCCAGCTGGTGAATGGTGAATGATTGCTCTCATTCTAATTGTTTTTCTTTTCACCTTGGCACAATGAGGTTATGATGAAACAGAATATAAGATTTTGAAAAAAATTTAAAAAGAAAGTTTTACTATTTCATTAAAATGCATCTAAGTGCTTACTCAAAATACTTATAATGAGGAACTACAGTCAACCCTCCACATCCACAGGTTCCCCATCCTTGGATTCAACCAACTATGGATCAGAAATATTTGAAAAAAATTCTAGAAACTTCCAAAAAGCAAAATTTTTAAGTTGCTGTGCCCCAGCAACTAGTTACATAGCATTTACATTGTATTAGGTATTATAAGTAATCTAAAGATGATTTAAAGTATAGGGAGGATGTGCACAGATTATATACAAATACTATGCCATTTTATCTAAGGGACTTGAGCATCGGATTTTGGTACCCTTGGCGAGGCCTGGAATTAATCCCCCTTGGATACTGAGGGACTACCTATAATCTATGATTAATGAATGTTGTATCTTTTTGTCAGTAACTTTAATAGATGTGAAACAATTGCCAATTGAAAAAAATGCTCATATGTTCTGACAGCTTGAACTTAAAGTCATCCCCCGTTTCCTGAAATGTTTTTCTCTCTCTCCTTAAAGCCAATAGCTTTCCTGCACATGGACACAGGAAGCATGGGTTCTCCTTCTAAGGCCTTAGTGCTGGTGTACTTTTCCCTTTATGCAGAGTACATATGTTTAATTCTGTCCTTTAGGCTAATTATAAAAGTAGATGATGGAGGGAAGGGATTAATCTCTAAATTCCTTCATAGCTCAAATTTTTTTAGGTCTATAAGCATGAAACTTATTTAGTAACAGAAGTAATGGTTAAAAGAGGATGAAGCCCACATGGAAATAAAGGTCACACCTCTACCTCCAGGAAGTAAGGGACACTATTGATTGAGGGAGGATGGGGACAAAGTCCTGCTGCCCCACCTATATTTCCAAACAAAGACAAACATTAAACATTCCATTTTCAACAAACTCTTGTTCTGTGCCCATTCACTCTCTCCCAGGTATTTCAATGTGTTCGGAGAATAGCTGTTTACAGAGATTGTTCTTTGCTCAAATAAAGATTAAATAAAAACTAAAGAGGGGTTTCACTGGCCTGCTGTGGTCCACTTTCTTGGCCATCTACTTTAATTTATGAATCACACTGGCAAATGCTTACAACAGTAACTCGGCAAACCCCTTAGTTTTGACTGCTTATAAGCTCACATCTGCTCTTTCAACAATAGCCAGAGCCATTCCTCTTTTCCTAGAATGATTTTCCCCAGCCTCCCTGCCAAACTATAGTTCTTCTCTATATTACTGGAGTACCTTCTTTCATAAAAGAGTCACGTTACCAACATCCTACAGTCGGAATTAGAAGAGGGACCTCAGAGACTATCTATCAACCCCTCATTTTACAGGTGAGGAACCAGGAACGAAAAAAGAATATGTGTCGCCCAGTGAATATATGCAGTTCCAGGGACTAGACGTTTCCCACTGCACCACACAGCGTTCATAATCCACGCTAGTGATTTCTAGGAAATCAAAGATAATTTTAAAGGTGCCAATGAAAAGTTGCTGTTTAAGAGAAAACTACTTTGGTTATTTCCATATATTCCCAAAATATTTTACTCCCCCGTTATCTGTTAAAAAGTTGCTTGAAATAAAGTGTCTTATCCTTCTGCACTAACTAGTTAGTAGCTGTGTAGTTAAGTGGCTCTTTGAATACCTCTGGCTGCTTCTGGGAAGTTAGCCATGTGCTATTCAGATAATTATGTCACTTGGGTCTCTAGTGATTACATTTATGACTTGATTGTGAGGTTCCCAATGACACAGGAAAGGTCTTGGCTCTGTTGGGGAAGAGGACATTTTCTTCCACCCTTCCAGGTTCTTCTGGCTGGTCTAAGAATCAAATTGACATGAGACAGATTGACAGGAGAAAATCAAACAGATGTTTAAAATCATGGACACATTAGAGAGACCCAGGAAAACTGAGTAACTCGCCAAAATGGCAGAAGCTCTCTCTTTAAATACCATCCTCCCCTCAAGGCAAAAAAGGATGTTGACGGTGGGGAGAGTCAGTTATGTTAGGGTACCAGGAAAAGCGCAGTAAACGAAAGTAGGGTTGTGATGCAAACTTAAGTCTTGGCTTTCTCCAGCAGGCAAGAGTTTGCAGATATTTGGTCATCCTCTTCTTCCAGGGACAGCGAGGGAGACACTCTTACAAATGGAGATTTCCCTTATAAATGTAAATGTTTCTTATTACAAAAAGTTAACTCCTACTAGGCTTTCAGGATTTTCCCCTTGCCTGCTGTTTCTTAGGAAATAACCAGGTTAAAATAATATGCTACAGAGACGTTTTGGGGTGGCAAATTCTGCTCCCCTACAGCTCACTTGAGATTTCCCCAGGCCCCAGAATGCTGCTGAAACTGTTTTTACCATCCTGCCTAAATAAGCCCTGTGTTGTTACCATTTGATGTGCTGTCACAGAGTAAGAAAGCTGAGGATCCCAAGGTTCCACTAAGAAAGCTTAGAGAAGAGGTTGTTGGCAATGTCTCAAAGAACTTCTCAACTCTGGCTGAAGGTGGGTTAAGGGTGAGGAGACAGAGGAGTAAACGGAAAACGAAAACACGAGTTCCCACATGTCAGTTATGGTTGCAAAAACTGGACAAGACCCGTTTCATAAATCTGGCGATCATCCTGGGTACCAAGCAAAAGAATCCTTAGTTTTGAGGAAGTGTAGGCCTCCCCGGATTTCCTTCGGTTCACCAATTCTGGGGTCCCCCTTAGAGCCTATGTTCCAGGCAACAGGCATTTCACGCTGGCATCTCCACTCAGCTGCGGAAAATAAGCATCGGAGTAGGAACGGGGAATCTCTAACTCTACAAGAACTGGACTTTTACCTTCCTTCCCATTCCTCAGCTCCTCCTGTCCGGTGCCGCAAACGCCTCCCCACCGAGCCCCACACTGCCTCTGCTAAGAGGCGACTCCCCCGACCCAAACGCCCCTGATGAAACTACTAAAAAGGAGAGGGGTGGGGAGATGGAGGAAGAGGAGCTGGAGGAGGAGGAGTGTGAACCCACCTCGGCCTCAGAACAAGTCTGCAGAAACAGGTAGAACGGTGGAAAGAGAAGTGTTTGCTTCTCACCCGCTTCTTCCTCCCTGTAAGGACGATGCGGAGCCGGTAGAAACGCAGACACAAAGAGGAGAGGAACGTCGGGGTGCGAGCCTTTTTGTAGTTGAGGCCCCGCCCGGTTTCTCCGAGAAGGCGCTTTCCTCCAGGACCCGCCTCCGACGCAGGCATCAGAGCAGCCCCCGCCCCAGGCGGAGGGGGTGGGTCCCCACCTGGGCTGGGAGCGAGCCTGGAGATCCGAGCCCGACGCTCAGGGACCGTGAGGACACGGCCTGCGGGGCTGCAGACGGCGGGACCCTGGCCCCTGCTCCCGGGAGCGAGCTTGCCCCTCCCAGGCGTCCGCTGGCGAGAGTCCAAGAAGCCAGGCAGTTTGGCTCCGCACAACCTTTTTGTAGAACAGTTCGGAACGCTGGAAAGTTTGTACAGAACTGAGCTTTTTTCAGCGGTTAGCAAAGGTAGAGGGGAAAAAGTTTCAACAGCTTGGGCTCGTCCGGGATTTGAACCCGGGACCTCTCGCACCCAAAGCGAGAATCATACCCCTAGACCAACGAGCCACGGTGACTAACCGTTATGTACTTTTTCTTTGAATCTTACTTCTCGGTCAGCAATTGGCTGCCAGGCTGCTCTGGAGTTTTATCTTCTGTTGCGACATTTACCTTTCGCTTTGCATAGCTCTTCCGTCTTCAAGAAGTCTCACGTCTGACTCCAGCCTCGCTAATTCTCCTCGATCCTTGTCCTGGACGCCTCCAGACGCCGGATGGGGTGAGAAGAGGCAACCTTTCAGACGTCAGGCCACCTGTCTGTGCTCCCGCAAGCCCCGCCGGGAGGAGTCTAGCCTTGAGCTCCAGCCTGGAGGGAGCCTGGAGGGAGCCTGGAGAGAACCGAGTTGGAGCCTGAGGGCCCGAGCTGGGGTCGATTGCAACACTGTAGGGTCCTGAGCCCCGGGACAGACGCACAGGATGTGTATCTGCCGGGCTGCTACTGCTTCGCGCGAGTTAAAAATCCTAGAGGCAGGACTGATGGGCATCAACATACGGGGAGCCAGTATTTTGATCTGTTGGAGGTGAACCAGTCTGGGGCGTGTTCGTAAAGTCCAGACCCCTGCAGTTTCCCAGAATGAGAATCAAATGTTCCATCTCTCCGCCTCTGCTTAAATTGTTTCCTCAGTCTGGAATTCTCTCTCCCAGTCTCATCCCAATTCACGTCAAATCCTGTTCCTCCTTCCTGCTCCAGCTCAAAATGTTTTTTGTGGAACTATAAAAATCTATAAACAGCTGAATAAATTAAAAGGGCCTCCCCCTGAGTGGATGTTATGTGTATAGAGTGAATGAAGGTCTCAGGGGTTTGTCCCGCAAATTAGAGTCCCAAGGGCCGCAGGATATATATATATATTCTGTACCAACGAGTGGTCTTGGATCTCCAAACTTTGGACCTCAGGCAGCAACCTAAGCTCAGCTAGAACATCAAACCCAGAACTTCCTTAGTTGGTTGGAAGAGTTAGTGCACACTCCCTTCTTTACTGAGAACCGTGCCCAACAAGTCCAACTTTTCAAGAGGTGATTCTCGAAGTTCATACAACCAGGCTGAGTTTATCTTTGGGACGGGGTAAGGTCTGGAGAAAATGACTCCAGAAGAGGGAAAACGACGTAAGAAACAGGAGAGCAACGGCTTGCTCGCTGGGTGGTTGCAACCCTCAAAATTCCAACCCTTCCTTCGAGCCGGAATCGAACCAGCGACCTAAGGATGACTATATCCTTATATACTACAGTCCTCCGCTCTACCAGCTGAGCTATCGAAGGAAGCACGGAAGGAGTGTGCCGACTATTCTATATTGAGGACATTAATAAGCAGAGGTTCGTGCATAATGGCCCACTAGTTGCCGGTGCATGGACACCACGTAGCAGCCAGCTTAGGAGAAAGTCCTACATCCGCGGTTCTGCGGACAGCCCCTCTAGAGCTGGATTCTCTTGCTTCAGGTACGGGCTTCCAAGCAGGACCAACCAGTGGGCTCTTCACCGGCGCACCTAGAGCCTGTGCATCCCGAGGCCGCCCCGGCCCGTGGCGATCTGCTCGCCCCCGGGCTGTTCTCTTCACGTAGTGCGCTGCCCGGGACCTCCCTGGCATGATGTGTGTCTAAAGTGGGAGCGGACACCCGGGCATCGGAGAACTAAGGGCTGAGGTGGTGGAACATACAATTCTGATCGCGTAACTGCGAGCCAGGGAGAAGGGCGGGCCTCGGAGCTCTGGCCTGGGCCTTTCTTTTCCACACTTCCTGCGCTCGCCTCCAAATCCAGGAGCGTTTGCACATGCGAGCTGCTTCTCTCTTCCGCTTACACGTCCACAGAGTAGGGGAGGGAGAGGCTGTGGTATATAATACATATGGTTAAACCCAATGTTGCTATGAGAATTGACTTGGAGAAACTATTTTAAAGTTTTTCAAAGAGGAAGCCACAGTTTCTTTGAGTCAATAACAAATTTAGTGACCCAAGTCCCGACGCTAATTTTCCCGCTGAGATACTTAAATGTTCGAAAATCCACTGAAACATGTAAACTTGTCGGACCCCCAAATCTGGACAGCTGACGCCGGCTCTTCCCCTGTGGGGAGGGGACCTTGCTCTGGGCTCTAAATCTGCCCAGAGCGGGTGCTGAGGGCTCGATCCCATCTCTTTCCCCACCGCCCTTAAGCCCCGCTCCGGCTCCGGCCGCCCTCAGGGCTCTTGCTGCGGGTCCGCACAGCCAAGGCGTCCGCGGAGGCTGGCAGCCCTCCCCGCAGTTTGTAATGGACTCCGCCACAATCCAGGCAGCGAAGCAGCACTTGCGCACTAGTACTGGAAACTGAGAGAAAGCGGTTCCGCTCGGGTGTTTATTTGGCACCTCTGGACACTGGCGAGAAGATACAAGAGGAATTTTCGCAGGGGTTAAAGTTACGAGAGAGAGGTGGGTGGCTGGTGAGGAAGATTTGAAAATAATAAGTACAGACGAGGCCCCAGCGAGATTTGAACTCGCGACCCCTGGTTTACAAGACCAGTGCTCTAACCCCTGAGCTATAGGGCCTTCATATGCGACGTTTTTCTCTCCCTGCTGGGCCTTTATTAGAGTGTCTGTAGGTACCGGGCGACCAAAACCTGAACGTCGTTTCGATCTATTTCCTAACTACTGGAACTCAGCGGGTAGACTCTTGCTGGGGACAGAGCAATATGGGGGGCGGTGACAGGAACTACCACTATTTTAAATTGCAGAAATCTGCCCAACCCAACAGTCTGATGTAGTGAAAGCTTCCTTCCCCTCTGCCCTCTGCAGATTGTGAAAATTAAGATCTCTCACATGAAACCCAGACATCCGCACTTGGTTTTCTCCTTGATTTGGATATCCACCGACCGGCAACCGCCTGCCTCAAGTTCGTTAGACTAGGGACCTCTTTACAGCTCGAGTCTCAGCGCCAGAGCAGGCATTCGTTAATTCTCTGTTTAATTCTTCCCTTCATTCAATAAACACTGAGCTCCAATCCTGTGCTAGGCTCTGCACTTAGGAACGAGGCATCCAGATATGGTCTTTACTTTGAAGTCACTGGCATAGTCTTGTGGTATTAAAGAAAGTTAGTTTTCATGAAAGAGAACAATGAAAAGTAGCTGTGCCTGGTGTGAGGGGCGGTGGACAGGGTCAAGGCTCACAAACCTGCAGAGTGAGCCATCACAGAGGCAGGTCTGCAGGAGGGGATGGGACTTGAGCTGCGCTTTGAAGAAAGGTTAAGACAAACAAGTTTGGGGGCGGAGTGATCCCTGGTAGAGAAAAATTTATGAGCAAAGTTGGAGAGAAAGACCTAGGTAATTTAAAGGGCCAAGGCAGACGCTGGGGCAGATGCCGGCCCTGGTGGAAGTGAGGGAATGTAAGACAAGTTAGCAGGAGACTGTGAAATTTCTGGAATGAAGTTACACCTTTTAAAAAATTGAACATGGAAACTCACAAGGCTTGGAGATGCAGAATGAATTGAAGGAAAGAGAAACCAGAGTCAAGGAGACACCAGAGATTGGCCATGGTGCAGATCCTCAAATATAAAATGCAGGAGAGTAATAGTTATGGGACTGGAAAGGAAGGAATGAATGAGAGAGACACAGGCAAGGGAGATTCTGCTGAAGTTAGATATGAATGAAGAAGAAATGAGACAACAAAGAGGAAAGAGTCAGGGAGGATTCTCAAATATCATACCTTGAAGAAACAAGATGATACTGAAAAAGAATCTAAGGGAGAGATGGGTGTCTCGAGAAGGCAGAGGGGTGACAAGTGCTCAGATTTAGGTAGGCTGAATCTGAGGTGTGGTTGGAGGATATAGGAGTTTATGATAGCCAGAATACTCTTCTATCTAGAGTTCTGTAGATTGATAGGTCAAGGTTAGATCAAATTACATAAGTCATTTATTGAGTCAGAGCCTCTAAGAATTATGTGTTCTTGAAAGAAGAGAGTACAGAGAGAAAACAGCAGACATCTGAACATGAGCTTTCTGAATAGCCCTGTTGCAGGCGTTTGTCATACTAGTGAGTGTCCGACATTTTTTAAACATTTTCCTTACTTTTTGTAATTTCACATTATAAGTAAGTCTGTCCTAGAAAACTTGCTTTCCCACCTGGCAGCTGAGAGTGAGCATGTGACCTAGGTCCACCAATCAGATGCATCCAGGGAAGATTTCAGTTTAGAAGTGTAAACAAGGAGTAAATAATCCCACAGGGAAATCCCATACTTTTCCAATGGTGAAGGTGTCAGATTCTTGGGTAGAGAGACACATACTAACACTATAGATTTCTTAAATCTATAGATTGCTGTCTTTCTTCTGTTCTGGAAAATTCTCAGCCATTATCTTTTTTTTTTTTTTTTTTTAAGTTTTATTTATTTATTTGTTTATGGCTGTGTTCGGTCTTCGTTTCTGTGCGAGGGCTTTCTCCAGTTGTGGCAAGCGGGGGCCACTCTTCATCGCGGTGCGCGGGCCTCTCACTATCGCGGCCTCTCTTGTTGCGGAGCACAGGCTCCAGACGCGCAGGCTCAGTAATTGTGGCTCACGGGCCCAGCCTCTCCGCGGCATGTGGGATCTTCTGGGACCAGGGCTCGAACCCGTGTGCCCTGCACTGGCAGGCGGATTCCCAACCACTGCGCCACCAGGGAAGCCCCATTATCTTTTTAAACGTTGTTTTTCTCTGTTTTTCTTTCTCCATTCATGAAACTGGAATTAAACATATATTAGACCTTCACACCCTGTCCTCCATTTCTTTTAATCTCTCTTCTGTATTTTCTGTCTTTCTTTCTCTCCAAGTTGCATTGTGGATTACATGTTCTTACTCATAATCCACTAATTTTCTCTACAGCTGTGTTTAATCAGCTGTTAAAGCTACCCACTGAGTAAGCTGTAATTATAAATTGTAATTTTCAATTCTAGAAGTTCTATTTGCTTCTTTTTTAAAACTACTAAGCCACATTTTGTAATTTCCCATTCCTCGCAGATATCTGCCACTTCAAAAAAAAATCTCTTTAAACGTAGTAATTATAATTTTTAATATCTATAACTGATAATTCTGTATTATGCTATCTGTTGCTTTAGTTGATTCGTACTCATGTCACATTGTTTCCGTGTGTAACTGGTCATCTTTGAATGTGTACTGCTCAATATCTTTGCAAAATTATATGCAGTGAATTTTTGAGGTCAAGTTGAAGCTGTCTTCCTGGAAAAAAATATATATATATGGCTTTTGTTTCTCACATGTACCTGGACCATTATCAGCCCAAGAGGACCCTGAAAAAAGTTCATGGCCAGACATTCCCTGGGCCTCCAAGATGATGTGGGCCTCCAAGATGATGTAAGCCCAAGCTGCAAATCAGACCTGTGATCACCAGGAAAAGACCAGGAAAAGCTGATAGCTCATCCTTTCTGTTTTCTCTTGCTAAGCTTAGCTGATTTCTGCTGAGCTCCACAACAATTAACTGGAAGTGGAAGGTTAACTTCTTGTTCATCCTTATCTTGTGAGAATATCTCTTTGGGGTCCCAACTTAATATTTGGGAGAGTGCCTTACTAGAATTTCCACTTTTGGTGGGTGCTGGATCTTGACAGCGGTCCCTCTTTTTTCTCCCACCCAAAGATGCTGCCAAAATTATAGCCCAATTTTGCAGTAATTAGCAAATGTCTTAAGAGCTACAAAGGTTAATGCTCTCAGATTCCATCTTTCCTTTAGATTCTGACCTATTAGTTGCTTGTTATCATATCAGTATTTTGATGCTTTTACGAAGATTTGGTAAAATCTTATCCAATATTTTTATCATTTTTCCTCAAGGAGGTTGGTACAAATTAATTAGCCCACAATTACTAGAAAGGAAATTAGAGTGGTAGGAGTTATAACATCAATCATATTCTACCACAGGGACTGAGAAGCAGAGAAAGCATTACTACAGAAAGAGCATAAGGGAGAGAATGCCAAAGAACAAAAAAGAGATCAGTGATAGTGAGAAAGCAAGCCTGGATACCTTCTAGGTCCCTAGCTATGGCCCACGCCAGAGGCCTCACTGTATTCCCACTTGGAATCGATGAGGCTTCCCTGAATTCTTACAGAAATCCTCCCTTTTTGTCTTAGCAAAAATTATTTTCAACTTAAAAGACTCCTAACTAACACTGAAGGTGTTAGTATGTGTCTCTCTACCTTACTGATTTTATCTTCCAATATTCGGATCAACATTTATCAAATGGCAGTTATATATTGGCAACAGGTTGCCCTGTACAGATCTTTGCTCCAGTCAACTTGGTCCACTTATAATTCCCCAGATATAACTCACACCTTTTCCAGTTGTGATCATTTGCTTATTATTTCTTCAACTAGAATGATTTCCCATTTCTCCATACCTATCAAACACTACTTATCCTGGAAAGACCATCTCAATGTTCTAATTCACAATGCTTTTGCTTTTTACCAAATAGATTTCATCTCTTTTCCCCTCTGAAACCCATGAACCATTTTTTGTCCTTGCTATTCCTTCCTCTACACTCCCTCTCTCGAGATTTTGAATAGGACACATGTAATGTAAGTGCCCCCCAGCACCCAGAAGTAAGCATCCAGACTGACATTACCCATTCAACTACACTCAGTCAATCATGAAATTATCATGATTCTGTCTTCCTTCCCATATTTCTTCATCTTATATGAAATATTGTCAAAAGGATGCACATTTTAATTTTTTTAATCTTCCAGAATTACTTCTGAGTTGTGGTTTTCTGTCTATTTCTATGTCCATCTTTTGGAAAATGCTACAAAAGATACAAAAAAAGAACTGAATGGGATGGAAAAGAAAAAGAGAAGGAGACTCTACTGCACTTTGGCTTTAGATGGCTTTGTTTTGTTTTTAGAATTGTGTGTATTAGTACACCATCCACAGTTTATATGTTATACAGCTCCGTGAGGGGGAAGGTTGTATGGATTATACTTCTGGGTCTCCAAAATACCTAGCAAAGTGACCATCACATATCAGGGCATTAATAAATACTAGAAATGGAGAGCAAACAAATACACAGATATGTGCAGAGAGTGAAGGAAATTATTACCCTCAGAAATCTGGAATACAATAGACTCCTTTAGTTTCCTCTTCCTGAAATTCTTGGTAAAACAAGCACTGAAAATCTCTGAGGGACTTCTAGCTGTCACCCAATTTAAGCATAAATTCCAGGAAACTAGTCTGAATTCAGGTGCCAATTCTCATATTTATGTGGTCACTGAATGGTGTACCTGACACCAGCACAGAGATGAATGTCTCACCCACCCAACACACACAGAGTATCCTTACAGAAAAAGGAGAAGCTACCTAAGAATAAACATATGGTTACCTACTGAGACTGAGAATCTCTAAGATAATGTTCATAACAAAACACTGGGTAGAAACAGTTTAACATGGCATGTGCATTTAGCCCTGCTGGGGCAGATTTCCGCTGAAAAATCTCTGACCTCCTTTTTCAGGCCAATTCATGATTTCAGACCCTCAAGCATACACACTTTCTAGTGAAAGAAGCCCCACTTAAGAAACTTATCTGCATAACAGGACAACCTTTGTTTTCTAAACATCCGTTCAGTGGAAAGTGTTCTGTGTTCGTGGATTGGAAGAATTAATAGCGTTAAAATATCCAAACTACCCAAAGTGATCTACAGATTCAGTGCAATCTTTATCAAAATCCCAATTACATTCCTTACAAAAATAGAAAAAAATCCTAAAATTCATATGGGACCACAAAAGTCCCTGATTAGCCAAAGCAATCCTTTTTTTTTTTTTTTTTTTTTTTTTTTAGTAAATATCAGTGTTTATTTACAGCTCTTACAAGGACTGGATTTATTCTCTTTGATCTCTTTGTCTTCTTTGAACCCTTGACTAGCCAAAGCAATCTTAAGCAAGAAGAACAAAGCTGGAGACATACTTTCTGATTTCAAAATGTATTACAAAGCTACAGTAATCAAAATAGTGACATACTACCATAAAATAGACATAGATCAATGGAACATAATAGAGAGCCCAGAAATAAATTTTCATATATATATTCAACTGATCTATGACAAGGGTGCCAAGAACACACAATAGGGAAAGGATAGCTTCTTTAAGAAATGGTGTTGGGAAAATTGGATATCCACAAGCAAAAGAATAAAATTGGACCATTATCTCATATCTTATACAAAAATCAACTCAAAATGAATTAAAGACTTAAGTGTTAGACCTAAAACTATAAAACTACTAGAAGAAAACATAGGGGGAAAACTTCTCGACATTGGTTTAAGCAATAATTTTCTGTATATGACACCAAAAGCACAGGCAACAAAAGCAAAAATAGACAAGGGGGATTGCATCAGACTAAAAATTTCTGTTCATCAAAGGAAACAATCAATAGAGTGAATATTTCCTACCAAATGGGCAAAACATTAGCAAACCATATATCTGATAAGGGATTAATACCTAAAATAAATTTTTTTAAAAATCATATAACTCAATAGCCAAAAACCAAATGACCAATTAAAAAATGGGTAAAGGACCTGAGTAGACATTTCTTAAAACAAGACATACAAATGTCCAACAGATATAGGAAAAGGTACTAACATCACTAATCATCAGGGTAATGCAAGTCAAAACCACAATGAGATATCACCTCACACCTGCTATAATGGATTTTATCAAAAAGACAAAAGATAGCAACTGTTGGTGAGGATGTGGACAAAAGAAAACCATTGTGCACTTTGGTTGGCATGTTAATTGGTAGAGCTATTATGGAAAGAGTATGGAGGATACTGAAAAAAATTAAAAATATAACTACCTCATGATCCTGCAATTCCACTCCTGGATTTATATCCCAAGGAAATGAGATCAGTATCTCAAACAGACATCTGAACTCCTATGTTTATTGCAGAATTATTCACAGTAGCCAAGATATGGAAACAACCTAAATGTTGATGGATGAATGGTTAGAGAAAATATGGTATACATATATACAATGAAGTATTATTCAACCTTTAAAAAGAAGGAAATTCTGCCATCTGCAATACGTTTCTTGTATTGTAAGTTTTCTGCATTGTCTGGGATATGATTAAAATGTTAATTTCAGGTAGACTAATAAAAATGATGCATTTAGTAAATTTAAGGTTAAGAACTTAAAGAATGATAACTAAAAGTAAAACAAAATGGAGGAGATAAATGGAATGATAAAAGTACTTGTTTAATACAAAGAAAGTCAGAAAAGGACAATGATGATATATTTAAGATTATTTTAAAAATCAAAATGGAGTAACTATGTTTCAGGTATCCAAAATGGACCCAGGTACCCATTGTGGATGTGGTTTCAGAAACGTTCCCAAATCACTGAGAACTTGAACTTTCTGAACTGTATCAAACTCAAGGACATTACCAGTCATTTTCAAAACAATATCTGGTACGATATTTGTTTTTCTCTTTCTGACTTACTTCACTCTGTATGACAGACTCTAGGTTCATCCACATCTCTACAAATGACCCAGTTTTGTTCCTATTTATGGCTGAGTAATATTCCATTATATGTATATGTATATATTTATATATACCACATCTTCTTTATCCATTCATCTGTCGATTTAACTCATATATGTGGAATCTAGAAAAATGGTACAGATGAACCTATTTGCAGGGCAGGAATAGAGATGCAGACCTAGAGAATGGATGTGTGAACACGGAGGGGAAGGGGAGAGTGGAATGAATTGGGAGATTAGGTTTGACATAAATACACTACCATGTGTAAAATAGATAGCTAGTGGGAACCTGCTGTATAGCACAAGGAGCTCAGCTGGGTGCTCTGTGATGACCTAGATGAGTGGGATGGGGGGGAGGTCCAAGCAGGAGGGGGTATATGTACACATATAGCTGATTCACTTCATTGTACAGCAGAAACTAACACAACATTGTAAAGCAATTATACTCCAATAAAAAAAAAAAAAATATATATATATATATATATATATATATGCTAGCGGCTGCTAGCTACAACCTTGTACTTTCAAAATGTCCCCCACCCATGTCACAACTGTGTTACCATTTCAAACCGCATTCAATCCTTGCTTAATAAGCACACTTACTTCTTCTAATTCATGACAAACAATTTATGTAACCCCACAGTTTTTTGCCATTGTAAGCTTCCCTCATTTTGTAATCCAATAGAACACAATTCAAGTGCTTCCTTGAATTTGTGCTTCCTGGGCTGCAGTCCTAACAAACCCCAAATAAAAGCATTTATTCTCTGTCTCAACCAGGTCTCTGTTCCTGGAATTCTTGGTTAACAAGGAATAAAGAAACAAAGAACAGATAAAGAGGGATCTTACTGTGATGACACAAATGTTTTAAACCTTGATTATTGTGATGGTGGTACAACTTGGTAAATTTACTAAAATAATCATTGAATTGTATACTTACAAAGATGAATTTAAGGTATGTAAATCATACCTCAATAGAGTTATTTTTTTAAAGTATTGATGGGAATAATAGAAAGCAAATAACAATTGGTAGACTCAATCTCCTCTGTATCAGAAATTACATTTAATGTAAATGTTACAAATATTGTAGTTAAAAGCAAAAATTGTTAGATTGAGTAAAAATGAGATCTAACTCTATGCTGTTTATAGAAAACACATTTTAAATGTAAAGACAAGTGTTGACAGAAATAATCAATAAACAATGAACAATAGAAAGAGAAAAGAGCTTTATTTGTTCCAAACTGAGGACTGTATCCTAGGAGACACAGATTCAAGAAGCAATTGAACTGTGTTCCACCGACCTATAAAATGGAGGCTTACATAGGCAAAAACTGCAAAGTTATGTAAGTTGCTTGTCAAGATTTAGGTTTGGAGCTGGCAAGAAGTAAGGGTGTTTGTTAAGCAAGGATTGGCTGGGGTCCAAAATGGTTGCATAGTTACAAGAGATGACCTAAACCACAGTTATTCCATTTTGATTTTACAATACATTATTTTCTTTAATGGTTAAAGCAGATGTACAATGCATGCTTGACAGGTCATAAGACAGGCTGTTCTAGTTAGTGTAAAGTTCAAGCCAAATTGTGTAAGCCAGAATGACTTGTGATGATGCAAATGTTTTAAACATTTATATATGGAAATTTATGAAAAGTTTGAATTTATGAATTCAAATATATGAAAATTTCTTCCATCATACAGATAGGCTGGAAGTAAAAAAATGGAAAAGACATACCATTGAAAACTCTTTAAAGGAAAAGGATGATGTAGCTATATCAATATCAGACAACAGATTCTTCAAGGTGAGAAGTACTATATGAGATATTGAGGAATATTTTATTATAAAAGGGTCAATTATATACAAAAGCACAATATTTCTTGTGGTACATCCATACAATGGACTATTATTCAGCACTAAGACCTATAGCATGAGCTATCAAGCCATGAAAAGACATGTAAGAACTGTTATGGACTGAATGCCTTTGTTTCCCCCAGGTTCATACGTTGAAGCCCTAACCCACAATGTGATGGTATTTGGAGATGGGGCTTTTGGGGGTAAGTAGGGTTAGATGGGGCCATGAGGATGGGGCCCTCAAACTGGGAGCAGTGTCCTTACAAGAAGAGACATCAGAGGGCTTGCTTTCTCTTTCTCTCTCCTTCTCTGCCATGTGAGGACAGAGTGCTTGCCTGCAAGCCAGAAGATAGCTTGCATCAGAATCCGACCATCCTAGCACACCGATCCTGGACTTCCAGCCTCCAGAACTGTAAGTAAATAGATTTCTGTTGTTCAAGTCACCCAGTCTATGGTATTTTGTATGGCAGCCTGAGCTGACTAAGACAAAAAACTCAAATGCATATTACTAAATGAAAGAAGCCCTTCTGAAATGCTACATATTGTATGATTCCAACTATATGATGTTCTGAAAAAGGCAAAACTATGAACAAAACAAAAAGATCACTGGTTGCCAGGGGTTGGGGTGAGGGAGGGATGAATAGTCAGAGCACAGAGGATTTTTAGGGCAGTGAAACTATTCTATTTGATACAGTAGATACATGTCATACATTTGTTAGAATCCATAGAATTTGTAACACCAAGAGTGATCCCTAATGTAAACTATGGTTTGGGGTGATAATGATGTATCAGTGTGATTCATTGATTGTAACGTATGTACCATTCTGTACCACCCTAGTGTGGGATGCTGAAGATGGAGGAGTCTGTGCATGTGTGTGGGAATTCTGTGCACTTTCTACTCAATTTTGCTGTGAACTTAAAACTGCCCTGAAAAGAAATTCTATTTAAACAAACCCTCCACAATATCCTTGAATTTTTATGTATCTAATAACATGTCTTCAAAGGTAAGAAACAAAAGTTGACAGAACTGAGAGAAGAAATAGAAAAATACACAATCATCATTGGATATTTGAACAATCCTCTCTCAGTAAGTATTAAACAAGAAGACAAAATATTCAGTGAGGACTTCGGAGGTTTTATGAACACAGTAACCAATATCTGGTACTGGGAGGTAACTGGATAGATTCCTAAAAAAAAGAAAATCTGAATAAAGTTTACTATGCATATGCCAACTACAAATTGGCATTTGCTATCTGCCTCTACAAGGATTAAGTCACTAGCCACTGCAGTCCCTGACCTTCAACACACCCTGAAAGGAGTTCAGGGTGGAGATCAGGAATGAGGCAATCTGTGCTCTGGGAAAAACTGGCAAAACAGGCCTTCAGATAGTTAGATATTTTCAGGAGAAGATTTTACGAGCCCAAATTCTTGCATCTTCTTACATCTAGAAAAGCACTAAAATAATTAAGAGACATCTGCTCCTTGTGACTAGCAGCAAGCCTTGCCAAAATGTGTGCTTGACTGCATGTACCCCCCTTCACTAAAATCATATACAATACTGAGTTCCTCCCTACCTCTTCAGAGCTGTTCCTCAGAGCTATCTGAGATGCTGTCTCCCAGGCTATAGTCCTCATTTTGCCCCAAATAAAACTAACTCACAACTCTCACATTGTACATGTTTTTTCAGTCGACACATACTTCAATCACTCATTCGATAGAATGAAGGACTGTAGGATGCATATCCTGGTAGACATCCTTAGGTCTCTAAGGTTCAAAGGAGAATGCAAGTATTTTGCACACTACTGACAAGGGTGTGAACTCTACCTTGTCTAAGTCCGTAAAATGGACATGACAAAAAATACACTTGGACATAGAAGATCAAGCGTAGATGAGATTCCCTGTTCTTGGGCCAAGATTTTGCAGGTGCATTGTTCATGGACCTCAGACTTCCTAGGCTTCAAGTCTCTAAAGTTCTTTCACAGATGAGAAAGATCTCTGGTATCAAGTTTCCAGGGTGACCTCGGTTGATTAATCTGGACATGTGCAAAGCTTTCCATGTGGCCTAGGAGAGGGTAAGGGTGCAAGCATTTCTCCTAGTTTCTCCTGCACACTCATCTGTCTTTATGCCATGCCCAGTAAGACAAATACACGTGGCCAGAGACTTCAGAAGATAACACCATTGGATTCCATTTTTGCGTAGTTCATCTGAGACCTCGAGTGTTTCTAGTCCTGGGCATCCTTGGGTCCACATTCTATTCATGTCTTAAGGGTCATAAAGTGACTGGTACTGTTCACCAGTATTGGAAAGACCTTTTCCTTGTCCTTAACAGTAGTCTTTACTATTTTGCCAGGCTTTTCCCTCTCATTTGTGTCCAAGGCCTCTCATTTTTTCCCCACTGCCACCATATTGAGCACACATCTCTTCCCTGCACTCTGCTTTCAAGAAGTCTGCACATCTTTGACTCCTTCAGTTTGCCTTCCTCATTTCTGCTGCAATTCCAAAATACAAAACTGATCTCTGCTGCAGTGGTTTTCGGAGCATGGTCCCTGGATCAGTAGCATCAGTATCACCTAACAACCTGTTAGAAATATAAATTCTTAGGCCCTTGGTCTTCTAAATCAGAAATTCCCAAGAGTTGAGTCTAGCAATCTGTCTTTTTAATAAGCCCTCCAGGTGATTGTGATGCATGCTAACATTTGAGGGCCACCGCTCTACCACTGGTGAGATGCCCCTCTCCAGTGATCTCTTTCCACACCAGCAGGGAGCTCCAGCCCCCATATGTCTACCTCTATTACCCTTGAAAATACATTGAGGTTCTTTTACAGAGATCCCACAGAGAATCTGAGTTAGCTGTCTTCCTGCAATCCCTGTTCCCTTCACTTTTATGTTGAAACTTACGGGACTTCAGGAAGAGATCTCTATCTCTATGCCCAAATTTCCCCCTTTTTATAAGGACACCAGTCATATTGGATTAGAGCCCACACTAATGACCTCATTTTAATTTGATTACTTCTGTAAACACCTTATTTCCAAATAAGGTCACATATTGGGGCACTGGGAATTAGGACTTCTATATATCCTTCTGGAGGGACACAATTCCACCCAAAACAAAGACCATAGAATTTTACTGGAGGCTCTGGGAAAATCCCCTTTATGTGTCGTGGGAACCTCCAACACCACCATGGGATTAATTTTCCCTTCTCTTGGGGGAATTAAGAGACAATGACAATTGTCTATTCTTAGGGAAGTAAGCCAATTCTGGGCGCTTCTTCCCTGACAAAGACTGCATATTTGCAAGAGAGAGGGAAGCACAGAACATATACATATACAACCTCCCCGTTTAAAGCTCTTGGTGGAATTTGCCCCCCAAATAGCTTTAATTTTATCAAATGAAGGATGTGATCGGATATCACCAGGGAACCACAATTTCTACCCTTAGAAGGCAGAAAATTGGCCCAAGCATCCCCCAATCCCATCACCCAGCCTTTTGCTCAGTCACCTGTTAGAATTCCAAAATACAAAACCGATCTCTGCTGCAATGATTTTTATTGCCCCGCCCCCGCCCCCCGCAAGTTTAGGCAGTAGTTGTGAAATAATTCTCAGCTACTGCCACACAGTAGCAAAAGAGACATAGCATCTTGGCCTTCTGTAACTTCCACTTCGTTGTAATTAAAAGCAGCAAGAATTCCTTTTCACATAGGGAACATGGAAACTCAAGTTTGGTGGACCCTAGACAGATGCTCAAACATTTGGAGAACTGATGTGTGGCTACCCTTCTCCGTGTCAAGAGGCGTGACAGTGTAAAGCTAATTCTCTCGCCTATTCTGGCCCCGTTCCCAGGCTCCCCTCCGGAGGCCGGCAGGCTTGGGCTTCTAGGTAGGATGACGAGCGGGAGCATGAGAGTTCTCAGGAATCCTGGGCGCCCTGAGTACCAGTCTGGGCTCAGAATCCGGCCTCAGTCCCTATGGAAGGACGTCTCAGTCCGTCTCCTTCCGCAGTCGCCAGTAATAATAGCCGCCACATGGCTACAGCTGCGCAGGGGAAACGGGACCTCCCTGGGAGACGCAGAAATGGGAGACGCAGAGATACAAAAGGGACTGGAGGCCCCCCGGAAGCAGGAACCGATCCAACGTAAAAGACAGCCTCCCTTCCCGCAGGCTGAACTGGGAAGGAAGACTGCAGACTCTGCTTGGGCTGACACTAGGGAGCGGGCACTGATTGGCGTCAGCTATTTGTGCTTTCGGCCAAGAGAAGCAAAAGGGAACTAGGAGACAAGCTTTCTTTTTTTTTTTTTTTTTTTCCCAGTCGTTTAACGCACGCACTGGGCATGCCTTCTGGAGACTCGAAGACTCCTCTCCCGGCTTCAGAACCGAAAAGTATCAAACTCAAAATTTAGCAAAGAATTGAAGTCGCGGCGCGCGGTGGGTGACAGGGAAAGACAGTTGGCTCTTTCTTATTCCACCACCGCGATCCCCAAGTGATCTGGAGTCTAAATCAAGGAGTTCATTCGTCCTTTCAACAGTTTTTGAGCGCTTACTGGGCGCCAGGCGGAAGCTGACGTGACCCGCCTTCGGAAAGATGTTACATTCTAGATCCCAAGTGCTGCGCTTCGGGAGCGGATACTTGGTTTTGAAGGTCTTTCCCTTTTAGTTCCTGGAGTGAGAAGAGCTATTTGGGTTGGGTGAATGCAGGTTCGAGTCCTAGGAGAGCGGAGAGGAACTTTCTTAGTGTCCCTTGGTGATACCTAGAATCATGGTTTCGGGTCAGGGAGTAGAAGACAACGCGGGAAAAAAAAAAAAAAAAAAGGCAGAAAGGTATAACTAGCAAGTGTACCGAATTTTGTGGGGTAGGCTTGGTAGCGTGGCCGAGCGGTCTAAGGCGCTGGATTTAGGCTCCAGTCTCTTTGGAGGCGTGGGTTCGAATCCCACCGCTGCCAAGGGTTTTGTTTCTTAATCGCAAGCGATCACTGCCCGTGTCCTCACTACAGGAGCGGATAAGGACTGGCCAAAGGTGTGGCATTTAGCTGGGGCGTTCAAGTTGAGGAGAGGTGGAGACCCTTGAAACCGGCGGGGTGGGGTGGGGTTAGGCTCCCCGGAAGCAGGAACCGATCCAATCTAAACGACAGCCTCCCTCCCTGCGGGCTGAATTGGGGAGGAAGACTCTACAGACTCTGGGGTGGGGCACGGAGGAGAGCGGGGAGTGAAGTGAGACTTTGTCTCATCATTTGCTCCTAAGTGTTAACCCGGCAAAATTCGGGCAGATGCAAAGTGTCCCTGTGCAGTTTCTGCGGCTGACTGCCTCTGGGACCCCTACAGTTTCCTACGGGATGTTCTCTATTTTTCCACTCTTCTCCCCGCTACAAGAGCACCCCCCCCACCACCACCATTTCTCTTTCCGTCTCTCCCTCCAGGTAAAGGTGGTAAAGTCAGGCCAGTAAAGGAGGTGGGTTAAGCAGGAAGCGAATCATCGAGGGAGGCAACTGCTCACCAGCTCAGGGAAGTGATTCAATTCCCAGGCTTGAGCCAGCCAAGGAAGAGTACCCTGACCGCCCCCCCGCCCCACCCCCCCCCCACAGCCCGCAAGATATCCTAGGATGGGTTCAAAGGCAGAATTTGAGCTCTTTAAAGAACATTCTCACTTTCTGACCTTTGGACAATGACTTTCCTGCCCCATGTGCACTGCCTTTGGTACCCAAAATGTACACTGGGCACGGTTTGGCACCCATTGCCCCCAGGTCTGAATCCAGGCGTTGTCCCTTCCTCAAGCCTTTGAGAAGGAGTCATCGGTTCATTTTGGTAGGTGGTGATAGTCCTGACTGGCCCATGCCCTAAAGGAGGCAAGAGATAAATTTGTCCTTGTGACTTGTTACTTTAGTCAGCCTCTACCATAGTGACATTTTGGATAATTCTCTGTAGTGGGGGCCTGTCATATGTATTACAGAATGTTTAGCAGCGTCCCTGGCCTTTACCCACTAGATACCAGTAGTACTGTCCCAGTTTTGACAACCGAAAATGTCTCCAGACATTGTCAAATGTCCCCTATGAGGCAAAATCCTCCCTAAAGACTGAGGGTGCAACTACAGTATTATCTCCCAGTGTTTGGTTTGTCTTCTCAATCTCTTCACAGTGTCTTTTGAAGGGCAGGGGTTCTTAATTTTATGAAGTACAATTAATCATTGTACTTAATTTTTCTTTGATGGATCATGCTTTTAATGTTGCATCTAAGAAATCTTCCCCCAACACAAATTGACAAAGATTTTATTCTAAATATTTTATAGTTTTGATTTTTGATCCATTTTGAGTTAATTTTTCATTCAGTGTGAAGTAGGGATCAAAACTGTGTTTTTTTAAAGGATCATTTGTTGAAAAGACTACTTTTCTCTACTGAATTGCCTTTGAAATTTTGTCAAAAATTAGTTGATAATACATGTGTGGTTCTACCTCTGCACTCCTGTTCCATAGATCTATTTTTTGTATCTTAATGCCAATACTACGGTCTTGATTATAGCAGATTTATAAGTCTTGAGGTCAGGCACAGTGAGTCCTCCAACTTTGTTCTTCTTTTCAAAGTTGTTTGGAGCATGCTACGTCTTTGGATTTTCATATGAATTTTGGAATCAGCTGGTCATTTTCTGGGAAAAAAACCTGTTGTTATTTTGATTTGGATTGCATTGAACCTATAAATCAATTTAAGGATAATTGATATCTTAACAGTATTGTCTTCTCATTCACAAACACAAAATGTTTCTCCCTGTATTTAGGTTTTCTTTCATTTCTCTCAGCATTTTTTTTTCGGTGTACAAGTGTACACGTTTTAATGCTAAGTATTTCATATTTAATGATTCTATAGTACATTGGATTGCTTTTTAAAAGAATCCAAAATCGATTTCTTTTTTTTTTTTTTTTTTAATTTATTTATTTATGGTTGTGTTGCGTCTTCGTTTCTGTGCGAGGGCCTTCTTCTAGTTGTGGCAAGCGGGGGCCACTCCTCATCGCGGTGCGCGGGCCTCTCACCATCGCAGCCTCTCCTGCTGCGGAGCACAGGCTCCAGTCGCGCAGGCTCAGCAATTGTGGCTCACGGGCCTAGTCGCTCCGCGGCATGTGGGATCTTCCTAGACCAGGGCTCGAACCCTTGTCCCCTGCATTGGCAGGCAGATTCTCAACCACTGCGCCACCAGGGAAGCCCCGATTTCTTTTTTTTAAAAATAAATTTATTTATGTTATTTATTTATTTTTGGCTGTGTTGGGTCTTTGTTGCTGCGTGTGGGCTTTCTCTAGTTGCGGCGAGTATGGGCTACTCTTCGTTGCGGTGTGCGGGCTTCTCATTTTGGTGGCTTCTCTTGTTGTGGAGCATGGGCTCTAGGCGTGCGGGCTTCAGTAGTTGTGGCACACGGGCTCAGTAGTTGTGGCTTGCAGGCTCTAGACCACAGGCTCAGTAGTCGTGGCACACGGGCTTAGTTTTCCACAGCATGTGGGATCTTCACGGATCAGGATTCGGACCCGTGTCCCCTGCATTGGCAGGTGTATTACTTAACCATTGTGCCACCAGGGAAGCCCCAAAATCGATTTCTGATTGTTCATTGCTAGATACTATATATATATATATGTGTGTGTATATATATGTACATATATATACACACACATATATATGGTCTATACTCTCTCCATATGTATATATAGTATAAACAGTAATATATACAATTAATTTCAATATTAATCTTGTATTCTACAACTTTTCTAGATTCAATTATTTGTTATAGCTTTCTGTAGATTCCATCGGATTTTTACATAGGCTTTCATGTCTTTTTTTCACTTTTCCAATTGAGTTTTATTGCAGAACATTTTAAACCCAGTACATTTCCCCACTGCTAACAGCTCCATCCTCCATCAACCCACATACGAAAGAACTGAAGCTACTGCTCATCTGTGAGTGTGGTGTCAGCTACAGATTTTCAAGGAATATAGAACGAAGTCCTGGAGCCAGGGCAGCAGTGGTCAGTGACTCAGCCAGCTCCCAGAACAACCTGTGGTCCTGAGTTCACAGGTGTGTGGTTTCAGTAGTGTCTCTCCCTTCCTGGCCCTGCCACTTTGCTCAGACTGACTGGAAATCCACGCAGCACAGGAACAGTGAGAGCGCGGAACCCTGCACGTTGTCCTCAGAGGTCCATGCCCCACCTGCTAGAAGAGTTCTGTCTAGGCCGAAGCCACTCAACCCGAGGGCATGTTCAGGTGTTATCCAGAAGAGTCCAACACTAATCCTTAAAGAAAATACAGCCGTTCTCACTGACCCTGCTACCAAAAGCTCTGCCTCTGTACACCGGTACCGAATCAAATCTCGGAGACAGAGTTCTGGGTGAAGTAGAAAAGGATAGCTTCATCGCCTTGCCAGGCAAAGGGGGACACAGTGGGCTCCTGTCCTCGAAAACTATGTGTCCCAACCCGGGAGGATTTGATGAGAGCTTTATAGCGGTGGCTCAAGGGTGGGGTCTCTGACAAGGTCAGGGGTGAGCAGGGCCTGCGCTCCCTTCATCTCGTCTCAGGTGAAGAAAATCTCCAGTGTTGGTGCAGACGGCTCTGAGACTGGTGCCAGACCCTCCCCGAAGGTTCCCCGCCCCCCAACATTCTCCGCAGTTCCTGGGCAGAAGCTTTGGGAAGAGCGCAATGGCTCTGGGAGTAGCATCTCTGTCTCATCTCTTCTATACGCCGTGTCGAAGGTCAAAGAGAAGCCAGTACTTTTAGACTATGTTGATTAAGACAGCCTCTGACGATTAAATGAACGATTTAGGATCCGCGCAATCATGAACCGGAAAACCTATTCTCAGGTGTCATTTCGGGGATATATTTGCCCCTAGTACTAAGGCTTTAAGTCCAGAGCTCACTTTAGGTGTGTGGGTGGGAATAAGGGAGTTAGAAGCCCTGGATCATCCTGAGACGTGTGAAAGAACGGGACTGAAAGACAGGAATTGAGAGGGACTGGGGAAGAGCCCTTCTTATATGTGGTTCCTCGTTGTAATCTATAACAACCTTACCTTGTTTTGATTGAAAGTCTAGTGACTGGTAAGATGTAGAGCACACTATCTTTTCCATGATCAGACAACAGTAGCCAGGCGGCATTTGGCGGCTGCCATCCAAGCATTGAACCCAGCGATAACATTTCTTGGCCGTGTCCCAGGAGGTGTCCAGAGAAAGAGCTGCGGGCCAAGCAGGTTTTGACTTGACAGGCAGGACATGTGAGATTTCCGTAAAGGAATAGAACAGGCTTGTTGGAGTATCCTCCTGCACTGCATTTTTTTTTTTTTTTAAATGTTGGCTGCACTTGAGAAACTTTACAAAACGTTGATGTTTGGATACCACCCATAGAGATTCTGATGTAATTGGTCTAGGCTGTGGTGTCCACATCGGAATATTTTTAAGTTCCTGTACAGCCAGGGTTGAGAACTACTGCTTTAGGAATTTAATTATTATTTTGGATGTGATGTGCCTGGTTAAAAACCTGAAGGACCCTGAATGATCTTCTGAAAAATGGCGTCAACCATTAAACGATGGTGATCTGTGCATGAGGACAGAATATTCTGTGATAGTAAAAACTGCCTGGTGGGAGGGGACAGCTGCCAGAATCGGAAGCCCCAGTCAGGCCCCTGTGGAGCTGCAGAACTTCTATCACCAAAACGTTTTTCTCGGAGAAATGAGCACGTTGTGTCTTTGGGCTAGGAGGGAGGCCTAGAGACGGAGATCCTTCGGGAGCCCTGGGCAGAGCTCTCCGCGGTGCGTTGACGGTTCCACCAGGGGAGCAGAGTTTGTCAACAGGGAACTTGAGCGCTGCATTCTGCTCACATCCACATTTCCCCCCCGCACAAGTTCCGGAGCAACAAGAGGGTGGATTTGTAACGCAGAGATGTCAACGTGGCGACCTGGGCGACCCCTAAGGTCCTAAAACCGTCAAATTCCAACGGTGTGAGCATCTGCTCTCTATGAGAGCAGAAGACATCTCTAGGTGTCTTAGGAATAGAGTATAAAACCATGTGAGAGGCTTCTGCTTCTCTGAAGAAATAATTCAGCAGAGCCCCATGTGTGCATTCTTTGATGCCTCAGCTGGTAAAATGGGGGAGGGGAGCGGCGCTGTAGAACTCCGTTGGCATCTTTAGGTTGTTGGTTAGATTCCAGCTTTAAGTAGGTGTGCAAGCATTTGCAAATGCTCTAAAACGCCATTTGGTAAGTCATGCTCCTTCGAAGATAGGATTTTTGTGGCTTTAATTAGCGTCAGCCTTCGTTTGTCTTTCTAAGAAATTTGTGGCGAGACTGAGAGGAAGCCTAAAAGAATAAAACATAGTAACACCTACAGAAGGCCCACAGCCTAGTGTGTGGCACAGATTCAATTCACTCATTATTCGTCCACTAAGTTCTTCCCATTTAAGCACTGGGTGGAAAGATGAAAAATTCAGAGCCGATGAGGAAAGTAAGTTTTTGTGATAAGCCTCCGCTGTTCCCTGAACCCTTCCTCCACTTGCTCTTGAGGTATAAAGTTAGGATTTCGAGAACACATTGTATAGAGCACAGCTGAAACGTAAAAGAAAGTAGGTAGTATGGGAAATAATAGGCAATACCATACAACGCCAAGTAGCGTGGCCGAGCGGTCTAAGACACTGGAATGAGGCTCCAGTCACTTTGGGTGGGGTGTTCGAATCCCACCGCTGCTAAGTAACAGCTTTGCCAGTTGTAGAACTGAGGTCTAATAACGGGAATACTACTCTAGTCCTTGGTTTGGGGCTGAGATAAGTGACGGAGGGTGCCAGAGTGAGGTTCAGGTCAGATTATTCAAGGCAAGCGGGTTCCTGTTTTCTGGCCAGATAGGGCTTGGGAAAGTTTTGCCAATTAGTAAGTTTTGATAATTTTGATAAGTCTTAAAGGATGAAGTTCATCAGGAGGATAGGGTTAGGTAAGAAACAGAAGCTTTGGGCTTCCCTGGTGGCGCAGTGGTTAAGACTCCGCCTGCCGCTGAGGGGGACACGGGTTCGAGCCCTGGTCCGGGAAGATGCCACATGCCGCAGAGCAACTAAGCCCGCGAGCCACAACTACTGAGCCTGTGTGCCACAACTACTGAGCCTGCACTCTAGAGCCTGCGAGTCACAACTACTGAGGCTGCATGCTACAACTACTGAAGCCCGCACACCTAGAGCCCGTGCTCTGCAACAAGGGAAGCCACCGTGATGAGAAGCCCGCACACCGCAACAAAGAGTAGCCCCTGCTCACCACAACTAGAGAAATCCCGCGCGCAGAAACAAAGACCCAAAGCAGCCAAATAAATATATAGAGTAATAAAAAAATAAAATAAATAAAATAAAAATGGACAGGGGCATTGAATTAAAAAAAAAAAAGAAAGAAACAGAAGTCTTAAGTACAGGTGTAACCCCAGAAGAGAAAGCTGTCACATGTGACAGGAGACTGATAAAAGGGTGGAGAAAACAGTGATTAGTGTTTGTTTTTATTTTATTTACATTTTTTTCCTCATAATGGAAACTCACACAAGCTTCCTGCGCAGTCTATAAGCAAACTTCAAGAGTTAACTCCTACACACCATTGTAAAGCAATTATACTCTAATAAAGATGTTAAAAAAAAAAAAAAAGAGTTAACTCCTTTGGCAAGAGTGCCGGTGCAGGCCCTTGGGTGTGTACTGTTGCTGGAGTACATCAGTGACCTTAGAATCAGCTCCTCGGGTCCTCAGCTCCCCACTGGTCTGTTTGCTCTGGGACGTTTCTCACTCCTCACGCCCAAGCCCTATTTCTGATATCCCGATGGAGCTCCTACCCTTCCCTCTGCATCTTTCTCTGCCAGGAAGTGAGAAGGACAGAGAGGGTCTGAGCGAGACTGTCCCGAGATGTGACTCAGCAAAAACGCAATGCCCCGGGGATGATGGAGATGTTTCAATTCTTGCAGACTTGAATCAAACATCTTTGACAACTAACTTGGAAAATTAGCTCACTGCCCCTACAGTTTGCTCTCAGAGATCCTGAGAATGTTTTAACCCATAATCTGAACTCCTATTAGACATTTTCACTGCTTGAACTGTAAGTAAAGTGTACTTTGGATCCTAGCCCATATTTTGGGGGTCCCAGAGAGTAGATGGGTGGAATTTGATGTCCATTGAAACCCAGGTTGAATCAAAGTGTTGCCCCTTTCTTAGTGTGCCTTTGGAGAGGTCACCTTTAGTAGGTGAGAGCACCTTTAGGCAAGGGAGGGAGCACCTTCAGGAGGTGGTGAAGGAACGAAGATGGCCCATGTCCTTAAAAGAATCACCAAGAGAAGTTTC
Source organism: Eschrichtius robustus (assembly GCF_028021215.1). Taxonomy (NCBI): domain Eukaryota; kingdom Metazoa; phylum Chordata; class Mammalia; order Artiodactyla; family Eschrichtiidae; genus Eschrichtius; species Eschrichtius robustus. The sequence goes on from NC_090824.1 coordinate 76,257,706, forward strand.
AAGTTCCTGGCTGAATTCTTGATCTAGGGGTCTGAATATGATCGTCCCTTTTTTGCTTAGAAAAACTCACTTAACAAAATAGCAATCTTTATTTAATGTAAGCATTCAATATGTGCCCTCACCTAGCTGAACTAGAATGAAGAGAAACCCAATGATGCTGAAATGGTCTCAATTTAAATTCATGACAATAATCTCAAGTGCATATACATAACAATCTTACTATTTTTCTCAATCCCTTCACTTCTACTCTTTCATCCCTTCTCTTGTGTCTTCAAAATAGCAGTACCTCAGCATACATTCTCACTCTCAGCTTTCTGTTTCACTAAGAAAACAGAAGCATTCACAGGAGGACATCTACAAGGTACCCATATACAGGTACCTGAGTACTTTTATTCCTCCTGTTACTGTGGATGACCTATCCAACATCCTAGCTAAGACCATCCCCTCTAACTGTGCACTAGATGCCATCCTTTATTGCTTACCCAAGAACATTCTTTCCAGCAGTTGTATACACATAAATGAATATACATGGACAAAATCAATTTATTAATTTTTCAGTTAATACTGTTTCTGTTTGGAGGCAGTTTTCTGTAAAAGAAAATTGAGCACAGTGTCAAGAATGTTCTCATATATATGTTCTCACTGCTCCTCTTCCACTATTTTCCCTTCTAATGACAAACTGCATTGGTATAATACATTTTGTTACAATTGGTGAGCCAACTGTACTACTTTATTAATAATTAAACCCAGAGATACGTAAGTTTCATCTTAGCAAAATTTCTTTGATTGCCATTAAAGATTTCTTCAAAACTGGAGAGTAAAAGAAACTTGCAACAAAAGCCCAAGAGAATCTGAGCATACATAATTAAAAACACATCCAGGATAACTATTCCTAAACTTCTGGACCTCTCCCTTTATTTTCCCACTGGCTTCTCTCAGCCTGCACTTCAGATAATATCTATTGCCCTATACACTGCTCTCATTGCACCCAGAAAGTGTTAGTTCCGCCTGAAAGAGCAATGACTGCTGAAACTAGGTGAATCAGGAACAAATACACTGCAAATTCTGACATAGAGATATAGAAATAGAAATATAGAGAGATAAAAAAAAAAAAAAGAAACAAAAAGCAAGAGAAAGAGACATAGAGAGAAACAAAGAAGGAAACAGTGAAAAAAAGTTTCAGAGAAAAATCAGACCAAAAAATCAAAAAAGAGAGTCAGACACCCTGAGAGACAGAAAGAAAGTGAGAAACAGATATACAAGAAGGGGAAAAGTTTGAGAGAAAAACACAGGCTTAGGGATCAGAAATACAGCTGGTAGCAGGAAGGAGGTGGGGAAAACAAAGGAGGCTGAAGGAAGGGAATTGAAGGGTGCAGGGAGTGGAAGATGGATGCTGGAGAAACAGATACTGAAAAAAATTCTGCTCTGTGGGCAGAAAAGGGGATCCAAGTTCGTAGGCTGGCCGCAGCGGGCCGGGCCGATGGGTACCTATGGGCGTGTCGTCGTCGTCGTCCCCCACCCACTTCCCTCCATCCCCGGCCCGCCTGGCCCGACATCCCGACATCCCTTCTCCATCACTTCCCAGGAAGCCTCACTGCGCGTAAAAGTAAGACTAGGTCTACGTGGGCACCTCGGTCCAGGTCTTGAGTAAGTGGCGAGGTGAGGTGGGTACAGAACCGGGGGCGAGGGCTGGGGTGGGATGGGGGGAGGCGCTTAGAGGCTGTGCTCCTCCTCAAGGGGTCTTCTGTGACCCTGTGGGCTGCGTTCTTCTGCTCTCCATTCCTCCGCAAGCCCGCCCCCAACCAACCCACGCATCCGTTTGTCCGACGTCCCCTTTCCCCTCACCCGCTTGCCGGCTTTCTGGCCTGGGAAGGGCGTCATCCCGCCACTCCATGTAGAAAGGGACAGGGCGGGGAGGTAGAGGAAATGAGTCAACAGGTGACTGTCCAGTCCCAGGCATTCTGAAAATTGCCGCCCCAGGATGCCTGACAACCACGGAGCCAGCATATGCACCGCTCCTTGCCTAGGGGCCTTCCAACCAACCAAAAGCATGTTGTACCTGGGGCCATCCAGTGCGCTGGCCTCTGTCGTTTCTGCAAAATGGAAGGACTCAGCACTTACCAGTGTGCACCCTTCGATAGCTCAGCTGGTAGAGCAGAGGACTGTAGACCTGACACATGTGGACATCCTTAGGTCGCTGGTTCGATTCTGGCTCGAAGGAAGTGCTCCTGATGCTTTTGGCCCATCATGACGCCCACCACTGCCTAGTGCCGCCTTGCCTCTGCCCTGCAAACTGGCCCTTCCCCTTGCACTACAAGAGCATCCTCATTCTCACAGGAGAAAGCCGACAGAGCCCTTCTGGAGCCACTTGTCCCTTCCCCAAATCCAGAGACACATGCCTCTCAACCAAAAACACCCTTAGCAGCCCCTACAGACTACCCCAACCAGCCAGACCCTTCAGCCTCCCAAATCCTTTAAACTTTTATTCACACACCTCTCCTCGGGGAGAGAAGTGCCCGCTGTGACACCACTGCTTTGCTCAACGTGGACAGATCCCTGACAAATATGTGGCCACACAGGAGCTGCCCACTGTGAGCCCTGGAGGCTGACCAGCACACGGGCCATTACATGGGTCACGGACAACCAAGGCATTCTTCTTGAAAATCCTCCCACTCAATTTCCCTTTCCTACTCTGCCTAGTCCTAGGATGGTCCATGGCCTCTCTCTTCTGTCTAGCCCAACCACAGTCTCTGTGTATCTCTCTCCATCCCTCTCTCCAACTGTCTCTCTCTCTCTCTCCCTCATTCTCGAACTCGTTCTCTCTTTCTGTGTCCCTCTTGAATGATCATAAATATATAGACTTAGGGAGACAGAAAACCTTCTTCACCATTTGCTTTATATACTGTGGGACAGGACTGCCACCCTGAGGTTTGCCAAGCCGTTGCCAATTGTGCGCCTGCATCAAGAGCCGCTGGCATTGGCAGGAGCAAAAGACACCAGGGCTCTCAGGACAGGGGAGGAGGCTTGAAGTCACGATGAAAACTTCAGAGGCCCCATTCAGGTCTCCTGTCAGTCAGAGAACAAGGCCGAGGCCACGGGAAAACTTCAAATTCCTCAAAATTTCACACCTGTTCTTGCTGCCGCAGGAAGGTTTGAGTTCCTTCTGCAAGAGCAACGATTGCTCACACTCTGTACAATTGTGGGAAAAACCCCTGCACCAATTCCCCTGCTACTTCTGATGGAGAGACAGAGAAATAGAGACAGAGATAAAGATAGAGACAGAGAGAGACCGAGGGAGAGTGACTGCAAGGGAGAGGGGGAGATGGGGAGAGGAAGGGAGTCTGTGAGCAAAAGGAAAGGCTGAGACCTGAGAAAGAGACCTGAGAGTAGGAAAAGGCCGGGGTCGGGGGGCAGATAATGGTGGCTGAAGGCAGGGAGCAGAAAGGGCCAGGGAGTGGGGCTTGGTGGCCGGATGTGTGATCCTGGAGGCGCACACCGACTGTCCTCCTGACACAGGCCACTGGCCTCTGCCTTCTGACCAGCTGGCTAAATTAAGTGCTGGGCCCCTGAGGCTACAGCCTTCCACACCCTCCTCCCTCCACCGCCACCGAGCCGGGTTTCAGGGATGGTGCTGGTTGGGGGAGGGTTCTCAGGGCATGTGGGTGCAGAGAGGAAAGCCAAGGAGTGGCCCTTGCTCTTTTCTCTCCTGTGGGAGGGAAACTCCCGAAGGCTGGAGATACAGTTGGAAAGCACTGTCAGAGGAACTGTGATGGGAGTGTGGCTCTCTGCAGGCCCTGGGGCCCAGCCGCTGCCCTCCCCTGACCCTTGCGGCCGCGAGCTCCTTTTTGGTTCGGGTTCTGCCTCTGCATCCAGACTGCGTTTCCCGCATACCTTCGTCTCCAGGTCTCCTCTGCAGCAGCAGTCTTCCCCACTGCCCCACTGCTGACCAAGAGGAGCTGAGCCTGGGGCTGTGGAGTTTCCAGGGTCCAGGGAGTAGTGCCACTGCTTTCCCACAGGAGTCCTTCAGGAGGAACCTACTGTTCTGTGGCCACAAAGGTTCCCCAGCCTCGAATGTCACCATATGCAGAGACCAGCGGACAGGGACCAAAGAGAGATACTAAGACTTCCATTGGATGTGCCCATGCCCTCCACCCCCCATGGGAATTGGAGGTTCCCAGGTTTGGGGGAACTAGCTTTGGTGTTTGGGGGATATAACAGGGGAGGGCGGTGTGCCCGTGGTTGGGAGGTGGACTCTGGTGACTTGGACACACCCCGGTGAGCCCCGGCACGGCCACCTCCTCCTGTCTGGGGCCTCACAGTGGGCAGGAGGGGACCTCCACAGACATGGCCCTCATCCTCGCAGGTGCAGACCTGCCGGTCTCCCGATCAGGGGTGGCGACACAGGCATCGGAGGGCAGGTGACTTGGGTGTGGCTTGCCGTACTTCTGTGCGACCTGAGCTGGGTGGGTGAGCGAGTGGTGTCAGGTGGCGGGCACACACCAGATGGCATCTGAAACGTTTGTCAAAGACGCGGAGCGAGGGCAAGAGGTCCGACCTGGACAGCGGTGTGCTCTGCCTGTCCAGGAAGCCCACAGAATCTTGAGCTACTTCAGGGAGCGGCCGCCTCTGCCAGAGTAATCCGGGTCTGTGGGCAGAGAACGCGAGCCAAGTCCCCAGACGGGCCTAGCCCGACGTCCTTTCTCCATCACTTCCCAGGAGCCCTCACTGCGCGGAAAAGTAAAACTAGGTTTAGGTGGGCACCACGGCCCCTGTCTGGAGTGAGTGGCGAGCTGAGGGGTGTACAGAGCCGGGAGCGGGGCTTGGGGTGGGATGGAGGGCATGGGGGGAGGCGCTTAGAGGCGGTGTTCCTCTTTGAGGAACGGTGAGGCTCCAGTTCCTTGATCTCCACCGTTTCTGCAAAAAGAAAGGACCCAGTGCTTGTCAGTGGATGTGGGTGTGTGCGCCCTTCGGTAGCTCAGCTGGTAGAGCGGAGGACTGTAGACTTGATGACGTGTGGACATCCTTAGGTCGCTGGTTCGATTCCGGCTCGAAGGAGGTGCTTTAGTAGTTTTTGCCCCATCATGAGGGCCACGCCCTCTGCCTCTGCCCTGCAAATTGGCCCTTCCGCCTGCACTACAAGAGCATGCTCATGCTCACCGGACAAAGCCAACAAAGCCCTTCCAGAACCACTTACCCCTCCTTCCTGAAATCCACAGACGTATGCCCCTCAGTCCACAACATTCCCTTGCTCCTGCCTTAGCAGAGTGCCCCCACCAGCCAGCCAGTCAACCTCCCAAGCCCTTAACACTTTTATTCTCGCACCTCTCCCCAGGGAGAGCAGCGCCCCCTCTGCCACCACCACTTTGCTCAACGTGGACAGATCCGACAAACATGTGGCCACACAGGAGCTGCCCACCGCGAGCCCTGGAGCCCAACAAGCACATGGGCCATCACATGGGTCGCGGACAACCAAGGCGTTCTTCTTGAAAATCCTCCCACTCAATTTCCCTTTCCTACTTTGCCTAGTCCTAGGATGGTCCATGGCTTCTCTCTTCTGTCTAGCCCAACAACTGCAGTCTCTGTATCTCTGTCCATCTCTCTCTCCAACTTCCGTCTCTCTCTCTCTCTCTCTCTCCCTCATCCTCGAGAGAGGGAGAGAAGGTTCCCAGGTTTGGGGGAACTAGCTTTGGTGTTTGGGGGATATAACAGGGGAGAGGGGTGTGCCCGTGGTTGGGAGGTGGACTCTGGTGACTTGGACACACCCCGGTGAGCCCCGGCACGGCCACCTCCTCCTGTCTGGGGCCTCACAGCGGGCAGGAGGGGACCTCCGCAGACACGGCCCTCATCCTCGCAGGTGCAGACCTGCCGGTCTCCCGATCAGGGGTGGCGACACAGGCATCGGAGGGCAGGTGACTTGGGTGTGGCTTGCCGTACTTCTGTGCGACCTGAGCTGGGTGGGTGAGCGAGTGGTGTCAGGTGACGGGCACACACCAGATGGCATCTGAAACGTTTGTCAAAGACGCGGAGCGAGGGCAAGAGGTCCGACCTGGACAGCGGTGTGCTCTGCCTGTCCAGGAAGCCCACAGACTCTTGAGCTACTTCAGGGAGCGGCCGCCTCTGCCAGAGTAATCCGGGTCTGTGGGCAGAGAACGCGAGCCAAGTCCCCAGACGGGCCGCAGCGGGCCAGACGGCTGGGTACTTATGGGGACATCCTTTCTCCCTCACTTCCAGGAAGTCTCACTGGGCGGAAAAGTGAGCCCAGCTCACGGTGGGCAACAGGGTCGGGTCGAGGTTAAACGGCGGGGGTGATGACTCCCCAGCACCAGGGGGCGGGTATGTGATTGGGTGGGGCGGGGGGCGAGCTCAGAAACTCCTCGAGGGCCCTTCAGCGACCGTGCCTTCCTGGTGGCGCATTCTTCTCCCCTGCTTCCCTCCGCAAGCCCGCCCTACCCGACCCACTCATCCGTGTGGGTTTCACCAACGCCCCCATTCCCTTCACCCTCTTACCGGCTTTCTGGCTACCGAGGGCTGTCGTCCTGGTCTCTCCCTGTAGAAGGAGCCCAGGGGAGAGAAAATGAGTCAACAGGTGGCGGCCCGGGCCCAGGCATTCTGAAAATCGCCTCCCCGGGATGCCTGGCCACCACGGATCCCCGGCGTGTGCACGGCTCCCTGCCAAGGGGCTTCCAATTAACCTAGGACATATTGCACCCGGGGTCTTCCAGAGCCTTGGCCTCTGTCGTTTCCAGAAAAAACGAAGGACCCAGCACTGGCTAACGTGCACCCTTCGATAGCTCAGCTGGTAGAGCGGAGGACTGTAGATCTGACACGTGTGGATATCCTTAGGTCGCTGGTTCGATTCCGGCTCGAAGGAAGTGCCCTGTTGCTTTTGCCCCGTCACCACCCACTAGCGCCCAGCCCTGCAAATTGGCCCTTGCCGCAGGTCAGCAGCTGAACTCAGCCAGGAAAACCCTTCCGGAGTCACCTTCACAGCCACCTGTGGGCTGTCGCCAAGGAACACACCTACTTCTTGAAGTCCATTGACCCATGCCCTTCAACGCAAAACAGCCCAGCCCCCATTGCTCCTGCTTTAGCGGGCAGCCGCAACTAGCCAGCCCCGACCCCCCACCTCCAAAGCCCCGACCCGCCACCTCCAAAGCCCTTTATAACTTTTATTCACCTACAGCTCTTGCTTTTGCTCCTTCTGCCCAGGACAGCGCTGTCTCTATCTGATACCACAGCTTCTCTAATCATGGACAGATCCCTGTCAAACAGGTTGCCCCAGAGGAACTGTTCACTGCAAGCCCTGTATGTCCATACCGGCCACTAGGCGGGCCACGGATAACCCTGGCATGCATCTGTGAAACTTTTCATGTCATTTTATGTATATGTCTGTTTTCCTCAATGTTTTTTTCTTTTTCTGTTGGTATTTTTAATTTTATCTGAGAACTATAATTTTTAGAAACCCAGCTATGTAGTAAACTCCCATGGTTGCCTTCTTAGCATGGTATTTGTAGAGATTTACCTTTTGAGAATGTATTTGCTAATCTTCACTGCTTTTTAAATGACATTTAAGCCAAAATATGCAGCTGTTTGGTCCCTGTAGTTTAATGGATAATTATTACTCCCAGTGTCTTATTTAGGTGGTCTGTCAATCTGATCCCTGGATTTTTTTCTGCTAAGAATCCTCAGGTTTTTTGTATTGTTAATATTTCCCGGCGCTCATGTAGATTTTTGGCTATTTTATGAGCAATGATATCTCCTAGTCTGCTTATATTATTTAGCTCAGACAGGTGATCTATATGAAGACTCTATTGCTCTGTATCCACAAAGAGACCCCAGCCTTGAATGTCACCATATGCAGAAATTAACATAGTGAGACCAGTGATGGAATTGGGCCTTTCTTGGACATCCTGTAATTCTACCTTTTACAACATTATGTATTTACTAAGAATGTGTTCTTAGAATTATGAATGAAGGCATGTATGCATCAATAAGGGGACTAGTAAGTCCTGCATCCTCTTAGCTCATCAACCCAGGTTGTGTTGACTCAATAGAATTGCCACTCTTTAGGACTGGTATTCAGGTATGTTTTGTTCACAAACCATTTAATAAGCACCTAATACGTACCATGTATTGTGCTTGTGCCAGGGATGTAGAGGTTAAAATATAGGTCTTGCCCTAAAATATTTCTGACTGTAGGTTACGCAGAGATGGAAGTAGACAGTTATAATACAATGTGCTGAAAACTACAATTGAGGTAGATAGAATATTCCATGTAAATCTAAAATTAAAATCAATCTTAGGAAGTTTTAATTCAGGCTGGGGTGGAGGGCAAAATAGAAAATATGGAAGATCTCATGGTAGAGGCAATGCACTGTAGTCAGCTCAGTTTTAGAAGAGGAGTAGTAGATCTGTGATCAGGTGAGCAGAGTGGATCAAAAACAGAAAAGAAACAGAAACCTGAAGAGTGTTGATTTTTTTGTGTAACTATATATGGTATCACTAGAGCATACAGAGAAGTCCAGGACTAGCAGGAAATGAAGATACAAATAATTGTGCATGGAATTTTAACTTATCTCATCATACCCCTGATTTCCAGTTGCTGCTCACCCCAGAAGCAAGGGAAAGATTTCTCAACATCCCTTGTGAGTCTTTTTGGAGAAGACACCATGGCTTTTTAACGTGATATGTTTATTATTTTTCCAGAATGACCAGCAGAAGAAAGGTTCATAATGTCCTTGTACTTCCACAATCACCTCCATTGCATCCATTCCCACACCTACTGTCATTTTCTCTGCACATACATTTTGCAACTACCTGGCTTGGATCAGCTGACAGAGAAGGCAGAGACATTGCTGATGCCAGGAGAGAAAAATCTTATGTTGTATAAGGGTTTACCTCCTTTCCAGATTTGTCAGGAATGGGGAATTGGGAAATTTCCATTCAGGAGCTCTTGAAATTGTCTTCTCTCTTTCTCAAACCTCAACATCACTTCTGTTTACCACCAAGGTAGCCTTTCTCAGAAAGTCTTGCCTCTATGATGTCTGGATCAATAAAACCCTCTATGCAGGCCATACCCAGTGATAATTAAATAGTTATACATAGGCTATACATGAAAATGTTTACCGTTCAATAGTGAGATTAATTAGAAACCAAAGGTTTTTCACTCTCCTCTATCTCTACACTCATGCCAATACAAGTAATCAAGAAGTATGTGGTCCAAGATGGGTAAAATGACATTTGCATGCAAAATCTATAAGCAAGAAACATAAAACCTGGCGTCAAATGGAACAGTTTTTCAATCAGTAGTGGGTAAGGGAGTGTGGATAAATATCACAGTCTTTTCAAGATGGAGGATGAGAAGTGTAATCCTTTCAAGTCCACCTTTTGCCTGCCAGTCCCATATTGTACACAGACTGAAATGTCTCAGGGCATTTTGTGGCAAAGTCCCTTTATTTAAATATCAGAGCATGCTCAAGCCAAAATCATTAAGTACATTGTAGATAAATAAAACTCTCTAAAAGAGGGGAGGGTGGGGTCCTTGAGGCTGGTAGCCACAAGATACAACAACGTGACTCATCTTCCTCAGGATCAGAAGGCACCCCCTTTATTTTTACAAGGCAGAAGAACAGCGTCTGAGAAGCCACACCTGGGATGAAAGGCTAAAAAACAAGCAGTATCTTACTAGGCAAGCTCCTTGTTTTCCCATTGTTGCAACTTCACTGTCTCTCACTGTATGCCAGGTATTAGGGCAGGAATCCAAGTCACAAAGAGAGCAAATGAGTTCCTGCCTCTTGGCCCTGCAGCACGATCCATTCTCAACAGGAGGTCAACACTGCCCTAGAAGATGGGAAGGGCTGCTCTTTTTACTGGTGGCTTTTTCTTCCTATCATCTTAGTATTTTACTGAAAATATTGGAGCCTCAGAAAGGATCACATTTGAAGTAACCAGCTTAATCAGTTCAATGCCCCCCATTCCCACCTCCACCCAAACTCTTTGATTCAGTCAAAATGTGCCGTGTTTCCTGGGTTTACGAACACTGGACAGTAACAAGATGCTCGTTCGGCTTTGATCCCTCTGCCTCCTCTTTTATCAAATTGCTTCTCATTCTCTCTTACTCATTTCAGGATCATCTTTTATCATAATCTTTTCCTAGCTCCTCAAGTCTCAATTTTGTCCTCTTCCTCTTTGTCTCTTTGGTACTCCTTAATTACTTTCACCTTTCCGCCTATCATGCTATGCTCATATTATACTTTAATATCCTCTTTTGGAGTGAGCTCCTTGAAATCTGGGGAAATCTCATATTTATTTTGGTACCAACAGCACCTTGCTTTTCACAGTACCTTGCACAGGACAGACATCTAGCACATGTTAAATTATTTACTAGCCTGAGGCATTTCACCGTCAGCTGCAGAAAGATGAAGGCTCTGATAAATAATGACACCCTGGAGTAATGACTAAAGACCTGATTTACTGGAAGGTAAAAAAAGGTCCATAATTCCTTCTAAGGTAACAACCAGAGGTGACAGTTTCCATGTAAAGAGTCCAGGGTTTTCTGTGATGAAAAGCAAATGAAGAAGCTTCTGGGAATCACATAGTAAGATATTCAAACTAACCCTTATCACTGAGGAAATCTGAAAGTTGAAACAATATATGAAAACATCTGCTTCGTGATACTGGAGAGAGAAAAAAGATGACAAGACTTACTCAGTCAAAATATAAGAGAGGTAAAATCCAGAGTGATAATAACTAGAAAATCCACACATATATGAAAATGACTCATTTTATGAAAAAGCCAGTATGAATTTTATAACAAAAGCAGACAAGGATATTAAGAGAAAGATTTATTACAGGTCAATCTCATTCATGAACATGGTTATAAAAATTCTAAACAAAACATTAGCAAATCAAATAAAACATATATAAAAATTATTACATATCTGACAAAATTGGAGCTATTGGATGAAAGTAGCATTGATTTAACATTAGAAAAATCAGTGTACTTCACCATACTAACAGAATAAAGGAAAAAATAAGAAGACTATTTTAATAGATGAAGAAAATTCATTTAATAAAATTCAGTATCTCTCATGATAATGTTATTAATAAACCAGAAGGCAATTTGTTTGATAAAGTGCATTTACAAACAAAAGTCTCATTGTATGTTCATCTAACAATGTGTTTAATGGTGAAATGGTGCTAGGTTTCTGTCTGAGACTGAAACAAGATTAGAATGCCCTTAGTGACCGTGCAGGCCTCATGCTGAAGACCCTGGATCTCTAAGCCATTGCTGCAGGCCACGAGACTATAATATGAGTGAGAAATAAACCTTCACTGTGTAAAGCACCCCCCCAAAAAAAAAAAAGAAAAAAGAAAAAAGAAATCTACAGCTGTATTACTAGAGATAATAGGTTATTTTAATACACTTGCAGTATCAAAGGTCAATATTCAAAGATTACTTATATTTCTATATGCCAGCATCAACTAGAATAGTTAGAATATTAAATTTTCAAAAGATTACCTTTATAATAGCATCAAACAATGAAATACCTAGAAACATATCTTTTAAAATGTGCAAAATCTCAAGGCACAAAATATAAAATATTATTGGAGAATTAAAGAAAAGTTACATAAATGGAAAGACAGTCCATTTATAGACTAAACAACTCAATATTGTAAAAATATCAAATCTCCTCAAAATAATCTATGATCTTAAAAATCTAATCAAAATTCCGTAATTGGGCAGGGAAACTTGATAAGACAATTCTAAAGCATATAAGGGCATGCAAAGTGTCAAAACAGCTAATATACTCTTGGAAAGGACAAATAGAGAGGACTTAACGATACCAGGTACCAAGAAACTTTATGAAGACACAACAGTTTAGTTAGGATGGTAATGATATAGGACAGGCAAATATACCAATCAAAGAGTGCAGTCTAGAAATAGACCCAAACTTGGCCACTGATTTGTGACAAAGATTACACTGCAAGGGAGATAATTGTCTTTTCAATAAATAATAATGGATCATTTGGCTACTACAATGGAGGGAAAGGAATCTTGATTCAAAGCACATATTGCATACAACACTGATGAATTATAAATCTAATTGTAAATCTAATTATGAAATGTAAAACAGTAAAACATCTTTAAAAAAACATAAGAGAATACCCTGATGACCTTGAGTTAGACAAACATTTCTTAAACAAGACACAAACAAATGTAGAGGGATAAAATTGATAAATTGGGTAACATTAAAATTAAGATCTTCTCATTTTAAAAATCCCATTAAGTGAGTAAAGAGGCCTGCCACAGAGTGGGAGAATGTACTTGTATATCCAACAAAAGATTTACATCCCAAATATATAAAGAATGCCTACAAATTAATAAGAAAAACAACTGACAACCATCTCAAATGCTTTTTCTTTTATCAGTTTTTAAAGCAATGTCATTCCTGCTACTTCAACCATTTTTTCGTTTGTTTGATTTTGTTTTGTTTTTTAATTTTATTGGAGTATAGTTGATTTACAATGTTGTGTTAGTTTCAGGTGCACAGCAAAGTGATTCAGTTATACATATACATATATTCATTCTTTTTCAGATTCTTTACCCATATAGGTTATTACAGAATATTGAGTAGAGTTCCCTGTGTTATACAGTAGGTCCCTGTTGGTTGTCTATTTTATATATAGTATAGTGTTACTTCAACTATTTTTTGAGGAGCTTTTATTCCATCTAGGAAAATGAGTTCTCCAAAAACTTAGCAGATAAAATATTTAAGTTCCAAAGGTTAAAATTTAAGAAAAATTTAAGCCTTAAAAAATCCTATACGTGAAAGTCTTTACGTGAAATATTTAGATTCTTTAGGAAAATAAATTTTAATATCTGAAGAAAAGGATACTAAAATCAATTATTTTTAAACATAGATGAATGCTCATATAAAAAATGTGTTTTACTTTATCATCTTCTACTTCAGAGAAACACAAACTATTTCACTATCTTTAATCAACTTTCAAACTACTGGTGTCTAAAAACTTGAAATTACATGAACTGCATTTCTCAACTATCATGGGGCCAAAGGTGTTTAGATTTCACATATTAAAGAGCTACCTTATAGCTCTCAATGGTTTGAAAAGCCAATAACACATAAGTAAGTGTGTGAAGATAGGTAGTCCTGGCTGCAGACAGAATCAGAGGCAAATACTATCAGAAGGAGGGCGCCCCAGCTTAGGTCCTCAGTATTTCCACAGATAAAGATAAACCAGAAAAGAACTCTTACTCAAAAATCACCAACACACAGGAACAAAGCAGCAGGAAAAAAATCTTAAACTCAGTAGGCCCTCAGATATTGGAGTTTTCAGCTAAACAACACAAAATCACTAAATAGAAAATGTTCAAAGAAATAAAAGGTAGGGGTCATATAAATAAATGAGCAATATGAAACTATAAAAATGATCATACAGATTTGCAAAAGAAAAAAACCTATAGCCTTTAAAATGAAAAATATAACTATTAAAATAAAACTCTCAATGAATGATTTAATTAGTGAATTACACATACCAAGAGAGAATTAGTAAATGTCAATAAACATCTGAAGATGTTACCCAGAATTTAACAGACACAAGGAGATGAAAACTATATAAGAAATAATGTCCTAAAGAAGAAAACAGAATGAAGAAGAGAGGATACTTGAAGGGATAATAGGTGATGAATTCAGAGAACTGATGAGAGTTGAATTCCAAATACAGGAAGCACAATGTTGACCATGCAGGAATTAAAAAAAAAAAAATTCTAAACATAGATACATTATTGTGAAACTCTAGCATATCAGTGACAAAGAGAAGATTTTATATGCAGCCAGAGTAAAAGACATTACCTACAAAGAATAACAAGATGATAGCTGACTTTCCAACACGTATTAATTGAAGACTGAAGACAGTGTTGAGAGGAAATAACTGTTAATTATGTATGCAGAAAGAATACCAAGAATGGGGTGAAATAGGCATTTTCTGATAAATAAAAACTGAGAGTGTTAATGACCAACAGATTTTTATTAAAGGAACATCTAAAAGATGTACAGAAAATGAGCCTGGAAAGAGAGACTGAGATACAAGAAGGAAAGATCAACAAAGAAATTGGTAACTATGGGCATAAATATGGTAGATTGAACACATGCATCCATAATTTTCTCCCTCCCAAAACTCCACTAAATCTATAGCATGGGAAAGGAAACAAAGCAACAACATTTTGGAAGATAGAAAGCAGATAATTTAGTAGTAACTGGCATGGAAAGACTGATGAAAAAGATTATTTCTATTCAAGCAGTGAGAAAAAACAAGAATCAGCTTGATATAATCCATAGAGTCCCTCTATATTTTTGGAAGTGGGGTGAATGGAAGGCTAAATTAAGAAGAATTGAAAAATATTTAAGAAGCAGTTGAATTCTAGATACTTCTTTACTACCCAGGCTGACTGTTGTCCCTCTCCCACTCCAACAGGAGACTGGATGATTTGTTTCTGGCACAGGTAAAAGAGAGGGTCTCTTGATTGCCAAAGATAGGAATACTGTACAGAAAGTAGGGGATTAAATAAATGTATATGTACTGGTTGCTGAGTTGCCTACTTAGCTCCCACACGTTCGGCAGCTAGACAGGAAGCTGAAGAATTTTCTTTGTGTTATCTGACAAGTCCAAAATGAAAGATCTGAAGATACTGGCATTGGTGTTTCCTAAAAAACAAGCCAGCCATGTCACCGTAGAGTGAGGTCCAGAATCAAGTACCATCCATGCACTCAGAACTTCCAAACAGCTACTTAGTCTCCCTCTCTTTAATATAAACATTTAACCAAGGATCAGCTAATTGCTGGGGGAAATCATCTAATGTGATTTTATTTGTCTGAAACAAACAGAAAAGGGTAACTTGGAGGAAACAGTGACCACATAGGAAAGATATCATCTTATTTTTCTAAAAAATGTCATTAATGTTTTCAGTGATAGTATGCTGCAGACATGGGGCAAAAAGTGATGTTGCCAGAAAACCCCAAAACCAAACAAACAAAAAACCCACTCGGGGGGGCGGGGGGAGGCATAAATCAGGAGCTTGGGATAAACATACACACACTACTATATATAAGATAGATAACCAACAAGGACCTACTGTATAGCACAGAGAACTCTACTCAGTATTCTGTAATAACCGATATGAGAAAAGAATCTGAAAAAGAATATATGTATATGTATAACTGAATCACTTTGCTATACATCTGCAACTAACACAACATTGTAAATCAACTATACTCCAATAAAATTAAAATATTAAAAAAACCGAAAACCAAAAAACTCACTCAGAAATAAGAACTCTTAGGAATTAAAAAATACGATAGCAGGAATTTTTAATATATGTCATAATGTAGAGAAAAAGCAAGCTCCCAGAAAGTAAAGCAAATGATTACTAATAGAAAATAGGAAAGAATAGTTAAAAAACATTTGAGGATCAATTTAAAAAGTTGTATTTCCAATCAATAAAAGAGAGAGAGAGAGAAAAAATGGAGAAAAATAATTCCTGAAAGTTTGTCAGATTTTAAGGGGATTCGTTTCTTGATGCTGTTGTTTGATGTACAAAGTTTATAATTTTGATGAAGTCCAATATACCTACTTTTTTTTTTGATGCTTATATTTTTGGTGTCATATCTGAGAATCTATTGTCAAATCCAAGGTCATGAAAATTTACCCCTATGTTTTCTGTTAACAGTTTTATAGTTTTAACTCTTACATTTGGATCTTTTATCCATTCTGAGTTCATTTTGTATGTGGTGTGAGATGAGTTCAACTCTGTTCTTTTGCATGTGAATATCCAATTGTTCTGGCACCATTTGCTGAAAAGACTATTCCTTTCCCATTGAATGGTCTTGGCACTCTTGCTGAAAATCAATTGATCATAGATATATGGGTCCATTTCTGAACTCTCAGTTCTATTTCATTGACCTATATGCCTATCCTTATGTCAATACCACATTATCTTGATTACCGTAGCTTTGTAGAAGATTTTAAAATTGAGAAATGTGAATCCTCCAACTTTATTTTTATTTTTCAATACTGTTTTGGCTACTAGAGGTCTCTTGCAATTCCATAAGAATTTTAGAATCAGCATGTACGTTTCTGCAAAAAATGCAGTTGGGATTTTGGTAAGGATTGCACTGAATCTGTAGATTGCTTTGGTTAGTAATGCCATCTTAATGGTATTAAGTCTTCCAGTTCATGAACATGGGGTGTCTTTCCATTATTTAAGGCTTCTTTAATTTCTTTGAACAACCTTTTGTAGTTTTTAGTGTACAAGTTCTATATCTCCTTGGTTAAATTTATTTCTAAGTATTTTATTCTTTCTGATGCTATTGTAAATGGTGGAATTATTTTCTTAATTTAATTTTTGGATTGTTTATTGTTAATGTATAGAAATACAAATCATTTTTGTATGTTGATCTTGTTTTCACCAACATTTCTGAATTGATTTGTTTGCTTCAATAGTTTTTTAAGGCGGGTGGATTCTTTAGGATTTTCTAGATATAAAAATCATAAAATCTCCCTTAGCAGAGACAGTCTTACTTCTTCCTTTCGAATTTGGATGCATTATATTGCACGGTATGGTATGGCATAGTATCACATTGTATCATTTCATTTTGTTTTGTTCCATTTTGCTTTATTCCATTCCATTCCATTCTATTTGCCTGAATTCCCTAGCTAGAACTTCCAGTACAACGTTGAATAGAAGTGGTGAAAGTGGTTGTCCTCTCTTGTTCCTGAATTTGGGGGAAAGTTTTTAGTATTTCACCATTAAAATTGATATTAGCTGCAGATTTTTCATAGATGTCCTTTATCATATTGAGGAAATTCCCTTCTGTTCCTAGTTTGCTGAGTATTTTCATCGTGAAAGGATATCAAATTTGTCTAATGCTTTTTCTTTATCAATTGGGATGATCATGTGTTTCCCCCTTATATTTTATTAACATGGTATATTATATTGATTTTCATATGTTGAACCACCCTTGCATTCTTGGGGTACATCCCAGTTGGTTTTAGTGTATAATCCTTTTAGTATGCTGATGGATTAAGTTTGCTAGTATTTTGCTGAGGATTTTTGCATTTGCTTTCATAAGCTATAGTGGTGTATCATTTTCTTTTCTTATGATATCTTTGTCTGGATTTGATATGAGGATAACACTGGCCTCATAGAATGAGTTTGGAAGCATTCCCTCCACTACTTTTCGGAAGAGTTTGAGAAAAATTGGTGTTAATTTTTATTTAAATGTTCAGTAGAATTCACCAATGAAGCCATCTGATCCTGAATTTTTGTTTGATAGGTTTTTGATTACTGATTTCATCTCTTTATTTGCTATATATCTGTTCAGATTTTCTATTCTTTTTTTTGAGAAAGTTTTGAGTCAGTTTTGATAGTTTATGTGTTTCTAGAAATTTGTTCATTTCATCTAGGTTATCTAATTTGTTGGCGTGCAATAGTTCATAGTATTCCTTTACAATCCATTTTATTTCTGTAAGGTCGGTAGTAACAGCTCCACTTTTAATTCCTGATTTTAGTAATCTGAGTTTTCTTTCTTTTTTTCTTTGTCAGTCAAGCTAAAGATTTGTTACTTTTGTTCATCTTTTCAAAAACCAACATTTGATTTTGTTGATTCTATTTTTTAAAATTCTCTTTTTCATTATCTCTACTCTAATCTTTATTATTTCCTTCCATCTGCTTGCTTGGTGTTTAGTTTGCTCTTCTTTTTTCTTAAAACTTTTCTTAAACTTTTTTCTTCAACCTTAAGATTGAAGGCTAGGTTATTGATTTGAGAGCTTTTTTTAATGTATGCATTTATAGCTTTAAATTTCCTTCTGAACATTGCTTTTGCTTCATCCTGTAAGTTTTGGTATGTTGTGACTTTGTTTTCATTGATCTCTAAGTATTTTCTAATTTCCCTTGTGATAGCTAATTTGATAAATTGGTTGCTTAAAACCGTGTGGTTTGATTTCCACATATTTGTGAATTTTTTCCTTCTGTTACTGATTTGTAGTTTCGTTCCATGGTGATCAGAACAGACATTTGTATAATTTCAATACTTTAATTTTACTGTGACTAGTTTTGTGGCCTAATGTCTATCTTGGCGAATGTTCCATGTGTACTTCTGAGGAATGTGTATTCTGTTGCTGTTGGATAAAATGTCCTATGTATGTCTGTTTGGTCCAGTTAGCTTACAGTGTTGAAGTCCTCTATTTCCTTGTTTATTTTTTGTCTAGCTGTTCTATCCATTATTTAGAGTGGGATGTTGAAGTCTCCAACTGTTATTGTAGGACTGTCCAAATCTTTTTTTTAATTAAAAAAAGTAGTTGTTGGTTTTCTTATGAACAAGTTTTAAAAGTCCTTAATATAGTCTAAAGTCCTTTCTTAGATATGTGATTTTAATATATTTTTCCCAGGCGATGACTTGTTTATG
This sequence comes from Eschrichtius robustus, assembly GCF_028021215.1. Classification (NCBI taxonomy): domain Eukaryota; kingdom Metazoa; phylum Chordata; class Mammalia; order Artiodactyla; family Eschrichtiidae; genus Eschrichtius; species Eschrichtius robustus. The sequence continues at coordinate 76,276,191 of NC_090824.1, forward strand.
CATTGTCTTAACAGTATTTGAGAAAGAAAACTTGTAATTTTGATACAGTTCAATTTATCAATTTTTATTTTATGGACTGTGCTTTTGATTTAGTTTCCATGAAATCTGCCTAAATCAAAGTCACAGAGATTATATCTTATTTTGTATTTTTAGAAGTTTAAAATTTTTAGTTTTACATTTAAGTTTATGATTCATTTTGACAATTTTTATATATGGTCTAAGGTGTAAAGTCCATTTTATCATATGAATATCCAAATGTTCTTGCAATATTTGTTGAAAAGACTATACTTTTTCCACTGAATTTTCTTTTCCCCTTATTGAAAATCAAGTTGCCATAAATATGTGGGTCACTTTCTGCACACTCTATTCTGTTTCGTAGATATTTGTCTACCTTTTCAGTTAACATTTCTCTCATATATTTTATCTCTTAGTTCTATATTCTAGAAGATAGTCTTCAGCCAATCCTGAAGTGACTGTTTCCTCTAAGGTCACTTGTCCTATTTTATCCTTCTCTTTCACATTGTGGTTATACTCAAGGCCAGGTGATATATGGGTGTGAGTTAACATGTATGAATTAAGGACTATGGAATAAGTATTTCCTGTTCATATTTTAGATTTGCATTGCATTTCTCTGTTCCTTTTAATTCAATTTTATGTGCTATTTTTTTTCTCCTGGATGTTCCTTTTATATAAAATTTGGTAATGGCACTCTGTCTTGTTTTCCTATGTTGTTATTTACTTACCCTTTTAAAAAATGAAAAGGGAAGAAAACAAGGGAGAGAAAAAGTAATCTTTATTTTAAGGAATTTTGTAATAATGAAAAAGATAGGCTTCTGTACTCAATATATTATTTTAATCCTATCTCTCCATTCTGAACTGTGATTCTGTGTGAATAGATGTGTTTCTATATTGCCTCCACTACTTTTGGATCAAAAAGCAAGTTGTTACTGAGAGGTTTGAATTCCGCTTGGAGTTGAAGTTCATTAGAGTGTTACATTTCCTGGCTCTGAGTAGCCCACATGGTATTTGACATTCCCCAGGGTTTGGCTGACTAATTTTGTGGAAATGAAGTTGCCATCTTTAGGGAAATATTTCTGACATTCATTAATTTCTAACTGCAGACATCTTGTATTTCTAAAAACTTTGAGTTTTTTAAAACTAGATACCTGATTGTCACTACATATTTCTGAAGCTTTTTCATTATGAAAAATTTCAAACATACTAAAAATAGAATGGTATAATGAATAATGGTGTAACCAACTCATAGTCCCATGAATTTCCAAATCATGGCCAAGCTAATTTTATCCATACATCCACTCATTTTATTTTTGTCCATACTTTCCGAAAAAAATTGCATTTACTGCCAGGTGGAAAAGAGGTAAAGCAAATTTAATAAGGGACTTATTTACTTCTCCATGGCAATTTCAGGTGCCTTTGGAAAAGCAGATCAAAAAGAAAGTTCATGAATAATAGCATTTAATGTGGCTTTCTAATTTACACTGTATTATAAAAGTGAATTAAAGACATATCCACTCATTTTGTCATTGGATTTTGTCTCTTTCATTTGTCCATCTTTCTACATTTTTATATCTCTTGTCTTCATTCGTCTTTTATTTTTAGCAAAACTGGGATTGGAATGAGGACCTTTAATATCAAAAAATTATGAATACCAACTATTGTTGTACCTACCAAGAACTAGATTTTGTGTTATGTTTTATCTACCTCATTGTATATTTGAAAGGGAACGGGAGTTTCCATTTGTGGTGACCTTGGAATCTTGGACAAATTATTTATTTATTTATTTATTTATTTATTTATTTATTTGTTTGTTTGTTTGTTTATTTATTCAGTCATTCAACAAAGGTCTTTTAAGCATCTTTGTTGGATACTGTGATACACTAATATATGCTAAGATGAACAAGCAATGATTCCTAACCTCAAGCAACTTCGACCTTAGAGGGGAAGACTAAGAGACGAATAATAATTCAAAAGAAGGGGATGATAAGGGGGCTTACAAAATAATGTTGGCGGTCATGTGCAAATTGATTTACCCTGTCTAGTATTTTCTTGTTAGAGAAGTTTTCAGAAGCTATCATTCACTAAACAGGAATTAATTCCATGTTAAAGTATGTTTGTATATATAGAGACAATATTAAAAAAAAACAAATAAGAAAGTATGGACCAGAGCCTCCCATCAAGCCTCTTAGATAGCCTCAACCACCAGAGGGCAGACAGCAGAAGCAAGAAAAACTACAATCCTGCAGCCTGTGGAACAAAAACCACATTTACAGAAAGATAGACAAGATGAAAAGGCAGAGAGCTATATACCAGATGAAGGAACAAGAAAAAACCCCAGAAAAACAACTAAATGAAGTGGAGATAGGCAACCTTCCAGAAAAAGAATTCAGAATAATGATAGTGAAGATGATCCAGGACCTCGGAATAAGAATGGAGGCAAAGATCGAGAAGATGCAAGAAATGATTAACAAAGACCTAGAAGAATTAAAGAACAAACAAACAGAGATGACCAATACAATAACTGAAATGAAAACTACACTAGAAGGAATCAATAGCAGAATAACTGAGGCAGAAGAACGGATAAGTGACCTGGAAGACCGAATGGTGGAATTCACTGTTGCGGAACAGACTAAAGAAAAAAGAATGAAAAGAAATGAAGACAGCCTAAGAGACCTCTGGGACAACATTAAACGCAACAACATTCGCATTATAGGGGTCCCAGAAGGAGAAGAGAGAGAGAAAGGACCAGAGAAAATATTTGAAGAGATTATAGTCGAAAACTTCCCTAACATGGGAAAGGAAATAGCCACCCAAGTCCAGGAAGCGCAGAGAGTCCCATACAGGATAAACCCAAGGAGAAACACGCCGAGACACACAGTAATCAAAGTGGCAAAAATTAAAGACAAAGAAAAATTATTGAAAGCAGCAAGGGAAAAACGACAAATAACATACAAGGGAACTCCCATAAGGTTAACAGCTGATTTCTCAGCAGAAACTCTGCAAGCCAGAAGGGAGTGGCATGACATACTTAAAGTGATGAAAGGGAAGAACCTACAACCAAGATTACTCTACCCGGCAAGGATCTCATTTAGATTTGATGGAGAAATCAAAAGCTTTACAGACAAGCAAAAGCTAAGAGAATTCAGCACCACCAAACCAGCTCTACAACAAATGCTAAAGGAACTTCTCTAAGTGGGAAACACAAGAGAAGAAAAGGACCTACAAAAACAAACCCCAAACAATTAAGAAAATGGTCATAGGAACATACATATCGATAATTACCTTAAACGTGAATGGATTAAAGATCAATAAAACTAAAAGCTGGTTCTTTGAGAAGATAAACAAAATTGATAAGCCATTAGTCAGACTCATCAAGAAAAAAAGGGAGAAGACTCAAATCAATAAAATCAGAAATGAAAAAGGAAAAGTTACAACAGACACCACAGAAATACAAAGCATCCTAAGAGACTACTACAAGCAACTTTATGCCAATAAAATGGACAACCTGGAAGAAATGGACAAATTCTTAGAAACGTATAACCTTTCAAGACTGAACCAGGAAGAAACAGAAAATATGAACAGACCAATCACAAGTAGTGAAATTGAAACTGTGATTTAAAATCTTCCAACAAACAAAAGTCCAGGACCAGATGGCTTCACAGGTGAATTCTATCAAACATTTAGAGAAGAGCTAACACCTATCCTTCTCAAACTCTTCCAAAAAATTGCAGAGGAAGGAACACTCCCAAACTCATTCTATGAGGCCACCATCACCCTGATACCAAAACCAGACAAAGACACTACAAAAAAAGAAAATTACAGACCAATATCACTGATGAATGTAGATGTAAAGATCCTCAACAAAATACTAGCAAACAGAATCCAACAACACATTAAAAGGATCATACACCACGATCAAGTGGGATTTATCCCAGGGATGCAAGGATTCTTCAATATACGCAAATCAATCAATGTGATACACCATATTAACAAATTGAAGAAGAAAAACCATATGATCATCTCAATAGATGCAGAAAAAGCTTTTGACAAAATTCAACACCCATTTCTGATAAAAACTCTCCAGAAAGTGGGCATAGAGGGAACCTACCTCAACATAATAAAGGCCATATATGACAAACCCACAGCAAACATCATTCTCAATGGTGAAAAACTGAAAGCATTTCCTCTAAGATCAGGAACGAGACAAGGATGTCCACTCTAAAAAAAAAAAAAGAAAGTATGGACAGCACCTCAAAAAAATGGTGCAAAATTGGAAAACTGAGCATTAACATGCAAAGAGATGGCCATAAAGTTTTAGTGATCACTGGAAATAGTAATGCTTTTATCTGGTTCCATTAGTAATACACACAAACACATAATATTTCTATCCTGAAAAATTTCTGAGTGAGAACTAAAGGAATGGAAGGAATGATCAGTAATTTGAGAGGGAAAAAGAATTCTTCTGGAGTGATCTAGAAGTGTTCCCCAGAGGACAGATGAAGTATTGCCTAATTTCATGGAGCATAAAAACCTGAAGTAAATCACAGACACTGGCCAAAGAGAGGAAATCATATAGCAGTTTATAGCATTTCTGGAAGGAATCATCACCAAATTTTAGTAATAAAGCATGTTAAACCATCTATTTTCAAAATTATTTTATAGTGGGAAATTACTTTGGACTCAATTTAATTCAATAAAAATTTATTGAGTACCATGTTCTGGGAACTAAGTTGGTATGCAGAGATACAAATACATGATCCCCGCCATCAAGGAACTCACAGACTCTTTTGGGTGAGACAGAGAGGGTGGGGGAGATAGGGATGTCTCTCACTCTCTCTCTCTCTCTCTCTCTCTCTGACTGTGGGTCAAAAATGTAATGAGATCATTGTAAAATTTAAAGTGGGTCTAACAAGATGGCATTTTACTAATAAAGCACAAGAGCAAACATTAGGTAAGTGAATGTGATTAGGAATAGAAATATCACAATAAAAATTGTACTAGGGAGCAATCTGTGAATGTATTTTTTTCAGTCTTATTTTATAAATTTCTGTGCCATAAATTTATTTTTACTCTTCACTTTAATCTCAGCAGTACTTGGCACGGATAATCTTGGCTTCTTATTTAAATTAGTCTTATTCTTTGATTTCCCTGGGACCACACTTGCCTGATTTTGTCTCTACCTTTCCAATTGCTCTTTCTTTGTGTGTGTGCTTTGTTTTATTTTTGTTTTGTTTTGCAGGTGTATCCTCTTTAATAAAGCCATTAAATATTAGCTAAGCTGTCAAGGAAAAAAAGATTATTTCCAGAGATCACAAAATAAGAGGAAGCTGAAAATAAGAATGTGTTCCAAACACATAGAACAGAGCCTGGTACTTAGAAGGTGCCCAATAAGGTTGACTTTGTACTGTGTCAGTTTATCTAAGCTAGAACTACATTATGGAAAATTTTCTTTTCTGTATGGATCTAAATTTTCTATATGGATATGGTGAAATTTGTAGTGAGATTTGGAAGGTGAAAATGTCACACACGGCAGCCACAGTGTTCTGAAGGTTGGCATAGGATGCCAGGCTCTGTTGCAGCTTGCACTTATTGTTGCTGGCCTGCTTGTTCACTTGTTGGCATGGGGCTTCAGTTGGACCCACAACTCCCCTGGCATAAATGAATCTCCTCCTTCAGCTCCTCCAACTCCTAGGCCAAGTACATGGGTATCTCCATAATGAAGGGAGCCAGCTTCTCCTGCAGGTCTCCCACATCAACAAGGTTGGAGACAGTGAGAGACAGTTGTAGGTTCCAGTCTGCCCTTTTGATTTCAGTTTGTCTTCGTGGATTTCATGGTGTCGGTTTGCACTGATTCTCCTCACTTCATGCCCACTTCTCCTTCTCAACTGCTCATCTGCTGAGTTACAGAGATTCAGGCCCAACACTAGACGTAGAGGCAAGAGCCTTACATATAAACTTCTTCATCAATTCCCAGAATTATAATAAACCTCTTATTCTTCATCACTTATAGTGGTTCCTCTTTGGTTGAATCCTAAATGATATAATTTCTTTTGCAATACTAATAAGCTGCAGCATTTCTCCTGTTTCCCATTATTTTGCAAACCCCTTGAAGACAGAGACTGGGTCATACCTGAGTTTGTTTCCATGCCATCTAGAAGAGTACCTGGAAATCTAGAACATAGCAAAGACTCATTACCTTTTTGTTTCTTGAAGGGACAAATGACATAAGGGATGAAAAAGTGTCAAACAGTCATGCTCTATAGTGATTTCCTGGGGACACTTTTGTGTAATTCAAAGGGGGTCATGTTGATAATAGCATACTAAAGGCCCACATTGGCTGAGAAGTACCATAGTTATTGCTCAGAAGGTGAGGAAGACAGTTTAGCAGCTCGAGCTAAGATTGTACAGGCCCTGACTCTACTGGCTGAGCTCCTGAGTGGGCCTTGGAGCAGATAAGTTCAGTAGCTATACACAGTCAAGTCCCTCCTTAAAGATCCTTGTTCCAGGAAAACCATGATTTTGCGAAACTTTGCATATGGATATCTCCCTTGGGTTCCCTTTTTTTTTTTTTTTTAATGCATTGCAGATATAGGAAACATTTCAAGATCTGAATACAGAAAGGATTTTGGCAGTAAGGACTTTGGCAGGTTTTCCCAGATCCAGACCTTCTCTGTGACCCCTGACATTCCCCAGTCTATGAGGATGAACTGGTAGTTCTCAGCCCCAACAAACAAGTTCTCAGCTTCCAACAAGTTCCCCATGAGCTATTCTTTAATTTGCTTTTTTTTCAAGTGCTGCAGAATTCCCTCTGTCTTGATTGTAGCCAGTATTTCTGCCTCTTACCATGGTGACGGGAGGAGTAATGCTGCCATTTTCATCTGTGCTGGTGATAAAATCCCTTAAGAGTCAGAACATACCAAGGCCAAGGAGTGCACTCTTGGCAACCCAACACACCTTTGCTCAGGTTTCAGGGCAGGGAAAGAAAGGCCCCACAGAATAATTGTGGAGCTACCCTGAGACTTCCAAGCCAGACGTGTGAACCGGCTAGGTCCTCCCCTTCACAGTCAAGATCCTAAGAAGAATGATTTACTTAGTTTCCACACCTTCCCCTCATTCTTCAACCCATCCAATGCTATCATCTTCCCTAAACTTTCTGCTTTAAATGCTGGTAAAGATTGTCAACAGCCCCTGAGTAACCAAATCAGCCATCAAAATTTTAAACACTAGTGATCACCAGGGCCTGTCTTTAAATTCTTCCTCTCTCTATGAATGCTCTTCCCTGTGGGTTCTTTCCAAAACCAGTGTTCACCACTGCCCTGTGTTTTTTATTCCTAAAATTCCTTTCTCTGATTTGGATCTTTCTCTTGAATCTCAGGACTTTATATCCAACTTCCTTCTGTTCATCTCCACCAGTAATCATTCAGCAAATACATCAAAACCCAGGCTAGATATAACACCTTTCTCAGGAGACCACCAACCTAGAAGTCAGGATGTCCCGGCAGATTGTACTCTCTCCCCTCCCTCCAATTACCAATCACAAACCTCTTTATTCTTGCCTGTCTACGTACCTTTTCCAAGAGACGAACCTTGCAAAGGGCAAATATGATCAGGTCAGACAGAAATCCTGTCAAGGATCCCCTTGTACAAGCAGTTTAGGAAGACTAGCAAGTTTGAAGGCCTATCGTACCAGTAGTTTCTAAGTTTGGGCAACTTCGACAAACCAAGATCCACCACACTCTAAGGTGACAGGTAGACACCTCACACTATAGCCTGCTGGTTTTCCAAGTGAGCAATCAAAGAGCGCTAAAGAGCCGGGTGGATTCTTGCCAGAAATGGCAAGACGAATGTCACTATGTTATACCGCGTTTTGGAAAGTAAAGCCTGAAAATAATTCAACTGTACTCCCTTTGGACGGAATGAATATCTGCACCCTTTGAGCCCGAGGGTTCCCGGGGCCCCTATTTAGCATTAGGAAGACTGCCACAGCACTTGCGACTCTGGGGTAGACGGACTAGGGCCTCAGGAAGAGGGTTCTGTATGGCGCTGCGACCCCAACACACCTCCAGGTACCACTCTCTTCCGTGTGAAATGCCCTAGTGAGAACTGCACTAGTTTTTCTCCGCGCGAAGTGCCGGCGTGAGACCTGCCTGAGCAAGATATTCCTGACAAAAAAGCCTGTCATAGCGGGACGAGGGGCCCCTATCTATACAACGAAGCCCTTGGCCCACGGTAGCATCTTCGTTGTCCCTGAATTGGTCGACAGAAGTGGCCAACTTGCTCACAAGCTAATCTCGAATCAGGTCGAGGTTGAAAGGGACTTCGTCTAGGTGGATCTAGGCTGGGCGGTGTTGGCTTCATTTAGCTCTAAAGAGGGAGGGGGAAAAAGAGAAAAGGGAGGGCTCGTCCGGGATTTGAACCCGGGACCTCTCGCACCCAAAGCGAGAATCATACCACTAGACCAACGAGCCGCCCGCGGAAAGCCCTCGTTTTATTTAGGAATATTCATACATTCTGTTAGTTGTATCACAATATTTGAGGGCCGTTTTGGATTCCTCTCCTAAGTCCAGCGATTTTCTCCAGACCCCAAGAGCGTCACCGTGCAGATTCGGAGGAACCTGAGCCACAGCGTTCCAGAGGTAGGAATGTTCAGTATGGGACTCAGGCTGAGCTGCTAGCTAGTCCACCTGTGGACCCTCTCGCGAGGGCCCGAGTACGTACAAGGTTAGGACCAACACCATTGCAGGTGGTCTGGGGATGGAGGACAAGTAAGGACAACAAAACAACAACAACAACAAAAAAAAACCCCAAAACGTTGATTTCGTCAAAAGACCCTCCTCCCCAGGGTGCGGCAGCGAAGGAACTCGATACCACTCCCCTGCAGAGGTCAAATCCTAGAACCATTGTCTTAGCCTGCCCTGCTATCTCACACCCTGTAACATGCTCTTGCTGTTTCCTTGCAGCTTTACTTAATGAACTTTGTACTATAGGTCTAGATTTAAGGCACCCTTCAAGGGCGCACAGAACATGGCAACCGTCCGGGAGAGTTGCCCACTTCCAATATCCTCTTCTAGAGAAGCTTGCTCTCCCCGCTTCTCTATCACCTAGAAGGTAGTGGGTGGAATGGGAAGGGAGAGCGTTGTCCTTACGCCGCAGTCCCTTCTGCTTGGGGAACGACGCTCTTGGGCTCTAGCCTGTTTGGTTTGGTCACACCTGTTCACCATGCACCGAGCACATTCCTGGCGTAGGGGACAAACTCGATAAATAACAGTTGAATGAATGGCTAAATATCCGCGCCAGCTCGCTGCGCGGGCTAAGACGGGAGAGAAAAGAAGGGGAGCGCTCCCTTCCCAGCCCTCCAAAGTATCGCCACTTTCTGTTCATTCTGGACTTCAGGTTGGGCATTTAGAAGAGCCCCGAGGCCGAGAGAGAAGCAGCTACCGTTCAGACTCCGAGCTGTTGGCAAAGAGTGTTAAAGGACCGAGGGAAAGGTTACTCCTTTTCTAAAGCCAGTTTCTGCTTCAGGAAACCTGGAGGAATCTCAGGCCCAGATTGACTATGACCGAACCTGACTCCGCTGAAAGGTCGTGGGAGGGGGCGGCCTCGACGCCTGGATACCTTCACATCCTCACTGCCTCGCCCCCCGCCCCCTCCATTCTGAGGGTCCAAGGGGTAAGTTCTGGGCTTCGAGAAGGCCGCCTCCTTTTAAAAGCAAACAAACAAACCCTAATCTCAGTCTACGAGAGCTGGAGCAGTTACTTTAAGAATCCAAGCAGATAGGAGACAGTGACGTGATGCCATCTCTCTCATCCTTCTCTTCGGTAAGGCACCCTCACCTACCCCACTTTATCCCACGGCTCCGCTCGTGGCCCTGGTGTTGCCCAAGTTGAGTGACTTGTCAGGCCTGAGACTGAGGAGCATGCACTGCAGGCGCTACCAGGGCTCTTCCAGGGACTTACATTCCCGTTTGGGCCTAGTCAAGAACACGTTTCTTCCTCGTATATAAAGAAGCGCTTCCTTCAAAAGAAATTCCTTTTAATTTTTAAGTATTTATTAAATTTTGTTTAGATATGCCATTTGGCTGCAGCTTTTAAAACTTCGGGAATTCGACACAAGGCGTAGGAGCGTGGCTAGGCTCCATAGCTCAGGGGTTAGAGCACTGGTCTTGTAAACCAGGGGTCGTGAGTTCAAATCTCACTGGGGCCTGCTCGTGCTCTTGTCACAGAGAGGGTGGCGTTCTCTCCTTTTCTTACGTCCACTGACTGTTGAAAGCAAGCAAGCACTGTGTGATGTTTCAGGGAAAATCAGATCCCGAGTATTTGGGACGAAAGACTATAGTATTGGGAGCACTATGATCCTGGGGGAAAAGCCAGGTGTTTGTACCATTCAGTAAGTAGTGGAGAAACTAGATTACTCAGGTCTCTGCGAGAACACTCCGGGCCTTGGCGGAGTCCACACACACCTGTGTTTACGGAAAAGAGCAAATTAGCCTCGGCCTATTGATGGCCATGATCCCCCGGCTGCCACTGGAGCGTGGTGTCCTGCGCATTTCCCCACTTGCAATCTGCCTGGCGCCCCGGTTTTTCCTGTGCTCCTGGAGGGAGAAATGGTTTGCAGATTACTCTGGGACAGCCTAGTCCAGAAGCTACGCAGGTACACCCAATCCGGATGGTTCCTGTTCTGTTCCTATCGCTTACTTCCTCGGATTCAGACTCCTCGTCCTTCGGCCCCCGGCTGCTCCCTGGATTTGGTTCACCAGAGATTCAACTCTCTGGAGACTTCCTGAACGTGAGCCCGAACTTTAAATACAAAGAAGCTAGGCCTCGCACTGGCTGTTACTATATGCTCAATAATTGACACTAATTCTTGTTAAATGTGTCCTTCGATAGCTCAGCTGGTAGAGCGGAGGACTGTAGAGGTAATTACCTGCTGTCATCCTTAGGTCGCTGGTTCGATTCCGGCTCGAAAGAGGTACGCGAGATTTTGCTGCACACCAGGTTTTATCCTCCTAAACCAACGACTGTAAAACATTTACTTTAACTCTATTTTCAGGCAACAAAAGAACAGCTTTTTGCCGACTATGAAACAATTTTGTGTGTCCTCTTTGTGATCATGCAGTATACGTGATTCGATTTACAGAGCAGATACAAATTAATGGTTCCCCTTTTAGATTTGAATGTTATCTCCTAATCTTGAAGACCAGCTAGAGTTGACTGAATATTGGGTAACATCCCTCAACCCCACCCCATCCCTACACTTTTCCCTTACCGTGAATATTTTATACCGGGCAATTCAGGGTTTAAAGAGAAATATTGTAGAAATATCTGTTCTTCAAAGGAATGTAAACAAACAGTGTAGAGAATAAGCAATGCAAAAGGCAAATATGCATGTGGAAATGTTCCTTCAATAATAAGAAGAAATACTAATTAAAACTAGGGGATTTTGCTGCACCACCAAATTAGAGAGTGTTTATTATTTAGTACTGGGCAGGATACAGTGACGAGGAGTTTCTTGTAGAATGGCACTACTTTCTGGAGGACGGTTGGGCATTATAAATCAGGAACCTTAAAAAGACATTGTGTTTGATCAGGTATTCTTTTCCTGCTTCTAGAAATTTATCACTCATTTTTGGAGAAAAGGAAATATGGCAAAAGATGTTTATCTGTGGGTAAATTGTGTTCTTTTTACTTTAAGGTATTTTCTTCAAAATATGCCACATATATAAATTAAATGTTTTTTTTTTTTACTTTCAGCCTTCCCACTTTATTATAGTTATCATATATATTACATATACATACAATGAACACTATACCCCCAATGACAATGTTACAGTTTTTGCTTCCAATAGTCATACACATTTTAAAGAATTAAAAGGAGAAAAAGTCTATTATACTTACCCAGATTAAATTAAATTTTTTAAAAACAGTGTTTTAACCTTACAAAATGAAGTTTAAAAATACGCTGTGCCACTATGGAAGACATTTTGGCAGTTTCTTACAAAACTGAATATATTCTTACCATAAAATCCAGCAATCACATTCCTAGGTACTTACTCAAATGAGGTGAAACCTTATGTCCCCACAAAAACCTACCCATGAATGTTTATAGCAGCTTTATGTATGTATAACTTCCAAAACTGGGAAACAGTAAAGATATCCTTCAATAGGCAAATAGAGAAATAAACTGTGGTACATCCATACAATGAAATATTATTCAGCACCAGGAAGAAATGAGATATCAAGCCATGAAATGATATGGAGGAACTTTAAATGTGTATTACTAAGTGAAAGATGCCAGTCTGAAAAGGCTACATATTGTATGATTCCAAATATATGACATTCTGGAAAAGGCAAAACTACGGAGATGATAAAAGATCAGTGTTTGCCAGAGGTTAAAGGGGAGGGAGGGATGCATTGGTGAGGCACTGAGGATTTTTAGGGCAGTGAAACTATTTGTATGATACTTTAATGGTGGATATATATAATTATACATTTGTCAAAACCCATAGAATGTGCAACACCAAGAATAAACCCTAATGTAAATTATGGGTTTTAGAGGTTTGTTTTGGTTTTTGTTTTTGTGAAGACCTCAGGGGCCTAAGGTGGGTAAAAAATGAAAGGAACTGGTCTGGAGGAGTCATCAAAGTGAAATGGGAGTGGGTCTGGGAGGACACAGGAGAGGCTTTTGATTGAGGAGGGGGAAAGACATAAAAAGGAAGGCAGAATTAAAAAGTGTCATAAAAAATCCCTAGACCTTGGTTCCTGCACAGAGTCCTAGTTCTCTGCTCTGTTCCTTTCATTCATTCCTCAAGGCACTGCAGGGAAATTCGTACCTCCTTGAGAGAGCTGTACAGCCAAATCTGTGAATACTGCAGTGGGGTAACGGGCTGAAACGGCTAAGTGCAGTGGGACAACCATTCTGGTAGGGCACCACTAAATAGACCCTGAGTTTACCGGCTCCTCTTTCCCACACTGAGTTAGGTTCTGCACAGGTATTGCAGTTGGGTTGCTCAGAGACCTGGACAGTCTCCAAGATAAGTGAATTCACTTGGAAGGGGCAGAGCAGTGGCTAAGCCAACATTCACAGCACACCCCACTGGGCCAGACGCGCGGAGTCAGCCAAGAATCAGCTTTGAAGTGTTTTGGAATCAGAAACCCACCTGCAAAGTCAAATTCAAAAGAACCGTTTACCTGCCCTACTCCACCCTCATGCCTGAGTGACAGCTGGAAGCCTGGTAGGAAGCGGCTTTCTGCCTTCATTCCTTCATCATATTCAATTACAAAAGTAATGTGATTAAAAGCAAAATCGGGTCTGTGCAGGTTACTTCGCGACCACAGAGCTGCAGCTCCTAAACCAGTGTGGGCGGCGGGCTGATGGAGGCTGCGGGGCACTTTCTAGGAAGCCTTCCCTACTGGATGGTGCCTAAGCCAGGTCATGAGAATGATTCAATGTGAGCATGGGTTTTAGAAGAGGAGGACCGAAAGAATTCCCCATTGCGGGAACACAAAAACTTGGACACAATGAAAAGCCGAGTAGAGTGCATACAGCTAGTTTCGGCACGGGTGTTGGGAGGAACCCGAGGTAACCCGACTTGGTATCCGGTAACAGATATTTCTCCGGGGGCGGTACTGATCGAAGGTCCGGGGGAATTCTTACTGGAGGAAAGAGGATCTCCTGGGATTTAATCGGAAGTTCTGTATTACTTCGGATTTACAGCTAGACTAAAATACAGTTGGCAGTGATGGGATTCGAACCCACGCCCCCGAAGAGACTGGAGCCTAAATCCAGCGCCTTAGACCGCTCGGCCACACTACCATAGGCAGCTGCAAGTTTTCATCCCTGAGCTGTTTACTACAGGCCGCAGGCTCAACATTCTGAAATTTCTTCATGGTTAGTCGGATCTTCCTCACTGTTTTCATTAACCCCTAGGGTTCTGAGCAAACTTAGAGAGAGTAGAAATCATCGCATTCTCACAGGCCTGAGCAGTGAGCTAGAAAGTGGTCAATGATATTAGCGTGAATATCCTTTGAAGACTTCCGCCTTTTCTTTAACCTAGGCAATTCCACGCCGAAAGGGAAAAACAAAAAACAAAGAACAAAAACCCATCTCACTGGCGACTTATTGCAAGTGATTACAGAAGACTGAATAAGGAACTCCTCGCTGTTGGGTCGTTGGTCTGTGGCTGTGAAACTCACAGTGCGAATGGGGCCGGAGATCCAGTAAGAGGCCCCCTTCCGTTGACAGATCTGGTAAGCCTGTCACCGATAAAAAAGAAAATCCTTGGTCGCATCCCCTGCAGGTTCAGTCAGAATGGAGAGGTTGGGTCTAATTTTCTTGAAAGTAGCACTCTGGGGTAGACCCATGCGCATGTAGCCTCTGAACCATTTCCCTTATGTAGGGACCAGGGTGACTGCCAGAGGGAGGTTACATCCAAGAACGTTCCCATACTGGAAAGGAGTGGGTCCCGGGCTTCCCTGGGATCCTGGATCCACTAGGCTCCATATCGTTTCTTTCGAATGGAGTAGAGGAAAGGCTAAGTAAAGTTGCCGAAGTGATCCCGGGGATCTTCAGCACCCAACTGGGATCTCGTACCTGTCAATGACCTCTACTAGGCGCTAAAAGTCCTGGGTTACACGTTACATATATTCTTCTTTGCTGTTTCTGATTGACCATGTCTGGGTCTCTGGATGCAGAAATTCTCTTAGGAGTCTAATTAAAGTTTCCTAACTTCCTAACTCTTACTCTCCTCCTCGATCACTCATAAAAACACCCTGCTCTTGCCTCCCCTTGCCCAAGGGCTCTCCGAAGTCCTCCCGTGGTGGCTTGAGGGGTCGGGGTCAGGGGTGCTTAGAGACAGGCAAAATTGTTCTTCACTGGATCTTCACGGGGCGAAGGTCCTGCTAGTTCCCGTCTTTGCTTCCAGGAAGGGGGTGGGGGCCGACGAACAGAAAAGAAGTACTAGAAAAGCTGCCTGGAAAGAGGGCTCAGGGAGCACTGGATGAATTTAGGACCGAAGCCGGGAAGTGGGCGTGGCGAGTGGGAGAAGACTGGGGCCGGTTTAGGAAGGGGCTCCCAGGGCCCGAGGCCGGAAGCGGGCTCTCCTCGGGCTCCCCATCAACCCTCCACCCCCTCCAGTCCCGGCTGCCCTCTGAGCCAAGTCCCTTCCACCCCGCCCCCGTCTCACCCCCGCCCACACCGGGTTATGCCCAACCTGGTCGCTCCGTTTCGTCCTGTCGTTCCCTCCCTCTGGTCCCAGTTGATAGGCAATCTGAGCTCCCGGGGCAGAGCTGGATGTCGACCCTTGGGCTCCAACTAAGTTCTCTTTCTCTCCGGAAGCTACCGGAGTCAGGAGCGAGGCGCACGCTCGGAGATGGTTAGCGGCGAAGGCCAGCTAGTCTAGCGGAATGGGCAAGGTGTGGTTTCTATGTTCCACATCACTGGAGATGGAGGGGTTCAAGTAGCCATCGCCAGCCCCTTTGGCTGAAGGGTACGACTTCTGAGAAACTTCACTTTGTGTTTTCACACTTTTTGAGAATCCTCAGGTAAAAGCGAATATGAGCTTATTGCCTTCAGCAGTACACGCAAGTCTTTGCAACACGCCACAACAATGGAAAGACTGATGCTAATCTCAGATTGGAGAGAACCTAGAAATCCTTACGCACCTTTTGTGCGTAAGATGAGGAAGCATCAATTTGAAAGACAGAAAAGGCCTGGGGCTCTTTATTCCTTGAAAGGAGGTAGGGAGTGGATGGGAGGAGAGAGAACAAGTATTGATATTTAAAATATCAATATATATTGAACTATTTTGTCTAGTACTGAACCAGGCAAGAGACTCAGGGTCTACGGGTTGGTCTTTGGAAGCCTCATATTGAGGCTTTTGCTGAGATGATCAAATGAGATTATATAGTCATATTTAAGTCTCTGTTAGTGCTAATTTGATAAACATGCACATTTCAGTAAACCACAGTTTCTGTAAATGTTTTGACTTCTTTTTAAAAATACGGATTCAAAAAAGTACGAGATTCTCATAAGGTGGAAGTGACCTGAGCCCTAGATTTTTTTTTTTTTTTTTTTTAGTGCTAGGTCAGGCAGTAAAAGGAACCAGCTAACAAGAAAGAACCCGGTCATTATAGCAGAGCTCCTTTTGATCCCAGGGGACTGCATGTTCAGGCTCCACAAACTGACAGACTTCAAAGCACTTTCTTATCAGGACAAAGTACCACACTCTCATATCCCAGGCTGAGTTTCCTTTACTAACCAGTGTGCATGGCTTCCCCTATTCAATCCCTTGATGTTGCTTGAGCACTCACTGCCTGCCTTGAACTTACTGGATCCTTCAGTGGGGGAAGGATCCTTGATCCATTCCCCACAGAAGTGGACCACTCATTGGATTACACAGAGACCTGAAAGCCAGAAGTCTCAGCTTTCCTAGTGGAGTGCCAACCTTACCAAATACTTAATTGTCCATTATCTGAAGACATTTGGAATGATGCCTGATACAGATAAAATGTGCTGTGTTTGTCTGGCACATGCCTATTCCTTCCGTTTTCAGTGTGGGATACTAGTATTTTAGGCTCTAGCATTCTGCAATATTACTGGAGAATTTAACCTTAGATTTCCTGCCATCCATACCTTGGCAATAATCCAGGTGATGAAAATTTATATAAAAGCAGGAAATTTACCTCAAAGTCTTGATGCTCAAAGTGTAGTCTAAGGACCAGCAGCATCAGCGTCTCCTGGTAGTTGATTAGAAATGCAGAATCTCAGGCCTATGAATTGGCATCTTAACAAATTCCCCAAAGGTTAGAGAATTTTTACAAGTACTCTATGTTTCAACTGTTCTATGCTCAATTTAGGGCATTTGAAAGTTTCCACCAGACTTGCACTACATTGCAATACCTCAACAGGCATCTCCTAAAAATAAGAATTAAGAGTAGAAACATAACTTCAGTACCATATCACACCTAACAACGTTTATAATAACTCTATGTCATCAAATTTCCCCAATTGGCTCCCTCCAATTTTTTTTTTTTAATCTAGATTCAAACAGTGTTTCTCATTGCATTTAGTTTTAATGTTTCTTTAGTCTCTTTTAATCTAGAAAATTCCCCTCCTCTCAGCCTCTTTTTTTTCATGGCAGTTGTCTTATAGGAGGTCTCTCTGTAAATCTCTCTCCCTAGCTCCAGTAGAGAGCCATCCAGGTATTGGTCTGGCTCTTTTCTGCATGCACTATAAAAATATTACTAAAAATTAAATACTGGTAAATAATATGTTCCTTTTGATGGATGTATCAGATAGTCTTTTCAGCATTTATTGAGCCCCTACTTAAATACTTAGCTTTATTGTGGTCTCATATGTTCATCACATTGACCATTACAGTAATGCAAAGTACTGCAATGTACTTATACTTATGAATTTTCTAAAGTAACTGTTCAAAGAAAAAGGAGAGAAGGGAAAGGAAATCCCTTCCCTTATTTTCAACAGGGAAAATTAAGCCTCTTACTTTAAATTTTTATTTGTCCTTACAATGTTTACTGGAGTTTATGGAAGAGGTGGGACAAAAGGGAGCAATCTCACCAGACTGACTGCCTCTGCAAGCTTCAGGTGAAAAGAAATGCAACCCTGAACTAGGGCATGGCCAGCAGAATGGAAAGATGATGTTTATGAGACATACTTTATTCTTTGTTTCTGTTCATCCTGCAGGTAGCAATAACCTCCTTCCCCTGCCCTGACTCAGTCCCTGCAAAATATTATACTAGTCTGGCTGCTTTGGGTTTAAGAAGATCAAGTCTGATGTACACTTGATTTTCTTCTTTGATTTCTCTACTACCTTTCCCAGCTTCTGACTCCAATACAGCTCAAATCTTGGTCAGCTTGAACACACAAGAGTGATTATAATGGATTTAGGCACTTAGGATTAGGCTAGTGGGGAATATCTACCAAGAGGCATTTTGAAACTGAGAAATAGGATCTTCTTTTGGCCCTTCAAGGTAGCACACAACCCACTTCACATCCACCAGATAAATCTGCACTCACCATTTCGTCAGGTTTGGGGAGGTGCAGAAAATAAACAAGGTTATATCCCTGCTTGTAGGGAGCTTGCCGTTGAATAAAAGAAGATATCTCCTTCTTCTTCTGTAATACATACAATATAAATCTAGAAGAATGAATATGCATGCACACACACACACACACACACACACACACAGAGTGGTCAGGTGGCAACACAAGTAGTGACTGAGAATTGCCAGAGTGAGTGCAGCCTCAGTTTCCCAAGGGTGAGAGGTCTGTGGAAACTGAAGAAAATAAATTTAAGAAAGCACAAATTGAGGCAAGTACAACTTTTTTTTTTTTTTTTTGGCTAAAGTTTTACAAAGCCATGTTCCTTGATATTTTAGATAAATAATCTATGTACCTTAGAAATCAGTCTGCCTATCCACAGATGTACTTGGATGTTGCTAAGGTGAATAATTGACTGGACTCTGGTAATTGTGCCTACTTTTCTATATTAATCCTTGACTTTTTAAGATACTTTATGGTCAATGAAGCTGAAAATTACAAGGTCTTCACCCAATGAGATCAAGGAGGTCTCTTCACAGATGTAGAGAGCAAATGTATGGACACCAAGAGGGGAAAGTGGTGGGGAGGGGGTGGTGGTGTGATGAACTGGGCGATTGGGATTGACATGTATACACTAATATGTATAAAATGGATAACTAATAAGAACCTGCTGTATAAAAAAATAAATAAAATAAAATTCCAAAAACAAAAAATAAAGGAGGACTCTTTTGTGAACAAAAGCTCCTTGAGTGGTACACAATGCATTTTCATGCAAATAGATAAAATAATCCTATTAGACTTCATTCTTTCTGCTTGGGTAATTAAAAATTTAATTTTTCCTACAGCCTAGACATCTGTCCTGGAAATTATTGGGTTCCTCAGTGTATTAAAAATCTCTGAGGTAGTGTTTCCGACAAAAATATGTAAGCTGAATCCAGTCATGAAGAAATAATCACAATCAAATGTTAAATTGAATCTAATATGAGGAAATAATCAGACAAATCTAGAATGTGAGACCTCCTGTAAGACAACTGCCATGAAAAAAGAAAGGCTGAGAGAAGGGGAATTTTCTAGACTTAAAGAGACTAAAGAAACATTAAAACTAAACACAGTGAGAAACATACTTTGAATATAGATTTTTTTAAAAAAATTAGAGGGAACCAATTGGGGAAATTTGAAAATAGGGACTGTTAGATTACATAGAGTTATTATAAATGTTGTTAGGTGTGATATGGTACTGAAGTTATGCTTCTATTCTCAATTCTTATTTTGGGAGATGCCTGTTGAGGTATTTAGGTATGAAGGATCATAGATATGAGATATGAAACAAACAAGGTTATTATCCCTGTTTCTTGGGAGCTTACACGTTAATAAAAGAAAATGTCTTCTCCTTTTGTAATAATACAACATAAACTTAGAAGAATGAATATGCATACACACACACACTATGGCAACACAAGTAGTAAATGTGGCAAATGTTAATAATTAGTGATTCTAAATTAGGGGTATACAGGTATTATTGTACTGTTTTTTTCAACTTTCCTCTAGTGGCAGATTGAATATACAAATGGACAGACCATATATAACAATGGAACTCTGGCCCACAGCCTGCAGAAATCAGCTCAGGAAACCAATCCGTTATCTACCAGCTCAGGAAGCCAGCCTACCATCTTTAAGTCAGACTTGTAGGAACTCTGACCACTATGTCTAGTAAGAGTCCGGGAAGCCAAACAATAACCCCTGTAACAGTTAGCTCCAAATGGCCAGGAATTGATTAGTAACTGACAGCCTTCCTGATACTAGTCCCTGCTTCCAACTTAGGATCAACCAGACAAAGTCAAATACGCATCCCTAACCAATCACATAGGATACCTGGCTTCTAGTTAACCCACCTGCAGCTTCCCTAGGCCAGCAGCCTCCAATCAGGGCACCTGAGCCTTCCCCTTTTTCCTGTATAACGCTTTTCCACTCCTGGGTCTACTTTTGAGTCTCTGCCAAAACGCAAGTGATGGTGGCTGACTCCCTCGCTACAGCAAGCTCTGAATGATTAGCCTTTGCTTGTTCTCATTTAGTTGGGCTTCATTTATTTCCACTCTAGGATTAAAATTTTGCAAAAAAAAAAAAAAAAATTTGAGGGGAAATGGAAGAAATACAAACAAACAAAAAAGTAATGAAAAACATTCCTAAGATCTCTACTAGAGTCAAGTTGTTTCAGAGACGAGCTTCTGATGTCCAGAGCACACTGGGACATGCCCATATTTGATGTTGCTCTCTGAGTCTAATAAACTAGTGGGAAGGACCCTTGGAACCTCCTAGAATCAGACAGGCCAACCAAAGTGAGCGGTGGACAATGGGTGGCGGAAAGAGGGAGATTGACCTAAGGTCCTGGACAGCCTTCAGGAGTAGGAGATAGGTGGAATAGAAGTGAGCTTGTTGAATTGTGACAGGTGAGGATGAGGAAACAGATTCTAGGAGAAGGTCCGAGGAGCCAAGACTACAACCAGAGAATAACAAGTAAAGAGAGGAGGAGAAACGGCAAGGGCGAGGGGATGAGAGAGCTGCGGGGGAGAGAGTTTTGACTCTAGCAATTTTGCGGAAGGCCTGTCTCTTCAAAAATAGCAACGATAATAAAGATGATTGATAATAATGAACCCTCGTTTACAAAACTAGGTCACTGTGACTCTGCAAGGCTGAAAAACTGCTCCAGGTGTTCTCTAACCACTACACTACGTACTCAGTGTAACACTCACCAACATAAGACATCGCCCATGATTCAGAGTGTTGATTTGATATTCCTGCTGTTTCCTTAAGAATTCTGATGTCTGTCTTCAGGTTCAAAGAGATTATCATGCTGAGCACCTTGGAGGTTTCCTCCAGTAAAATGCCTTGTGTAGGCAAATAGGTACAGCAACCTGATTCTTGATTCTCACAGGCAGAGCAGTCAGCTAAAACAAAGCCTTGTAGTTCTCTTGGGTTGAGGGTTGAGGGAGTGGAGGATATTGCCTGGTGTAGAAAGACTGAAGGTTGAACACCAAGGCAGTGTTGGGAGGAGCAGCTCTTGTCAAGCCACAGAAGATCTATTACATTCTTGGCCCTGGGCAATTGTACACTTTCATCTCACCTTAGGACAACAGTGTGATGCCTCCCCATGACTCATCCCTGAACCTAGACTATCTGCCATAAAGGCCTTACTTTATCTGTCTAAATAGGGAATTTTTCTTCCTTATAAATTTGTAAGGTCAGTGTCACCATGTTTTACATTTATGCAACGAAAATGAAAGGAGACAATGAACCATGAGCTTTCAAATTTCTTACAGACTTCATGATCTTTGACAAATGACATTAAAAAATAGTGAGTACACTAGCAGGCCTGTGGTCAGAGGATCTAAACCTTACTAAACAGAAGTGGTTCACTTCTTGGGCTTGCATGAATCAGTGCCTTTTCCCCAGTGTTCTAGTCTATGACTATATTTGCAGTAAGAAATAGGTACAAGATTTTTTGTACCTATTTAAATAAATAAATAAACAAACAAACAAATAAATAAATAAAATTTTAGTTCCTGTTTACTAGCTTACAAAAACAGGGTCTCTAAAAAGTGAAAACACAATCCTTTAAAAAAAATTGTATTATTTTCAAACCAAAGATATATGTAAATCCATATGTCTTTAAGGAAGGATTAAAATCTTCCTCCCCAGCACTTCTTTTTCCTGCTTGCTCCTAACCCTGGACCTTTGTTTGAGAGAGAGGTATTAATTCCAATATACAAACAAGGGTCTGGGGCTCTGTTCAGAAAGGACAAAACCGCGTGGTAAACCTCTCCTCACCTTCTCTGCAGATTTTACCACTATATTAAGGGAAGGGAGTGCACCATAACCTCCCTGCCCATCAGATAACCTCTATATGCGCCTCTTAATTCTCAGGTGGGTCTCCCGTGTGCCCAGGTTTCTAGAGTTCTTGTATTATGCATCCTTTCTGGGCACCAGAGGCGCAGACGGCGATGTCTCAGCAGAGTATCAAGATAAGGGACTAGAAGACAGTCTAGTAGTGGCTCTGCTCCAAGTGGAGCCTTTTCGAGAGGTTGACAGGACACGGAAAATTTTCAATTTTGTAGAATATCTTGTATTTTTGCCTGGGTCAAAATTCCATTTCATTTAACAGATGCTAGGCGTACTGAATACATGTATAACATGGAAGATAGAGAACGGCTTTTCGGGCGAGGGCTCCATAGCTCAGGGGTTAGAGCACTGGTCTTGTAAACCAGGGGTCGCGAGTTCAAATCTCGCTGGGGCCTGCTGGATTTTTTTTTTTTTTTTTCCCTCCGAGGCCTCAAAGCGGCAGGGGCCGGAAGACGGTGCCAATGCGGCGGTGCTCGGCAGATCTCACCTCTGCTCGGCAGCGCCTGAGAGGACGTTCAAGCAAAACGGACGCATAGTGATTTCCCTGCTGCTCTCCCGGTCTGGATCCACCATAGCAGCTGATAAATGCCTCTCGGCGGCGTGAGGCTTGTGCGAGCTGGGTTAACAAACACGCATTCCTTCCAGTAGAAGCCTCTCAAACTCACATTTCTTTGAGAAACGCCCAGTGACGTGAGTGAGCCTTGAGGTGGAATTACAGCTTGGTTACGGTGTGGCTCGTTGGTCTAGGGGTATGATTCTCGCTTAGGGTGCGAGAGGTCCCGGGTTCAAATCCCGGACGAGCCCCGGTTTTCCTGTTTCTAGTAAATAACTTATTTAATATACGTCTGTCACCGCGTTTTGTTTACTCTGCTTTGAAAAGTTGCGCAAAGGCCCCCTAGGATGTGAAAGAGCAAAGTTCCGTATTTTGTTTACTGTGCTTTGAAAAGTGGCGCAAAGGCCCCCTAGGATGTGAAAGAGCAAAGTTAGGGACAGCTCCAAGTTATCTGTTGAATTCTGTCTGACGAAGCGATTCCCCACTTTCCCCGGCTGGTAGGCGGACGTGGCAGGTCCGAGAGCGGATAAGGTCTCTTGACCTCTCAGTGCATCGGCTGTGAAATGGAAATGGTAACACGTTCCCTTTCCCTGCCTACCTCCAGGGACCCCGTTCAGTAAAATAAAATAGTGTTTGGGAAACTGCTTGGCAACTTCAAATAGTGCTAAATACGGGGGCTGTTCCCCATCCCCCCCGCCCCTCCTCCCCGAGGGAACTGGGATCTCAAATATACTAACATAATCACCATTTTATGGGTGTGATAATTATCCTTTAAAAGAGTTTTTATGTATTATCATATATGTCGTGTCTTTTCTTTCTCTCTTTCTTTCTCCTCCCCCGCACCTCCGCCTCTTTTTAAAAAAACACTCCTGTGGAGTAGGGAACGAATTCTGTTAACTCTAGCAGAGCAGCAGAGAAAGGAGGGAATGTAAATCCCCAAAGGCAAATTTTAAAGGCTAAATTTTAAAAAAATGTTTTGTGGATCCTTATCAACTTTCTTTATTAAGTGAGTAACTATTACAGAAAAGAATAACTCCTTTAGAAGTGAACTATATCCCCTTCCTGCAGCCACTTCACCCACATCCACACTCATATTCTCTGTCTTCCCTCCTGTTTCAAGGCTCATCCTATTTAAGGCAACTCCTTCACTTTCTCATCAGATTAATCCCCTTTGCTCTCCCTTACTCAAGGGCTTGATTTCTGCAATCAACATTCCCTTCTACAACCCCAACACACAACAGCTGTTTCTCCCAGTGTGCAAGATCATTCCCATCAGCATACAAACATAGTATCTCCAGTCCTTCAAGATCATAATCAGACTTTTGTCTCCACCACTCCACGGAGACCACTCTTGTCAAGGTCACTAATGACTTTGTTTCCAAATCTAAAGGTTAGTTCTCACTCTTCATCCTACTTGACTTCCCAGCAGCATAGGGATACTATACTCCTCATTTCAGGAGGCTACTTTTTAGTCTCTTTTGCTGGCCCCTGCTTTCCCAAACTCTCAATTTACAAATGTCTTCTTGTCCTTCTTTTTTGGATCAGTCTACATATACTCATCCAATCATTTGGCTTTAAATACCGTCTCTATACTGATGATCCTTAAATTTGTATCATAAGCCTTGACCTAGGTTTGTACATATAGTCACCTGCTTGCCCCACGTGAATGAGTTGTAGGTATCTGAAATTTAACGTCTCAAACACTACTCCTGATCTCCTGCCACTCCTCTTCCAACTGCCCTTCCACCTCCATCCATGTCTCAGAAAATAGATCCATCATTCATCCAGTTCCCCTATACATTACATCCACTCTACCAACAAATCCGATTGGGTCTACCTTCATCCATTTCCCAACGCATTCACTGCTAGTACCCTAGTCCAAACTCTCCTTCATCTTTTGACTGTACTCCCACAATAGCCTTCTAAGTCATCTTCTTACTTCCTCTCTACTCCTTACTCTAGAGAGCAGCCAGAATTATCCTATTAAAATACAAGCAAAAAAAAAAATTCTCTTCAGTTCAAAAACATCCAATAACTCCTCACACATAGAATATAATCCACGATCTTGCCCTTGCATGTTCTGGCCTTGACTATCCCTCTGATCCCGACTCCTACCCCCTCCTCCTCCTTCTCACTCGTTCTTCTGGCTACACTGGCCTTCTTACTATTCCTCAAATACATGGACCTTGTTTCCTATTATGGACCTTTCACTTGCTGTTTCCTCTTTCTGGAATATTATTCCCTCAGATATTTGTATACCTTCCTTTCTTATTCCTTCTGTGCGCAAACGTCACCTCTTTAGAGACACCTTCCTTGACCACTCTTTCCAAAATAGCCCCCAATGCTCACTAGCCCCTATACAAATCTATTTTTCTTCACAGCATTTATCACTACTTGACACATTTATATACATTTAATTATTTCTTTTTTTCTTCTCTTTCCTCCCCTCTTAGGATGTAAGCTCCACAAGAGAAAAGATTTTGTTATGCTCGCTGCAGTGCCCTCAGCACTTAGCCCTGTGTACAACGTATAGTAGATGATTAATAATGAATGAATGAATGAATGAATATTACCATATTCCTGGACGCACCTGCTGGCCTCCAGAAGCCACAATTAAACAGCATTTATTTTTGGCTTTTGTAGACTCAGATTGGAATCTTCCCAAAGGACAGGAGCCATGGTTTTGGTTTACAATACAAATGGAGAGCCTAAATCAGTCTTTGTCTCTCCACTTTGGCCCAAGTATCCAATTCAGGCTTCTCCTCAATAAGAAACTACTAAACTGCTTATCTGTGGGTATCAGAATGACAAATATCTATATTGATAATTACAGGACTTTCACATTTCTACATTTTTACTGTAGCTTTCTGTGGACAATTTGATCTTTTATTATCTAATCTCTAGCGGAATTTCAACCCAGATGGGAGAAAAGAAAGAGACAGACCTGTGGTCTGAAATGTGGCAAAAGATGTGTTTAAGCAATGAAAACACTTAACATTTTTTGATTGCCGAACTCTGTTCTAAGCACCTTACATGAGTGAACTAAGTTTTATAATATTTCCATGAGGAATCTCCATATTACACATGAAGGAACTGAGGCACGCAGAAGATAAGCAATTTGCCTAAGGCCACACAGCTAGTAGTGTGAGAATAGGACTCTGGTGGTCTAACAGCCGCAGCGGAGCCCGGCGTTTCCACACCCACACCACCCTCTCCACCTCACTGCACTGCCTTCCTTTACACTGCCTTTGTTTGCTGCATGGTGGTGTCTTACAATGTTCCGAGACTGTTTTCAAATAGTATGGCTTACTTTTCCAGTGTGCTTTGTGAGCTTCCCTTGCGGACAGGCATCGTGTTTCATTCATTTTTTCTGTACTCCCCAACAGCAGAGCAGTGCCAATAACAATAAAAGTGCTCATAATATGCCCTTTGGCTGAGTGAAGAAAGACAAAGCAAAGCTTACAGGTTTATATTAAAGTCCTAGCACCTTGCCTATGGGAAACCATGGATTCAAAGGCATTATTGTGATCTTAACGATGGTGTTATTGTGCATCATTAAAGAACTTTGACTTATGAAAGACTCAGAAACATGAGAAGTCGCAAAACAGTGCAAACCCGGATTCTCTACTAAGTATAGACAAGCGTTCGGACAAGAGAGGAAAGTAGAGAAACTGTCTTTAAGTGGCAGGACCAGCGCATTCGTGGCTGTGACACTCAGACTGCTACAAAAAGCGCTTGGCAGCGGTGGGATTCGAACCCACGCCCCCGAAGAGACTGGAGCCTTAATCCAGCGCCTTAGACCGCTCGGCCACGCTACCCTGCGACAAGCGCTTGTAAAACGTATCCTGTACACTCTACACTCCTCCCCTTCTCTCCACGCCACATGGTTCATATATTTATCTTTTTAGGAGGCTCTTCGTATCTCTTTTTCCCCCCTTTCTTCCCGATTTGTTTTGCTTTCTTCTTTGAAGCCACAGTGCTTGAGATTGATGGAAAGAGTCGTTTTACACAAGCGCAGGGAGTCTCGAGAGACCCGACAACCTTTGTTAGCTCTAACGGGTACGGAGCGCCTGCCTGAGCCAGGTATAGGCGGTCACCCGGGAGAGTCGGGGCCCTCTCGGACCTCTGGCGGGCTCTCCATGGAGGGCGCCACACGGCGAGAGCTTTCGCTACTTGAGATGCTGAGTCTGGGGTCCTGCGGAGAGAAGGCGCCTGGATCTTCCCGGAGGAAACGCGGAAGCTCACCGGGCGGTGAGTCCCGTAGCATGTAAGGCACGGCCAGAGACGTCCCGGCCTGGCCGAGCCCAGGAACCGGTCAGTAATATGCCGAAGCCAGAAGAAGCCTCCGGACCTGGGCCCAGCTCTCCGGCCGACAGCGGGCAGAGGGGTCGGTACCCGTCAGGGAGACGCCCTGTTGGGAACGCGGGTCCTCTCCCCTCCCCAGTGCCACGGGATCACCCTTCAGCCTGTGACTGTCCCTGATGAGATTGCCTGCCATCATTCCCGCAGCATCTTTGGCCCATTCGGAAGCGAAAACATGCAGCGCAATTATTGTTGATCCTGAATCTTTTTTACTAAAAAAGATGTGTGGCACTGCATTCGGGAATTTGGACGAGAGCGTGCAGTGATTTGTTCCTCCACTAGGTGTCATCCATGCCCACAGTTAGTAAAAGAAGAGTTTACAACCGTGGACGTGGCGAAAAGTTTCTATACTAAAGTTTAGAAATGAAAGCAAATTTCGTGTGGCTCGTTGGTCTAGGGGTATGATTCTCGCTTAGGGTGCGAGAGGTCCCGGGTTCAAATCCCGGACGAGCCCTACTTTTCCTAGCAGCGGTCTCGGTTTTTACCTTACCTCCCATAAAGCCTCTGATTTATTGATGTTAAACACCATCACCTTAAGCAAGCATCCTATGTAGCTACTATTACAGTATGAACACCAGTTTATACCCCACTATTGCAGATTTATATGTATCTTTAGACCAATGCTCCTTGTATTATTAATTCACGAGGATAAATGACATGTTATTAGGTATATTTCATTCAGTATTTCTTCTACGAAATCATTATTTCTAAAATCAACCATCATTTCTCTTTTATAGTTTTTTTGTTATCAGCCAGGAATTGTTCCTTCGGGACTTAGGGAGGTGTATTTTATATAAACAGCTTCGCATAACCCTCAATTTTCCTCCACTGTAAGCCTGGGGGCCCACAGGGTGCTGGGACCTCCGCAGGTCAGCAAGTGCAACGACGTGTCTCGTCAAAGAAAGCCTGGACTCCCTCCCTCAGTCAAGCCTAACATTCCAGGGCCCTTGGGTGTGTGCGTCGGGGTGCGGGAGTCACCGGTAGCACAGCACCCTGGGAGTGAACTTCTCAACAGGGACGCTCAAGCCTGCCTGCAGATTAGGCTTAACCTGTAAAACTATTTAACCATTCACTGCGGTGTCCAACACCGAACCAATTACATTGGAGTCTTTGAGGATGGGGTCCCCACATGGTTATGCCCTTCACCCCTACTCGCTCCTTACCTGCTGGGTATGCAGTGTTCACATCCTCTTATTTCAGTCTGATGTGCCCTGACTCACCTGATGAACAAGACCTAGAAACCACAGGTATTTTTCACCTCACTCTTAATTATTCTCCTGAGTATTTAACTTCTAGTACCTCTTCAGACATGTGGAAGAACTGTGAAACAAATAATCCTGGAATCATCTTTTAGTGCTTTCTCTTATAACCTACGGTCAGTCCTGTAACAAATGATGTTGGCTGTACCTTTAGAATATTTCCAGAGTCCAGACACTTCTCACCACCTCCTCCACCACCTTTGTACTCCAAGGCACCACGACCTCTCCCCTGCGCTATTGCAGGAGCCCCTTAGCAAGCCTCCCTGGTTGGCCCTGATGTCTATTCTCAATGCAGCATAGATGTAACCAAGTAGGACCCTATGGGACCTTCCCGGGACAGGCCTTCCCCCATATCCTCTGCTTTAGCTCCTCTCTGAAGTACCTAGATAACAGTATTTGATGCACATTTCCAGAGTTGTTTTACAGATGTGAAAACCCCCCACCAAATGGAAGATGTTAACTACTTGATGACCTTTAGCACACAGCCCCAGGCCTCCTGGAGCCTAAGGACTGATAATGTTAACCCCTGTGACACTGCTCTGTTTCGTCACCATCAGCCAATCAGAGAACTGTGCATGAGCTGATCACATACCCTGCGACTCCCATCCCTCACCTGGCTTTTAAAAATGCTTTGCTGAAACCCTTCAGGGAGCTCGGATTTTTTAGAGCAAGAGCCAGCCGGCTCCTTGCATGGCCCTGCAATAAACCTTTCTCTTGCTCCAAACTCTGACATTTCAGTTTGTCTGGCCTCACTGTGCATTGGGCACATGAACTTGTGCTAACATAGAGAATGATCCTATTAAAGCCTAGGTCAGAGCTGATCATTGCTCTGCTTAAAATCCTTTGATGCATCTCCATTTCATTTCATATAATATTAAAACTCCTTGCCATGGCTTTAAAAATCTCTACATGACTTCGCCATTTCTTGGACTCCCCTCACTTTTTTGACCTCATCTCCTACCATCTCTCCCTTTGTCAGCTGCCTCCCCACTGCATTAGCCCCTAGTACTCTTCAGAAATTCCCACCTCAGTAACTTTGCACATGCTCTTCTCTCTGCTTTCAATCTTATCTCCTTCATATCTACATGGCTCTGACCTCTGTGCATGAAATAGCACCCCTTTGCTCTCTACTCCCCCTTCTCTACTTTAATTTTCTTCTTTGCACGTACCACCACCTGACTTTTGCTGCTGCTCTCGCTGTTGTTGAATTCTCCCTCCCCAACCACTAGAATAGAAGCTCCGCAAGAACAGGGCATCGTTGTTGTTGTTGTTGTTTTTACTGCCAAAGCCTCCTGTTCAGAGGCTGGAACAGTTCTTAGCACCTAATAGACACTCAATAAATATTTGTTTAATGAATTGTTTGAATTGTTTTATTTTACTTATTTATTTATTTATTTATTGTCACAGAGCAGAGTCCTAACCACTGGAAGCCAGGGAATTCTCTGTGTGAACTGTTTTAAATCAAACAGGAATCCCGGATCCTGGACACTGAGGGGAATAAAGAGCATGGAGGTACTGGGGACTTGAATAGAGGGGCTCTTGCAGTGTGGGTTATCCACTGTGTGTGCCATCCTCTGGGAAAGGCTGAGGGAGGGCCATGCCTGAAATATATTCTCTAGCAGCTTTCCTTCTCAGCCACAGTATGGACCTGTAAATGCTTTACAGAAGGGTTGAAAAGTTCTCCCAACTGGACATAAAGAAAGGCACAGAGTAGGCTCTCGCAGCTGTAAATCGCGCATCAGCGCCATTGACTTCTGTTGCAAACTTTCTCCAGGCAGAAATGCTGAAGTACAGGGCTGCTTCAGGCTTCCATGGTTTTGGGCAAATTCTGAACCAGATGGTGTTTTGAGGTCACTCTGTAGGGTTGCATTTAGCCATTCTGTAAGAGTATGTAAAACAAGTGACTTAACAAGATGAGGAACAAAAGTCCATAAAAGGGAGACTGCAGAGGAGAGGAAAAAGAAGGTTAGGGAAGGAGCTGTATAACCCAGCAGGACTTCATCAACTTCACTTGACCAGGTTTTGTGATGAGGGATCACTCTGAGTATGAGTCCTAATGAGACATTGCTCACATGTGGGGAGAATGCCAGCAGGAGTATATGAAACAGGGGGTGAAAACCTGTTGATGGTCACAAAGTACATATGAATAGGCAAAGTGTCTCTGCTCTCAGGAGCTATGACCGCAAGTTGAAATCTGCCCCCTTGTGGACAAACTAAGTATTACCATGGGTCTTCCCTTTAAGATCTTGCAGATTAAAAATTAATTCCTAGGGACCTCATTACTTTCTGCTGATCCTTCCGTGTACATTATATGCAGGTGGAACTTATAGAGGAGAGAGCTGTGTTATTGTCCAGGGAGATGGTGTTCATGGGATTAAGCTGAACTACTTATTAAAGTAGATGGCATCCCATGGCTATAGAGGGAAAGCAGAAAACAGAGCTAGCAGCCACTAGCAAAACTCTTGAGTTGTTCTTTAACAGCTAAAGGTGAGAGTTAAGAGTGGCAATCACAGATTTAAAGTCTTCAAGTAGAAGTGAATCAACATTTTTCTTTCCTTTTATTGATCTTTCTGATCTTATGTCCATATGGTGCTACAGGGTCCCACCAAAAGTATCAAAAAGGATTGTTAAGTTTTGCAAAGGATAGCTTTTTGATACTGTTGTTACAGAGCAAAATCTAGTTCTTTTAGGACATTTACTCATGGATTCTTCCATTCAATCAATATTTAAAGAGTATTTTTTGAGCAAATGTTTGTTGAACATTTGTTGTATTCCAGGCACTATGCTTGGAACAGAGATTACTTCAGGGAACCAGACAGGTGTGGTTTCTGCCCTCATGAAACAATCAAATAGTTTTTCAAAAACTAAGAAATACAGTTAATTTATTATGCTAGTGATAAGGGCCACAAAGGAAAAGTACAGAGTGTGACGCAAGCAAAACAGAGGCTGTTCACTTCCCCTGGGGTTTCTGGGAAGGCTTGTCTAAGGAAAGGAGGCACACACAGGATTTAAGCAGGTAGAATGGGGAGGGGTGAATGGAGTAAGGAACATAATGAGGAAAGTAGATGTTAAAACCTTGAGTTGGGAGGAAGCCTGATGAGTTCAGGGAACTGAAAAGGGGAGTGTAAGGAGATAGAGAGAGAGAGGAAGAGTGGTTTGGGTGAGGCTCCCTTGCAAGGCCTGGTAGGCAGCGGTAAGGACTGTGGTCATTATTTTAAGACTTATGGAAAAAAAAAGACTTATGAAAAGCCATTGACACCGTTTAGGTGGGTGTGTGGGTGGAGAGCACAGGCACAGAACTAGATTTGTGTTTTAAAAAGATTACTGTGATATAGTAGGGTTTGCACAAAAAGCCATGGGGACCCCCATTTCAGCTTTCTAATAAGCAAGCACAGAGCCCTGCATCAGGGAAGGTTACGACTGAATGTGTGTTATCCACTCTAAAATTGTTCTCTGTTTTTATCTCATGCATTCCACCAACTCTGCCAGCTCCCTGAGCCACTTCAAAGGAGGTCAGTGAGGCCCGTGGAATTAAGCTCAGGGTCACAGAGCTAGTTAGTGGCAAAGCCAGTATGAAGATAGGAACCTCGCTTTCATGACTCCCAGGCCTCTGCTCATTTTGCTCTAGCTGGAGACTTCTGAAAAGGGAGGGTGTTTTTTGTTGGTGGTGGGTTTTATTTTTGGTTTTGATTGTTTACTTATTTTTTATTGCATCTGGGTTCTTTAGGGCCTTGGTGATTATTTGCTGATTAGCCATCACTCATCTGCTTTCAAGGAATCTTATCTGATTTTCAGGGAAGCTGGAACTGGTCCCCAAGAGGAGAGCAGAGCTGGGAATGGCAGGAAAGCTGTGAATGTGCTTGGAGGTGCTGTAGGGGAAAGCTGGGTTAATGCTCCTTCCTCGATGAGGATTCAAAGGAAACTGTTGAGGGCTCAGCCTGGGGACACACATAAGAAGCCAGGTACGCTATGATCAAAGCATTCTCAGAAGTGGGAAGCTGAAGGGCCTACCAAGCAGCTGTTTGATACGGTTATGGCAACCTCCCCTCAACCTGACCTCCCCTGGCCTATCACCTGGTGGCTTTCATTTCAGGAATACAAGTAAAATCACACACACACACACACACACACACACAAGGCTTGGTTTGCCCCCAAGGGAGTACAGGACCTCCCTTCTCCTGTGTGAATAGCCTGGGGCTGTACCTGCAAGGCTGAGGTTGATGACAGCCTCTGATTCAGAACGTGTTCTGCCCAAATCAGGAGCAGCTCGTTCTTGGACATATGCAAGCTCCAATACTGGAGCTGGGTCGGTTTCTAGCAGTCCTGGAGTAGAGCTTATTAATTTGACAAAATGAGTAGTGAGGGGAATTACTAATGTTGTTTTACATCCTGGCACTAATGTTAGTCTCCAGCAGCTACCTGCCTCCTGCAGTCTCCCGAGGGTGACTTGAGGCTTAGCAAAGGGAGGGTGGTGGGAACTTTAGGTCAAATGCAATCATCTGATAATAGGCCCAGTTTCTCCCTCCCTTTCCTTCTTCTTCCTCCTCTTCTCCTCCTTCTCCTTCTCTTCCTCCTCCATCCCCTTCCTTCCTTCTTTCCCTCTTTTCTTCTTTCCTCCCTTCCCTCTTCAGGTGCGCAGAATTGAGTTGATCATATTCTGTTTATGGCGCATGCTAGGCCTCTC
The DNA here is from genome assembly GCF_028021215.1 of Eschrichtius robustus. Lineage (NCBI taxonomy): Eukaryota > Metazoa > Chordata > Mammalia > Artiodactyla > Eschrichtiidae > Eschrichtius > Eschrichtius robustus. Next base: position 76,309,021 of record NC_090824.1, read on the forward strand.
TTTTCTTTTATTCAATTTTATTATTTTCCCTTTTTATTCCTTACCCCTGCTTCTATTTCTCTCATCCTCATGGGCATCTGTCTTAGAGTATTTAATCCACGCTCTTCCATCCTACTTAAATATTGTATGTCCTTGGAAGATATTTTGTATTATTTTGGAGCATGCGTGTTTTCAATTTAAATCAACTGGAAATGATTTTCATTGTTTCTTTTTTTCACACCACACCAAATAGCCTGTTGCTATTTGTAAAGCTAGTGCATTATTCGAAGCTGTTTTATACTATTTTATTTTATGTATGTAACACATCTTTACCTGTCCATCCCCTTCATGAGGGACATTTCAGTTACCTTTAGCTCTTTTCTGCCACCAATCATGCCATGGTGAACATCCCTGCACGTACTCCATCTGGAAGAACTATGTTGAAGTCTATGCCCGGGATGGGCTTACAAAGTCTCAAATTATACCCATTCATAATTTTGCCAAATATTTCCAGATTAGTTTCCAATATCACTACACCAATTCTCATGCCCAGTAACATATTTTCCAGCACTTGATATTAGATTTTCTAATTGTTGATAATCCAATAGTTATAAATCGATATCTTTTGGTTATGTTAATTTCCATTTATTTGATTACTAACGAAGTTAAGAATTGTTCATCATCCATTTTGGCTTCCTCTTCTGAAATTGACTTTTTATAACTTTTGACAATCTTTTCTCTTCTGGAGTTTTTATGTCTTTTTATTGTTGATATGAAGGAATTCCTTACATCTAGATGTTAATCCTTAGTTGGTTTTAGGCATTACAAATATCTTCTCCAAGGCTGCCAGCACTATTAAACCTTTGAAACCAGTCTTAACTCTATTTCAGGAGGGTAATACTCCGAAATGTAGAGATAGGTCGAGTTGCCTCAGTTGAGGATAAATTTTGTAACAAGGGTTGATTCCTTGCCTGTAAACTTAGTATAACATCTGTAATTTGGCTGCTTGGAAGTCCTGGCAGGAAATATTGAACATGCTACAATATGTAGAAATAGTTCTTTTTACACAATGGAAATGTTTTTGCAAGATGGTGTGCAAATCAAAATTTGTTAATTGAAAAATTTGTCAACAATTAACTATGCACTTATACCATTGTGGCATTTTTGCAACACATATCCATAACAGAGCAGTTTGAATTGTGAAAGGACAATCAGAATGGAAGTTTTTGGAAAGTAAATAATAACCTCCTGCTTGTTCATTTTCATGGTCTGGAATTATGCTTTTGTTTTTGTTGCATAGAAAGAGACACATTCTTTGAAGTTTTTTCTAGGATTCTCTGTCTTTCCCAGACAATTTTTAACCCCCAAATAGCTTTCTACTTGACAATTAGAAAGACACAGATACATACAAAGGAGGCTATGTAGCTGTCTTTCCAAAAAAGAAATCATTTCAGAGCAAGAAATAGTACAATTAAGTCCATTTTTTCCATTCCTATATCAAAGACTGGGAGATGTTGACAACAAGAAGAATTCTATTGTTTCAATGCCTTGAGCCACTCACTGTCTTTTACCAAGCCCTCATCTACTAATTTTCCATGTAGGCCTCCCAAGTATACTATAATTCAGTGGTTCTCAAATTTTGTTGCATATTAGAGTCACTGGGAAAGCTTTTAATAATCTCAACTCCCACGTCTTACTCAATGCTAATTAAAGCAGAATGCCTCAAGGTGGCATTAAAAAATGCCTTGGAGATTCCAATGTTCAGCAGAGTTTGGAAACCATTGCCATACTCGCCAGGAGTCCAGAGCTTTATCAAGACTAATGTTAAGGTCAGGGAATTGTTTCTGCCCTGTCCTGGACACCATGTGAGAGTGAAACTTGCTGAAACTGGAGTTCAAGGGTTAAGCATTGAGAAAGTGAGATTTTTTTTACTCTTGCCATCTCACATCTCTACCTGAAACTTTCTGCAACTCATTTCTTCATTAATGAAATGGAGATAACAGCTACTTCACAGGTTTGTGTAAGGCCTGATGAAAATTTGGAAAATAAACAGTACTGCATCTGGCCCACTTCAGGACTATAATAAATGTTTTGAAATGTCAACGCTTGTTTAGTGAGGACACCTTCAGGACCTGCCTTACCCAACTGTCCCTCTGAAAGTAACTTCTCTTCCCGATGGCAGCCATGCACACTCCCCTCCTACGGGCTCCTCCCTTTCTGCTCTTTCCCCTTGGCCTCCCCACACTCAGCTGGCTCCCTACCAGTTATTGTCTGGGAACAGCGAGACACAAAGGACTTTCTTGGATCCATGATCACAAGGATATGTTACCTGTGAGAGTTACAGCAAAAAGGAAAGGTGAGAGGATCTAGCACAGAACCAAGTAGGATTGACAGAGGGAGAGATTAGGAAGGAATTGGGAAGAACGGATTAATAGAAAGTGCTAAAATCATATGGAATTTGGTGGGATCAAGGTTAAAACAATTATGGGAAAGAAAGTCATTCAGCAATAGGAATAAAACAATCAGACAAGGGTACTTTTGATAACTTCTGTATGTTCTGCTTTGTGTTAAACATTCTGATGGATTCAGGAGAAATAGGAAACAAGATACTGACTGTCAAGGAGCTGTGGAAGCCAACAAACACAATACAACATGAAAAATTAGAGAACAGTTCAATGCCAAACTCTGAGAGCTGAAAGGGTCAGAAAGGGCTTTCTTGAGGAGTTGTACCTCCAGCTGGACCTTCAGGTGTAGCACGATTTTCACTAACAGAGAGAAGGAAATAAAATATCAAAGGCTAGGGGAGCAAAGTCAGGGGATGGTGCTGGAGGAATCTGATGACCCTCTGATATTTTCTGTCTCCTCTTACTCTATAGGAGTTAGAGCAAAAGATGTGAACGACCTCATACCCCTGATGGTACTAATGGTGATACTTTTCCTGCTGCTTCTATTCTGGGAAAATGAGCTGAATGAGGAAGTAAGGGCGGCAACCTTAGACCAGTTGCATGTGGACTACCCTCAGAGTGACGTTCCTGTAAGGTACTGCAACCACATGATCATACAAAGACTCATCAAGGAACCCAACAACACCTGCAAAAAGGAGCATGTCTTCGTCCATGAGAGGCCTCGAAATATCAACAGTGTTTGCAATTCTCTCAGGAAAGTGGCTTGCCAAAACCATTCCACCATTCTCTGCTTCCAGAGTGAGACCAAGTTCAAAATGACAGTCTGCAAGCTCATTGAAGGCACCAGATATCCTGCCTGCAGCTACCACATTTCCCTCACAGAGGGGTTTATTGTCGTCACTTGTGATGACATGGGGCCAGTTAATATCCAGAGATACGATGAATAACCTGAGATCAGCATCTGAGTCGGCCGCCCTCTCGTCTCCTCTCTCAGAGGCACTGATGCTGGTTCCCCCTGAGGCGCACCTGAATTGTGGACATGGGGTCATGCCTTGAGTGAAATGCATTTATCCTTTCAGTATTGCTGAGCTGGGATCTTTTTATTCTGCTTTAATAAAAAAAAAAATCTACCGAATTAAACCATAAACTCTGCATGTGTTTTAATTCCTTGTCCTTTTTCTTTGAGTCATTTGATGAGAGCCAAGAGTGAATCCTACATAGGACTGGGATTAGGTAAGGTGAGTGAGGGACTCACTTCACACGCAAAATTGAAGGAGCACCAAAACACCCTGAGCAATATAGAGAAATAAATTTTTAAAAATCAAAATTAATGCAAAAATCCCTGATGAACAAAATATCTGAATTTTAAATCAAGACCCATTGTGACAGGGTTGGATTTAGGATGAGGTGGGATACACGAGTTGTACCAATGCAGGGTCAGATCCTGTCATTTAAAATTTTGATAATTGTTCATCAGGGATTATTTTGCATTAAATTTATTTATTTATTTATTTATTTATTTGGAAGTATAGTTGATTTACAATGTTGTGTTAATCTCTGCTGTACAGCAAAGTGATTCAGTTACACATATACATATAATCCTTTTTTATATTCTTTTCCGTTATGGTTTATCACAGGATATTGAATATAGTTCCCTGTGCTATACAATAGGACCTTGTTGTTTATCCATTCCATATATAATAGTTTGCATCTGCTAATCCCAAACTCCCAGTCATCCCTCCCTCATCCCCTTCCCCCTTGGCAACCACAAGTCTGTTCTCTATGTCTGTGAGTCCATTTCTGTTTTCGTAGATAGGTTCATTTGTGTCATACACATTCAATTTATTTTTAAATATTGCAATAAAATATTATTTATCTTGATTATTGGGCCTTTAACACTTTTTTTAAAAATTTAATTATTTATTTATGGCTATGTTGGGTCTTCGTCTCTGTGCGAGGGCTTTCTCTAGTTGCAGCAAGTGGGGGCCACTCTTCATCGCGGTGCGCGGGCCTCTCACTATCGCGGCCTCTTTTGTTGCAGAGCACAGGCTCCAGACGCGCAGGCTCAGCAGTTGTGGCTCACGGGCCCAGCTGCTCCGCGGCATGTGGAATCTTCCCAGATCAGGGCTCCAACCCGTATGCCCTGCATTGGCAGGCAGATTCTCAACCACTGCGCCACCAGGGGAGCCCCAGGGCAGTATCTTTACCCTGAAACTCCCTCGCCATGGTATATATCTAGGAAAAAACATAAGGACACTGTAAGAGGGACTCGTTTCCTTAACAGCAGCTGAGAATTTTGAAGAGGGTCACACATGTGAAATGCATCCTTTTCACTCCAGCAACCAGAGAACCGGCAGTTGTTTTTAAAAGATGGCTGTTTTAAATCTCTAAACCTTCATGTTTATCAAGAATGTTAAACTGTTTCAAGATCACATGCAATAATGACCACAAGGATGATTAACAGATAGTAACAATAATTAATAACAACAATTGAGGTCTTATGATGTGCCAGGCACTGGTCTACAATATACATATTCTTTTTCTATCCACAGACCTCCATGAGTTAGATTATTGTTATCCCTACTTCAGTGATGAAGAAGCTGAAAGACAAAGACTTTGAGTAATGTACAAAGTCACACACATAATAAGTGGTCCCTCAGAAACAAACAAGGACAATCTCATTCCATGGACCAAGCTTTTAGCCTTTCCTCTTTATTTGATAGGAAAAAGCAAACTTGCACATAACCATACAGAAAGATAATGGTGGAAAACTTCTGAGTAAACTCCATCTCACAGGACTGTTTTGAGAATAAAATGGTAGCTGTCATTATTATTACTGTTTTTCTTATTATTATGATCAAATCAGGACACTGTGTTAAGCATACAACTGGAGAAAAACATTTGCAATCCATATAGCTGATAAAGGGGTGATGTCTTTAACACATAAAGAGGTCTGTCAATGTAATAAGATAAAGATGAACATACCTATAGAAAAACAAGCAATGAGCTTATAGAAAAACAGAAAATTAACAAAAGCAAAAAATAAAGTTATTAAACATTTGGAATTGTTTTCCTTCCTACTAAAGGTAGTATAAATAAAAAACAATGTGATATAATTTTTTTTTAACCTGCCCAATCTGCAGAAATAAGATTTTAAAAAATAACATAGTGCTGGCATAGGGGCAGGAAAGGGGACATTCTCATGCACTCTTCCTGGGAAGACAAATTGGGGTATTTGTTGTCTTTCTGGAGAACTATTTGAACTCAACCCCATTCTAGCTTTCAGACCCTCTGCATGTTTGGTTTCTTTACTCCACTGATGACACTCCTCCCTCCTCTTATACATCCTTTAGGTAAGAGACTCAGCTCAGTCCATTCTGGCTCTGATGACTTTGAGTTCGGGACCTCGCGGGAGGGCTTGAGGAGGCCCTGGGGCTTGTCTTGTGTAATGTCAGAGAGCAGGGCCAGGTGAGCTGGCAGAGCCCTGGGCATGTGACAGCTGCAGGCTATGCTGCTGGCGTGTGCTCTCCTTGTCTCTCCAGCTCAGGCTGTTCCAAGAATCCCATGTTCTCCATGAGATCTCTGTCCTGTCACTTTCAATACCCCTTCTGAGAGCTCTCCTGGGCACGGGAGGCAGGGCCTGTTAGAGGAGGAATTGGGGGAGCAAAGTTGGGAGGACGGGCTCTTGAAACATGCCTCCAGGAAGAGTGATGACTCTTACTTCTCCCTGTGCGACACCTTTCACCCTCTATCCCTTCCTCATCCAACTTTCATGCTCTCTTCTCTTGACCAGATTGTGCCGTCAACTTACATCTCCCTTTTGCACCCTACATGGCTCTGCTTCTTATTTTCCTTCCAGGCTTTGCACCACTTAACTTTATGTGTTCTTCTCTGTGTGTCTTGTATTCAAAATCACTGTTCAGATATAGTGACAGGTTGGACAGATTTCTAGAGCCAGGCCACCCATAAGACTTTCACTCAAAGGCCAATATTCAATCTGGCCTGGTTTAAGCCCCAGTGGAGCAACTTGTTCATCCAAGGCTCATGGAACACATAGCCCTGAGTTGCCCAGGTGGAAAAGGACAAGAGCAGCATTAATTGCTGAACTCACCCTGGGTACACATCCAGCTCTTTTAGAGGAGTGCCTCTGAGCTGCTCCCTAGTCAGCTTTAGAAATTCCCTCTTGCCTTCCTTTAGAAAATTCTGGAATTACTCAGCTATCTTTACAAAAATCATACTCACTGTAAACACATTTGTGGGCTGCTTCCTTTTGGGCCTATTTACCAGGCACTATGATAATGGCTATGAACATTACTAAATGCATGGCAAATTATACTGATGTAAATTTGTTTTCATCACAGTTCAAAAATCTGTTCATCATATTTTTTTATTTTGTAGTTTTACTCCTCATGTCAGACAGTCACCTGTCCATAAATTATAAAAGTGAAGGCATGTTCATGTAGGCCTAAAGTGGTTGAATAGGCATTTGGACCTAGTGGGGAGAAATGTCATGATATTATGTGAGATGACCTACTATGGGGGCAGAATAATAATAGAGTGGTTAATGAGTAGAAGATATTTACAGGCAAGCAACTGAGAAATTTCTATGTAAGGCATTGTACCAGCTACTGTGGGAAAAAGGCATAAATGAAAGAAATGTGCACCTGTATACAAGGTACTAGATACAGGATAATAATATCATATCTTAAGAGAGGAACATATCTCTGTTGTCTGAAGTGATCAGAGCAGGCTTGTGTAAAAGAAGAACTAAAATCTTGAACTTGATGGATAATCCATTAAAATAGCTAAAATTTGAATAGAAGAAAAAAAAGTACTAGGAGTTGGAAGAAACATACGAAAGGAGTGGGTGGAAACATAGTTGTAGACAGATGAGTACTAGATCCTTTGAGTATTAGAATAAATAATTTGTATGGTTTTTTTCCCCCACAGGATTGTGGTAGGCTGAATAATGGCTCCCAAAGATATCCAGGTCCTAATCTCTAAAACTGGTGAATGTTACTTTATGTGGCAAAAGAGACATTGCAGATGTGATTAAGTTCAGGATTTTGAGCTATGGATTTTCTGGGTTGGTCCTAAATGCAAACATAAGTGTCCCTATAAGAGGAGGCATAGGGAGATTTGACTCTAGAGCAGAAAGCAATGTGATGGACTGAGGTGAGATATTACAATGTTGCCTTTGAAGATGGAAGAAGGGGTTATCAAGGAATGCTAGGAATGCAGCTCTAGAATCTGGAAAAGAGAAGAAGACTGATTCTTCCTAGAGTTGCTGTGGGAGTGAAATCCTTCTAACTCCTTGATTTAGTCCCAGTAAAACTGATTTTGGACTTCTGCCCTTCACAGCTGTAAGAGAATAAATGTGTATTGTTTTAAGTAGCCAAGTTTGTGGTAATTTGTTACAACAGCAATAGGAAACCAATACGAGTATAATGAGAGATAATATGCAGATTTGCAGTAGAGAAAATTACATTTAAAATTACATTAAATAAGATGTGGTATGTATATACAATGGAATATTCCTCAGCCATAAAAAGGAATGAAATAGTGCCATTTGCAGAGGTGTGGATGGACCTAGAGATTGTCATACAGAGTGAAGTAAGAAAGAGGAAAACAAATATTGTGTAATATTGCTTATATGTGGAATCTAGAAAAATGGTACAGATGAACTTATTTGCAAAGCAGAAATAGTCACAGATTTAGAGAACAAACTTATGGGTACCAAGGGGGGAAGGGGGAATGGGATGAATTGGGAGATTGGGATTGACATATATACACTACTATGTATATAACAGATAACTAAGAAGAACCTACTGTATAGCACAGGGAGCTCTACTCAGTGCTCTGTGGTAACCTAAATGGTGAGGAAATCTAAAAAAGAGGGGATATATGTACATGTATAACTGATTCACTTTGCTGTACAGCAGAAACTAACACAGGGGCTTCCCTGGTGGCGCAGTGGTTAAGAATCTGCCTGCCGTGCTCGCTTCGGCAGCACATATACTAAAAATTGGAACGATACAGAGAAGATTAGCATGGCCCCTGCGCAAGGATGACACGCAAATTCGTGAAGCGTTCCATATTTTTTTAATATTCTTGTTTCTTTGTGAAAATTACTTAATTTGTTTTTTTTCAAGAAAAAATAAATAACAAAGTGAAAAACCTTCCCTAAAAAAAAAAAAAAAAAAAAAAAAGAATCTGCCTGCCAATGCAGGGGACAGGGGTTCGAGCCCTGGTCCAGGAAGATCCCACATGCCGCAGAGCAATGAAGCATGTGTGCCACAACTACTGAGCCTGTGTGCCACAACTACTGAAGCCTGAGTGTCTAGAGCCCATGCTCCACAACAAGAGAGGCCACCGCAATGAGAAGTCCATGCATCACAATGAAGAGTAGCCCCCGCTCGCCGCAACTAGAGAAAGTCCTTGCACAGCAATGAAGACCCAATGCAGCCAAAAATAAATTAATTAAATAAATTTAAAAAAAAAGAAACACTAGATACAGGATAATAATATCATATCTTAAGAGAGGAACATATTGGTCTGTGATATAGATCTAGACACAGACATGGGTCTGTGTCTAGATCTATATTTTTCCGTATTGATGTCCAGTTGTTTCAGCACCATTTGTTGAAGAGACAGTCTTTGCTCCATTATATTTATTGCCTTTGCTCCTTTGTAAATATCAGTTGACTACATGTATATGTATCTATTTCTGGGCTTTCTATTCTGTACCTTGATCTATTTGTCTTTTATTTCACCAGTACCAGACTGTCTTGATTACTGTAGATTTATAATAAGTTTTAATGTTGGATAGTGTCAGTCCTCGAACTTTTGTTCTTCTCGTCAATATTGTGTTGGCTATTCTGTATCTTTGCCTTGATGTAAGAGTTTCCATATAAACTTTAGAATCAGTTTGTCAATATCTATTAAATGACTTGCTGGCATTTTATTAATATTGCATTGAATCTACAGATCAAGTTGGGAAGAACTGACATCTTGACAATATTGAGCCATCCCATCAATATGTATGGAATGTCTTTGCATTTATTTAGTTCTTTGATATCATTCTGCAGTTTTGTAGTTTTTCTCATATACATCTTACACATATTTTGCTAGATTTTTTACCTAGGTATTTCATTCTGGGGGTGTTAATGGAAATGGTTTGTGGTTTTTTGTTTGTTTGCTTTAAATAACTTTTTTTTTTTAATATTTATTTATCTGGTTGTGCCAGGTCTTAGTTGCAGCAGGCAAGCTCCTTAGTTGCAGCAGGCAAGCTCCTTAGTTGCAGCACATGGGCTCCTTAGTTGTGGCATGCGAACTCTTAGTTGTGGCATGTGAACTCTTAGTTGCGGCATGCATGTGGGATCTAGTTCCCTCACCAGGGGTCACACCCGGAGCCCCTGCATTGGGAGCGCGGAGTCTTAACCACTGCGCCACCAGGGAAGTCCCAATGAATGGTATTGTGTTTTTAATATCAATTTCCACTTGTTCACTGTGGGCATATATGTAAACAATTGACTTTTGTACATTAACCTTGTATTCTGAAACCTTGCTATAATTATTTATTAGTTCCAGGAGGGTTTTTTTTTTGTCATTTTTTTTTCCTACATAGATGATTATGTCATCCACAAACAATGACAGTTTTATACCTTCCTTCCCCATCTGTATACCTTTTATTTCCTTTTCTTACCATATTGCATTAGCAAGAACTTCCAATACAATGTTGAAAAGGAGTGGTGAGAGGGGACACACTTGCATCGTACCTGATCAAAGTGAGAAAGCTTTAAGTTTATCACCATTAAGTATAATGTTAGTCATAGGCTTTTTTTTTTTTTTGGTTGCACCAGGTCTTAGTTGCGGCATGCAGGCTCCTTAGTTGTGGCATGCAAACTCTTAGATGCGGCATGAATGTGGGATCTAGTTCCCTGACTAGGGATCGAAACCGGGCCCCCTGCATAGGGAGTGCAGAGTCTTAACCACTGAGCCGCCAGGGAAGTCCCTAGGCTTTTTGTACATATTCTTTATTAGGCTGAGAAAGTTCTCCTCTACTCCTAGTTTACTGGGAGATTTTATCATGAATGAAAGTTGGATTTTGTCAAACGCTTTTTCTGCATCAATTGATGTAATTAAGTATCTTTTCTTTTTTAGTCTGTTGATATGATGAATTATATTAATTGATTTTCAAATATTGAACTAGCTTTGCCTACTTAGGAAATTCTGCTTGGCTATGGTGTATAATTCTTTTTATACTTTTTTGGATTTAACTTACTAATATTTTGTTGAAGATTTTTGCATCTATGTTCAAGAGAGATATTTGTCTGTAGGTTTTTTTTAATTGATTTTTTTAATTGAATGTCTGTAGTTTTTTATTTTTCCTTTCTTGTACTGTCTTTGGTTTTGGTATTAGGATAATGCTGGCCTCATAGAATGAGAAAGTATTCTCCCTGCTTCTATCCTCTGAAAGAGATTCTAAATAATCTGTGTAATTTCTTTCTTACATTTGGCCATTTATATAAATCTTTAATCATTTTCTGTTGGTTGGCTGCTTTTCTTTATCAATAGGAAGTAATTTTCTTTACATATTATGAATATCGTCACCTTTCCTGTTATGTGCATGGCAAAATAATTTACTAAGACACTAATTTGGTTGGTTGGGTTTTTTTTGTCCTTACTTTTCTAATGTACAATGCATTATTTTTATTTTTTTGTTTTTTCCCATCACCAAAAAAAAAAAAGGCAAAAGTTTATGTACATATGCCTTATGGATTGTCAACAGCTTTTGTATTTCAGGTCAGGTAACAATAGCTGAACGGTAGTGAAAAATGTGCTACCCTTTCAGAGATTCATTTGTGTTAGGCCCACTGAAGAAAGCCATAGGTAGAAGTCTTTCCTGAGAGGCAGAGTACACTTCCCTGAGAGTAAAAGGAAAGGAGAGTTTTCTTTAGGGATGGTGCCATTCCTGCAACTGGCAGAAAGCAGTGATCCAGTTTCATATGGCCCCCAAACGGGAAGATGTGATCAGAAACACGTAAGGGCTGGATTCTAAGCTCAGGGGTGTCCTGTGATTTTTTGTTTTTTTCTAGTGCACTCTTGATGAGGATTCTTGTTATATAAATGAACCAAAGATGGTTCATTATATATATATTCGTTCAGTATATATGTGTGTGTATATATATATATATATAGATTCTATGTTGTTTACTTCTTTTTAGGTGGGACCCATAGGCTCAAAAGCTCACTAGTGTCAAGTTTAAATTTTTACCCATCCAGTTGTTTTAAATATAACCCAAATAGTAGATTTTTAGCATTTAGAGGCTTCCTGCTTTGTATACCCCTTAAAACTACACCCAACATCTGCAAGCCATTTCTAAAACAAACCCTATAGCTATAAAAAACCACAAGCTGCTGCTGCCCTGTGGAGCTCTCTGACCCAGAGACCTCTCTTTGGTCTGCTGAGCAACATTATCTAGACATACACACCCCTTCTCTTAATCCCTTTTCCCTAGGAGTTCTCTTACCCACCACCCCTACCACCTTCTGGGTGGTACTGCAACCATCCCCACCACATAGTCTCTGGAAGATCTACTGTAGTGAGGGACTTCACCCACCCACAAACCTGTCAAGCATCACCCAAATAAAGCTTGTTGTGTGCTACTGCCACATTGCAGTCATGTCTTTTTCCTAGATTAGCCCCGGATTTCTCAAACTCACTTCAGTTCTCATCTTTATATGGTGGTCCCTGTTCCAACTCCACAACTTCATGTAGGCTCTCCCTGGCAAAGACTTTCAAGTTGAGAATTTTAAGGGTGTGGCAAATAATCAACAAATCACCACTCAAGCCTTGTTATAGGACTTCATATTTTAATTTTTTAAACAGCTTTATTGAGGTATAATTGATATATGATAAACTGCACATATTTAAATTGTCAAATTTCATGTCTTGACATACATATATGCCCATTAAATCATAGCCCCAGTCAAGATAGGGAACACCTATAAAATGTCATGTCCTTTAGTTATTCCTTCCTCCCACCTGTCCCCACCCCTAATTCCCAAACAACTGGTCTGCTTAATTTTCACTATATATTAATTTTCATTTTCTAGAGTTTTACAGAAATAGAATCATACACTATGTACTATTTTTTGTTTGGCTTCTTTCACTCATCTTAATTATTTTGAGATTCACCTACGTTGTTGTACGTATCAATGGTTTTATTGCCGATTTGTCTTTCATCAAATGGATGCACTACAATTCATTTATCCATTTACCTGATAATAGAAATTTGAGTTGTTTCCAATTTTTGGCAATTACAAATAAAACTGCTAGGAACATTTATGTAAAAGTCTTTGTATGTGTATACGTTTCCTTTTCTCTTGAATAAAACCTGGGAGGGGAATGGCTGGATCATATGATGGATGCATGTTTACCTTTCTAAAAAACGCCGAACTATTTCCAAATTTGGTTGTATCATTTTACATTCTCATCAGCAGTATATGAGAAATACAGTTCCTCAACATCCTTAACATTTGGTAAGGTCAGTCATTTTAACTTTAGCTCTTCTAACATTCTAACAGGTATATAGTGGGATCTCATTGTGGTTTTAAGCTGCATTTCCCTGAACACTAATCATATTGAGCATCTTTTTCATGTGTTTATTGGCCATCCATATATCTTCTTTGTTGGAGTGTCTGGTAAAATATTTGTCCCTTTTCAATTGGATGACTTGTATTTGTTTTTAATACATCGTTATTGGAGTATAATCGCTTCACAATGCTGTATTAGTTTCTGTTGTACAACAAAGTGAACCAACCATGTGCATACATATAACCCCATATCCCCTCCCTCTTCAGGCTCCCTCCCACCTTCCCTATCCCACCCCTCTATGTCATCACAAAGCACCGAGCTGATCTCCCTGTGCTATGCGGCTGCTTCCCACTAGCTATCTATTTTACATTTGGTAGTGTATATATGTCAATGCTACTTGTATTTTTGTTGTTGCATTTCTGGATACAAGTCTTTTATCACATATATGCACTTTACCTCTAATACAGACATTTAGTGCTTACCAGTTTTCTCTCCAATACTGCTTTAACAACATCCCACAAATTTTGCTGTGCCATGTTATTGTTTTCAACAATAATCAGGTCAAAATATTTTCTAATTTCCCTTTTGATTTCATGTTTGTCTTATGGGTTACTTAGAATTGTGTTATTTAGTTTCTGAATATTTTGAGATTTTTGAGAGGCTTTTCTCCTATTCATTTCTAATTTAACTCTTGTTTAACTTGAATCCTTTTGAATTTATTGACTTGTTTTATGGCAGAAAATATTGTATGTCCTGGTAAGGGTTCCATATGTACTGGAAAAGAATATGTATTCAGCTGTTGTTGTGTGGAGTGTTCTCTGAATATCAATTGGGGTAAATTAGGTGATAATTTTAATCAAGTCTTTAATATTCTTGCTGATTTTCTGCCTACTTGATCTATAAGAAATGGATATCAAAAGCTCAGGCTGTAATTATGAATTTGTTCATTTCTCCTTATGGTTCTTTCTATGTTTGCTTCATGTAATTTGAAGTTCTATTTTTAGGAGCATAAACACTCAGGATTGTTATGTCCTGTTGATTAATTGATCCCCTTATCATTTGGAAATAACCCTCTTTAACCCTGGTAATATTCTTTGTTCTGAAATCGACTTTGCCTGATATTGCTATAGTCACTCCAGGTTTCTTTTGACTGGCATTAACATGGCATATGTTTTCATATCCTTTACTCTAAACCTCTCTGTGTCTTCATATAAAGTGCACTTCCTGTAGACTGTGTATAGTTGAGCCTTTTTTTTTTTTTTAAATCTAGTCTATCACTGGTTTTAATTGGAATGCTCAGACCATAATATTTAATGAGATTGTCAATATGGTTAGTTTGAGTATAATGTCTTGCTATTTGTTTTATGCATGTCCCTTCTATTCTTTATCCCCTTTTTCTGATTTTTGGAGCCTTCATTTGGATTTATCAATTTTTTTAGTGATTCCATTTTAATCTCTTGAATTTACTTTTTAGCTATAGTTCTTTGTTTTGTTAATTCAGTGGTTGCATCAGGATTAATAGTATACATCTTTAACTTATTATAGTCTACTTTCTTCTAATATTGTACTACTTCATTTAAAGTATAAGAACTTTATGAAAATATACTTCCATTTCTCTCCTCTCAGATCTCATGCTATTGTTGTGAGGCATTTTACTTTTAAATGTTATATAAATCCTATTATACATTGCTACTATTTTTTAAAGTCAATTATATTTTAAATAAGTTTAAATACTTAATAAAATTATATTTATTTGCCTGGGTAGTTACCATTTACAATAATCTCCATTCCTTTGTGCAGATCTAGATTTTCATCTGGTATAATTTTCCTTTTGCCTGTTTGACTTTCTGTTGGCATTTCTTGCAGAGTCAGTTTGCTGGTGATGAATTCTTTAAGCTTTGCAATATGAGAATGTTTTTACTTTGCCTTAGTTTTTTAAAGATATTTTTGCCAGATATAGAATTTGAGTGTTGACTGTTTTCTTACTTTGAGTACTTTAATAATGTTTTCTTGCTGTATTCTTACTTATACTGTTTCAGATGAGAAATCTAATGCCACCTCTGTCTTTGTTTCTCTGGCCATAACGTGCCTTTTTTCTGAGGCTGCTTCTATGGTTTTGTCTCTATTACTGCTTCTTTTTTCTTCCCAATTTGATTATGATGTGCCTTTGTACAGTTTTCTTCAAGTTTTTGTGACAGGTTTGTTGAGATTTTTTGGATTGGGGAATTTACACTTTTCATTAAGTTTTTGAAGTTTTTGGCCATTATTTCTTCCATTTTTTTCCCATCCTCCTGCTTCTCTTTTTCAGGGACTCAAAATTGTCCTTCAGAGGTCACTTGAATTTGTTCTACAGCTTGCTGATGCTCTTTTCACTTTGTTTTTTCTTTTTCTGTGTTTTAATTGGATCATTTCTATTGCCCACAAATTCACCTTTCTTCTGCAATATCTAACCTGCCATGAATTCTATCCAGTGTATTTTTCATCTCACACACTGTAGTTTTATCTTTAAAAGTTTGATTTGGGTTCCTTTCTTTCTTTTTTAAAACTAAAATATAGTTGACTTACAATATTATATTAGTTTCAGGTGTGCGACATAGCAATTTGATATTTTTATAGATTATATTCCATATAAAGTTATTATTATTAAATATTGGCTATATTCCCCATGCTGTGTGTTATATCCTTGTATCTTATTTTTCTCAGTTTTGCATGTAACTTTTTTTTTATTATTGAGGTATAGTTGATGTACAATATTATATAAGTTTCAGATGTACAACATAGTAATTCACAATTTTTAAAGTTATTATAAAATATTGGCTCTATTACCTGTGCTGTATAATATATCCTTGTAGGTTATTTATTTTATACCTAGTAGTTTGTGCCTCTTAATCCCCTTTCCCTATCTTGCTTTGCCCTGACCCTTTCCCTATTGGTGACCACTAGTTTGTTCTCTGTATCTGTGAGTCTGTTTCTGTTTTTTTATATTCCTTCAATTATTTTTATTTTTTAGCTTCCATATATAAGTGAAAACATACAGTATTGTCTTTCTCTGTCTGACTTATTTCACAAAACATAGTACCCTCCAAATGACAAAATTTCATTTTTTATGACTAATATTAATATGTATGTACATTCATATATATATTCTTCATCTGTTCATCTATCGATGAACACTTAGATTGCTTCTATATCTTAGCTATTGTAAAATATTGCTGCTATGAAAGTTAGGGTAAATACATCTTTTTGAGTTAATGCTTTCATTTTCTTTGAGTAAATACCCAGAAATGGAATAGCTGGGTCATATGGTAATTCTATTTTAAATTTTTTGAGAAATCTCCATACCGTTTTCCATAATTGCTGCACCAATTTACATTCCTACCAATACATCCTCACCAACACTTGATATTTCTTGCCTTTTTGATGATAGGCATTCTGATGGGTGAAAGGTATCTCATTGTGGTTCTGATTTTTCATTTCCCTGATGATTAGTGATGTCAAGCATCTTTTCATGTGCCTGTTGGCCATCTGTGTGTCTTCTTTGAAAAAATGTCTATTTAGGTCCTCTGCCCATTTTTTAATTGGGTCGTTTGTTTGTTTTTGATATTTAGTTGTATGAGTTCCTTATATATTTTGGATATTAACCCCTTATCAGAAATATCATTTGCAAATATCTTCTCCCATTCAGTAGGTTGTCTTTTAATTTTGTTGATGGTTTCCTTCATTGTTCAAAAACTTTTAAGTTTGATTGGCCCCATTTGTTAATTTTTGCTTTTGTTTCCCTTGCCTGAAGAGACAGATCCAAAAAAATATTGCAAAGACCTATGTCAAAGAGTGTGCTGCTTACGTTTTCTTCTAGGAATTTTATGATTTCAGGTCTAACATTGAAGTCTTTAATTCCATTTTGAGTCTTTTTAATATAGTGTGATAAGTGTTAATTTCATTCTTTATGTGTAGCTCGGGGTCTTGATGCCTAAAAGGTATGTTAATGAGTTTTGTATTCAATTTTATTTTTTTTAATTAATTTATTTATTAATTTGGCTGTGCCAGGTCATAGTTGCAGCCCGCGGGATCTTCATTGCCAGTGTGGGATCTTCGTTGCAGCATGCAGGATCTTTTAGTTGTGGCATGAGAACTTAGTTGCGGCATTGGGGTCTAGTTCCCTGACCAGGGATTGAACCCGGGCCCCCTGCATTGGGATCGTGGAGTCTTAGCCACCGGACCACCAGGGAAGTCCCTGTATTCACTTATAAATTCTTTAGCTATCTGAAAGGTGAGAACAAAACAACACTATGTTCAATACTCAGATTTTTTTGTTTGTTTCTACAGAGAATTTAATGATAAAGCAGTCATATCTTGTGGTTATTAAACCAAAATTAAATTTTCACAAGCTAACAGTATACCATCTTTATGGTTGGGGCATACTTCTTTTAGCTTGATAACAATTTCTTTCAGATAATTTTTAACAGAAAGATAAACTGTTATAATGTCAAGCAACACCAACATAAAAAAAAACACACAAGTTTTCTGTTTTAGGACAAATTCAGATAATTTGATTTTTCTAATTATGTAAAAAAGGTGGAAGAGACCTAAAATAAGAACTGAGGTATATTTTGCTGCAACCCTTGAGAGTTGAAGTTTTGATGCAGATATGTTGAATTTAGAAAAGAAATTCACACTTTTCTTTCACCTGAGTTTGAGAACAAATTTCATACTGCACATATCTATAAATTATTTTTTTCCAGGTTGTTGGTTTTTGAAATTCATTTTGGGTGTCTTTTGCCATTAGAGATTATTATTATGGGATTTCTTTCAGGAAAAGTTTTCTGTGTACTTGTGTATATGGGTATGTAATTCAGCCTAAGTGTGTGTAATCAAGTCTTTCAATCATTCTCTTTATGCCTGTGCTCCTGTTTTGTTTAATAAAGACATTCCTTACTAATTCCAAAATTATAAAAAATACTCTAATTAATGGCATCAATATCCTTAATGTTGTTTTCTAAATATTATTTTGATCTCTAGTCCATGATACATTGGGGAGTGTGTGTGTGTGTCTGTTTGTGGTGTATGGAATGAACACTGGAATCTATGTTATTTTTTCTTGATATACAGCCCATTGTCTCACTGGATTTATTTTCCTTTTCCCAAGAAAATCTATGAGATACTCTATCCTAACATATTCCATACTTCCATATTCCTGCTATTCCTAATCTCTCAGAAGGAGCAGTTTATAAAATCAAAACAAACCAAATATTGGTCTATACCTTATAAACTCACATTGACGTGACAAAAAAAATGGGAGATATCAATGCAACAAATCTTTAAAAATTTTTTGTAGAATCATACAATTAAAAACTAGGCAAGGCCTGAGTAAGTATAAATTTGCGGAAAACTGCAGTCAACTGAGAGAGATTCCTGTGATCCAAGACCTGGTTTTGATTCCATTTTTGCAAAGTAAGATGTTGAAATTACTCTATATTTGTGCTCTGAACGTTGATTTTCAATTACTGAGGAACTCTTACTTTGTGTCTGTCTACTCTGTGCACCTCTGTAAGCTCAGGTACTCAAGTCTTCACAGTGACCCTAAGGGGAAGACGTGTCTTGAATTGACCAAAAGATGTGTGTTTCAGCCAACCTATTGACCCTCTCTCTAATGACCCATAAGGATCACACTGTTCTCCAGGTTTTCTCAAATTGACACCAGTCTCAGTTTGGTTATGGGTGTGTAGGTCTGAAGCATAAATGTTGTCTCCATATGTTTGTGAAAAGTATAAATTTAAAGCTGGCTAAAGCCCAGATTTTTCTTCCTGAATTTAATGAAGGGATACTCTGGGATTTACTCACAAAGGTAGGTCTAATTCTAAGGGCTGACTTTTTAGATTTTCTCTTTGCTCAACCACTCAAACTAAGGAACTGACATTTCCTGATGCTGATAAAAAGTGGGAGTTCGCTGATATCAAAATGTGGCATGCTGAGAAATTGGCACTGAATATTTAAGAAGATACCCAAACCAGCTCTTAAAAGTCCATTTCTTCAGTGACACTTCCTTAGAGTTACTTATTTTAACTTTGAGAAATAGACAAGTTTACAGATAATAATACAAAAATAAATCATTTAGAAACAACAGTTTAGTAAGGTTTTGTTTTCAGCTCCCCTTCCTCCACAATGTAATCTATATTTCTATTAATTGGGTCTATGTTACAGATAGAGTGTTTGGTTTTTTGTTTGTTTGTTTGATTGTTTTTTGCCATGCCACACAGCTTGTGGGATCTCAGTTCCCTGACCAGGGATTGAACCAGGGGCCTCGGCAGTGAGAAAGTGGAGTCCTCACCACTGGACCACCAGGGAATTCCCTTTGCACATATAGTTTAGTGTTTTGATTTTTCCCCAGCTGTTCCTAACGGACATTTGCTACTTTTGTATTTGGTGTCCATTCCTTTTTTGTGTTGTAGGGAACAACATAGCATAACACCCTCCAAGTCCATTCATGTTGTTGCAAATGGCAAAATTTCATTCTTTTTCATGTCTGAGTAGTATTTCATTGTGTATATATACCATATCATCTTTATCCATTCATCTGTTGATGGACACTTAGGTTGCTTCCATATCTTGGCTGTTGTAAATAATGTTGCTATGAAGATTGTGGTGCATGTATCTTTTTTTGTTTTTTGTTTTTGTTTTTGTTTGTATATATACCCAAGAGTGGAATTACTAGCTCATCTGGTAGTTCTATTTTTAATTTTGGGGGGAACCTCCATACTGTTTTCCACAGTGGCTGCACCAATTTACATTTCCACAAACTGTGAATGAGGGTTCCCTTTTCTCCACATCCTGCCAACATTTGTTATTTGTGTTCTTTTTGATGATAGCCATTCTGACAGGTGTGCAGTAGTACCTCATTGTGGTTTTGATTTGCATTTCTCTGATGATTAGCAGTGTTGAGCATCTTTTCATGTGCCTATTGGCCATCTGTATGTCTTCTTTGTAAAAATGTCTATTCAGGTCTTGTGCCCATTTTTTAATATTTGTTTGTTTTTTTGATATTGTTTTATGAGCTGTTTATATATTTTGGATAATAACCTCTTTTCGGTCATATCATTTGTAACTATTTTCTCCCATTCAGTAGTCGATCTTTTCATTTTGTCAATGGTTTCCTTTGCTGTGCAAAAGCTTTTAAGTTTAGTTAGGTCCCATTTGTTTATTTTTGCTTTTGTTTCCCTTGCGTTAGGAGACAGATCCAAAAAAAATATTGCTGCAATTTATGTCAAAAAGTGTTCTACCTATGTTTTCTTCTAGGAATTGTATGGTTTCCAGTTTACATCTAGGTCTTTAACCCATTTTGAGGATTTTTTGTATATGGTGTGAGAAAATGTCCTAATCTCATTCTTTTACATGTAGCAAGGCAGAATCTTGATGGTAATAGGGCTTGTGGATGGAAAATATAGCTCTGTGAGTAATAACTTGAAACATACTTTTATTCATTGTTTATCAGATTTCACATGGTCTAAGTAAACAATTTACTCAGCTTCAAGATTATGAGTACAGAGGTATGTTGGAGACCCACTAGATACAGGACCAAATAAGTGTGATTAACTCTAAGGAATATTTGTCAGTCCACAAGTTTAGAAGACCTCAACAGGTCTGAGGAAACTGAGAAGCTATTCATACTCTTTCCAAGTATGTAAGGGATAGCAAGATGGACCTGTGGCATTGTTGCGAATGTCACACCGGCTCCTATGTGATATCCTCTCCACCCTTGCCCATCCATCCCACTCCCCAAGGGTATCTATTTCCTGTTTTGGCATTCTTCTGTTTTCATATTTCCAGCTAAAGATCTTTGCCCATAAGTCACTCTTCTCTTTTTCCTACTCTAAAATGTTTCCAACTTTCATTTTAACACAAAAGGAATAGAGATTAATTTTTGCTATATGCCTTCTCTGAGGCAATGAGCACGGAACACTTTTTTTTTTCCTTGAAGGAGAGAAAGGAGAAAATCTAGTTTTAAATCTCAAAATACATCTTTTTTTTTTTTTTTTTTTGCCTCACTGTGCAGCTTGCAAAATCTTAGTTCCCCTACCAGGAATTGAACCCACATCCTCAGCAGCAGAAGCTCAGAGTCCTAACCACTGGACTGCCAGGGAATTCCCTCAAAATACAATTTTATCTTCTCTTTGACATAAGGTTGGTGTTTAAACTAAGTTACTTTCCTATCAAACCTTCCTATATCCGGACCCCTGTTTCATTCTTCAGCCCTTTCCCTCTTAGGCCAATGAAGACATATTAAATTAAAACCAGTTTCACAATGGCTTGGATTCCAATGGTTTACACCATAGTTCTTTTTTTTTTTTAAACAATGGAGCCAGGGGTTTTTTTGTGTGTGTGTGTTTTTAATTAATTAATTTATTTATTTATTTATTTATTTGGCTGTGTTGGGTCTTCGTTTCTATGCGAGGGCTTTCTCTAGTTGTGGCAAGTGGGGGCCACTCTTCATTGCGGTGCGCAGACCTCTCACTATCGTGGCCTCTCTTGTTGCGGAGCACAAGCTCCAGACGCGCAGGCTCAGTAGTTGTGGCTCATGGGCCTAGTTGCTCCGCGGCATGTGGGATCCTCCCAGACCAGGGCTTGAACCCGTGTGCCCTGCATTGGCAGGCAGATTCTCAACCACTGAGCCACCAGGGAAGCCCTACACCATAGTTCTTGAATCAAGAAATTACATTCCTGATGCAACAGTGACTTGCTGGGAATTAGAAAGTCTCTCTGTGCCTTAGTGATCTTATTCATTAAAAGGGAAACCATGGAAAGCTATCCCATGTTCATGGATCAAAAGATTTAATATTAAGATGGAAATATTATCCAAAGAAATCTATAGATTCAATACAATCCCTATCAAATCCCAATGACTTTTTTCCGGAAATAGAAAAATCCATCCTAAAATTTATATGGAATTTCAAGGGACCCCAAATAGCCAAAACAGTCTTGAACAAGATGAACAAAGTGGAAATTTCACACTTCCTGCAGAGATAAAATAAACAAAATAGTGTGGCACTGGCATAAGAACAAGCATATGGACCAACTGAATGAAAATCCAGAAATTAACCCTCACATATATGGTTAAATGATTTTCAACAACAGTGCCAAGACCATCCAATGGGAAAACGCAGTCTTTTCAACAAATGGTCTGGGAAAACCGGATAGCCACATGCAAAAGAATGAAATTGGACCCTTACTTAACACCATATACAAAAATCAACTAAAAATTGATCGAAGACCTAAATGTAAGACCTAAACCTATATAACTCTTAGGAGAATAAAGGGAAAATGCTTCATGGCATTGAATTTGGCAATGATTTCTTGGCTATGATACCAAAAGCAAGGGTAAACAAATAAGCAAAAAGTAGACAAACTAGACTTCACCAAAACTAAAAACTTTTGTGTATCAAAAGACAATATCAACAGAGTATAAATGCAACCCACAAAACGGAAGAAAATATTTGCACATCACATATCTGTTAAGGAATTAATATTCAGAATATATAATGAACCCCTAAAACTCAACAACAACAAAAAAACAAACAATCTAATTCAAAAATGAGCAAAGAACTTGATTAGACATTTCTCAAAAAAATATATACAGGTGACCAATAACGACACGCAAAGATGCTTAACATCACTAATCATTAGGGAAATGCAAATCAAAACCACAATGAACTACCACTTCTTCCTCATTAGGATGGCTATTACCAAAAAATTCTGAAAACAACAAATGTGGAGAAATTGGAACTTTTGTGCATTACTAGTGGGAATGTAAAGTTGTGTAGCTGCTGTAGAAAACAGTACGGTGTTCCTTAAATAATTAAACTTAGAATTGCTCTATGATCCAGCAATTCTACTTCTGGGTATATCCACAAAAAAATTGAAAGGAAAGACTCAAACAGATATTGGTACACCAATGTTCATAGCAGCGTTATTCACAATAGCCAAAAGGTGAAAAAAACCCAAATATCCATCTACAGGTGCACAGATAAACAAAATTTGGTGTCCATAGTTGACCCTTGAATAACACAGGTTTGAACTGTGTGGGTCCACTTATATACAGATTTTTTTCAATAAATACCTATTAGAGTATTGCATGATCCAAGTCAGTTGAGTTCGTGGATGCAAAACCAAGGATATGGAAGGCTGACTGTGAAGTTATATGCAGATTTTCAACTGAGCAACTCAACTCTTGAGCTGTTCAAGGTTCAAGGGTCAACTGAACATATAATGGAATATTATTTAGCTTTAAAAAAGAATGAAATTTTGATGTATGCTACAACGTGGATGAACCTTGAAGACATTATGCTAAGTGAAGAAGCCAGACATAAAGAGACAAATATTGTATGATTACACTTATGTTAGGTACCTAGAATAATCAAATTCATAGAGACTAAATGGAACTGTGGGGAACTTCCCCTTTCAGGATACAAGGAGTTCCTTCCACACATAAGAACCTTGGTGGGTGCCACTCCTCCCTAATGACAAGTAAAAAGCTGAACAGACTGAAAAATCAACAATTCTTCCAGGATCTATATGAGAGGTGAGGACATAGGGCTAACTGCTGCTCCCAAGATTGGAGAGATCTACAGGAAAATACATACAGAGAATGACAACTTACCAGAGGAGAGACTCATGAGGGGTGTTAAATTAATTAAACAAGGAGGCCATTAAACTAAAGTGGCTTTAATGCCTTAATACACTATGTAAGCAAAACAAAACCTAAACCTGAAATGCCTCAAATTTAAGAAATCAAATCTTCCACACAAACAGATGGAAAGATGTACCATGTTCTTGGGTTGGAAGAATCAATATTGTTAATATGACCATACTACTCAAGGCAATCTACAGATTCAATGTAATCCCTATCAAATTACCAATGTCATTTTTCAAAGAACTGGAACAAGAAAACTTTAAATTTGTGTGGAAACACAAAAAACCTCAAATAGCCAAAACAATCTTGAGAAAGAAGAACAGAGCTGGAGGAATAATGATCACTGACTTCAGACTATACTATAAAGCTACAGCCATCAAAACAGTACTGTACTGGCACAAAAACAGACACATAGATCAATGGAACAGGACAGAAAGCCCAGAAATAAACCAACACACTTATGGTCAATTAATCTATGACAAAGGAGGCAAGAATATACAACGAAGAAAAGACAGTCTCTTCAATAAACGTTGCTGGGAAAACTAGACAACTACATGTAAAAGAATGAAATTAGAACATTCTCTAGCACCATATACAAAAATAAACTCAAAATGGATTAAAGACCTAAATGGAAGGCTTATTAGTATAAAACTCCTAGAGGAAACCATAGGCAGGACACTCTTTGACATAAATCACAGCAATATTTTTTTGGACCCATCTCCTAGAGTAATGGAAATAAAAACAAGAATAAACAAATGGGACCTAATTAAACTTAATTTTGCACAGCAAAGGAAACCATAAACAAAATGAAAAGACAGCCTACAGAATGGGAGAAAATATTTGCAAAAGATGTGACTGACAAGGGATTAATTTCCAAAATATACAAACAGCTCATGCAACTCAATATCAAAAAAAAACCGATCAACTCAATCAAAAAATGGGCAGAAGACCTAAATAGACATTCCTCCAAAGAAGACATACAGATGGCCTAACAGGTACATGAAAAGATGCTCAACATTGCTAATTATTAGAGAAATGTAAATCAAAACTACAATGAGATAGCACCTCACACCAGTCAGAACGGCCGTCATCAAAAAGTCTACAAACAGTGAATGCTGGAGAGGGTGTGGAGAAAAGAGAACCCTCCTACGCTGTTGGTGGGAATGTAAATTGGTGCAGCCAAAATTAAGAACAGTATGGGGGTTTCTTAAAAAATTAGAAATAGAGTTATCATATGATCCAGCAATCCCACTCCTGGGCATATATTCAGAGAAAACTAACTTGAAATAAGCACCCTAATGTTCACAGTAGCACTGTTTACAGTAGCCAAGACATGGAAGCAACCTACATGTCCATCGACAGATGAATGAAGAAGATGTAGTATGTATATGTGTATATATATATATATATATATATATATATATATATAATGGAATATTACTCAGCTATAAAAAAGAATAAAATAATCCCATTTGCAGCAACATGGATGAACCTAGAGATTATCACACTAAGTGAAGTCAGGCAGAGAAAGACAAATATCATATGATATCACTTATATGTGGAATCTAAAACAATGATACAAATGAACTTATTTACAAAACAGAAATAGACTCACAGACATAGGAAACAAATTTATGATTACCAAAGGGGAAAACGTATGGAGGAGGGATAAATTTGGAATTTGGAATTAACAGATACAGACTACTATATATAAAACATAAACAACAAGGACCTACTGTACAGCACAGAGAACTATATTCAATATCTTGTAATAACCTATAATGGAAAAGAATCTGAAAAAATATATATGTATTCTTTTATATATTTTTATATATAAATATATATATATATATATATATATATAACGGAATCACTTTACTGTATACCTGAAACATTGTAAATCAACTATACGTCAATAAAAAAAATAAAAATTTTTAAAAAAGAAAGAAATCAAAACTCAAGGACCACTAATCACAGTCAGCTAGGCTTTCTCAAATAAGACCACCCCTTAAGCTAGAGCCAATCAAGTAATTTCCTTGCTTTGCTTTGTCTCTTCTCAATAAAAGTCATCCCCTACCTCCTGTTGGTAAAGCACTTCTAACCACTTCATTTGGTACCCCATTTGATTGATTTTTGCTCAAATAAACTCTAAAAGATTTAATATGCCTTAGTTTATCTTTTACCAGGAAAAACCACTGTGAGAACCAGTGCCAGGGTAGGAAAATCAGAACTGTCATTGATGAATTACTGAAGGCTTAATGTGGACAACTCTGAGAGTTAAAATTTTCAGGGGACCTAGTCACAGAGATGCCCCACAGTTTTGTGAGATTTGCGTCCATAAGCTCAAGCAGGTTCCCACAGTAAATACTGGAGAAAAATTCCCTAGTGCTACCCACAGGGAGAGGGGGGAAAGGAACCATTTTCACTCTGTTCTTAACACTCTCTTTTCTTAACAGAAGTACACCGTTCTTAACAAACTCTGCCCTTAGGAAAAATCAGTTAACCAGAGCCTAATCTGCTAGGGTATTATCAGAGCCTAACTGACCTGGGGAAACGGAAATACGTAGCTTACTAAAAGACTGAGACCTAATCATAGGGCTACAGAACTCTTCCTCTCCCCCCACACCTCCCCACCACATTACTAAAGGCTATTTATGGCAATTCCTTTACATTATGTCTGGCAATCAGGAAAAAATTACAATTTTTTGTAAACACTATTTAAAGAGTTAGAGCAAGCATCAGAACCAGATGGTAAAAAATAGGTTACCATCCATTTATAGGATGGTTACCATTTGGTAAATAGGTTACCAAAAATCGGTTGGAACTATTAGACCAGATCTAAAGCAACTGATGAATATGCTAAGGGCTCTAATGGATAAAGTAGACAGCATATGAGAACAGATAGGTAATGTAAGCAGAGAGATGGAAACCCTAAGAAAACACAAAAAGAAATGCTGGAGATCAAAGACAGTGTAACAGAAATGAAGAATACCCTTGAGGGGGACTTCCCTGGTGGTCCAGTGGTTAAGAATCCACCTTCCAATGCAGGGGACGTGAGTTCGATCCCTGGTCAGGGAACTAAGGTCCCACATGCAACTAAGCTTGCGTGCCACAACCAGAGAAGCCTGTGAGCCTCAACGAAGACCCAGCACAGCCAAAAAAATAAATTAAAATAAAGAATACCTTTGAGGGACTCACTAGCAGACTGGACATGGTGGAGGAAAAAATCTCTGAGCTTGAGGAAATCTCAGTAGAAGCATCTAAAACTGAAAAGCAAAAAGAACAAAAACTGAAACTAGAACAGTGGTTACCAGGGACCTGGGGAGAAGGGAGGATGTGAAGTTATTGTTTAATGGGTACAGAGTTTCAGTATGGGACAATCAAAAAGAATTGGGAGATGTATAGTTGTGCCGGTTACACAATAACGTGAATATACTCAATCCCACTAAACTGTACACTTAAAGACTGTTAAAATGGTAAATTTTGTTATGTATATTTTACCACAATAAAAAAAATGGGAAAAATTAATATAAAAGGCAGGGATTTTTTTTTTTTTAAAGGAAGGTATATCCGCTGTCTCACCGTGATGTCATAGTGAAAAGCAAAAGCTCCTGGGACCAATATAGCCTCTCTTCGGCAACCTAGGACTGTTAGGTAGCTAGTCAGACATGAGTGGGTTCCACCCAATCCTGGACAGTTCGTCTTTCCCTCCCCCACCTGGACACAGGTGGTCGGAGCATGCCTAGAGATCCTCCCTCTTGTGGTCAAGGACCACTGCTAGGTTTCCAGCCATATCAAGACCAAGCAGCATGAAACCGCCAGCACAGGTTGGCGCAGACACACCAAGACCTAAAAGGTGACTCAAGGTAACCCAGGGTTCATTATGCCTTATTTGTAATAAATTAGCATTGCAGCTTTTGCCCCACCCCACCATGGGTTTCGCTTGGGTGCTTAAGGGTAAGCGCCTGAGCACTAGGAGAAAAGTTATATAACCTAAAGCTGTCAATCAACTTGTCAGTCAAATGATGCAGAACACAAGGAGGGACCACCACTCTAAAAAACCCTACCCTACCCCATTGCGGGGCTGCGTCTGGTTTCCAGACAACCTGCTCTCATCCTCTCTTGGGAGTGTGCTTTCGCTCCGCTTAATAAAACTCTTGCTACTTAAAAGTGTTCTATGCTTCTACACTGAATTCTTTCCCTCGAGGAGGGCAAGAACCGAGGAAATCGCCATTCTGCTGATCACAGGACTACACTCAGATCTGATCTCATAATCCTGTATCTCTGAGCCTTCAGCCGAGTTCAGTCTTGCCCTAAGCAGTAGCGTCTTCCCACCTTCAGTGATCAATAGAAGGAACGTTAAGATACTCTCTTCCCGTGCGCTGCCTACACTGTACTAGGCAAGAACTTTTAAGTGACTAGAGCTCGTCCCAATTAATGCAACCACTCCCTGTATACCTCCTGGGGCTATAGCTGCAGTGAACATCTCAGTGCATGTATCTTTGCGCACTTGCAAAAGCACTTTCTTAGGGTACATTTCTGAAAGCAAAATTGTGTTTAATGTTGTCCAAACATCACACACATATTGCCAATTTTTCTCCAGAAATAATTATATTAATTTATATTCTCATCAATAATATATGAGCCTCCTTTTCCAAGAATGTCATCAAAACTGGGGGTTTTTTTGTTTGTTTAAATCTCTGTTAATTTGATAAGTGACAAATTGTCCTTTATTGATTTTATCTACACACACAGAATTTTTGGACCCAATGATTACAGCTCATTTAGCCAACCCTAAATGGCCTCGCTTCAAAGTGATTGCAGGGCCTTAGATCCCCTAAAATTAGACTTTTCTCTTTCAGTTCTATAAGGCCCTCTATTGAGGAAGGGGGAGGAGGACACATGTTTCAGAAAATTAGCAATAGGACACGGAAAGATTTGACCCAATTCTGAATCATCCACATTTTTCAGCCACTACGAACTACTTTCCATGATAATTTCACTGTTGTTTCTATTTTCTCCTGTGGTGTTATGAGTCCCTAATCTTCCCAGGATAGATTGGAAAGGGAGTCCTCCTCACAGCTGCTAATCTCAGTACACTTCGCCACATTGTAGTTTCAAAAGGCTCTTTATTTTCTCCCCCATGAAATGTTACATCATTATAGCTCCCTGAATTCCAAAGGAATACAGGAAAGTTAGCATCTCACTCCTGGTGGCTCCAGAACTTAACTACAGGCAGGGCTCAGAGGTTGCAACCTGGTTGGAAAGAGGAACTAGAGGATTTGAATTGAAGTGGAATTTGCATAGTATGAAAGCAAAATTCTCAACAAATATATAGTGAGCATATGTCAGAGGTTGCAACCTGGTTGGAAAGAGGAACTAGAGGATTTGAATTGAAGTTGAATTTGCATAGTATGAAAGCAAAATTCTCAACAAACATATAGTGAGCATATGTCAAAGTTTATTTTACTTTTTAGTGAGAGAACCAGCGGAGAAGAAAAAAAAGAGCTGGTTCCCCAAGTTTTAGAAAGGAGAAATAAATATAGTTAATAAAAGAAATACCCCCTCGCTTCAAAGAAATGCTAGATTATCGGGGTTTACTCTCTAATGGGCTATAGAAGAGAATACTTTTGGAGTTAACTTCCCTACTGGGATATAAAATCATAAGACCCTACTGGATTCTGAAATTAACCTCCAAATTATGAGGTCAGTAATATATCCAGGCCTCCATCTGTTGTGATTATCAATCAAATGTGCTAGATAGGGAACCAGACTGACAAATGAGGGTCAATTAATTGGTGAAAAATAAATCCTGCTTTTATTTGAGCAGACTTACTAGAAAATATCGTAGAATGATATCAAGAATAAGAAATTGAAATTTTTCCCCAAAATCGGAGATGACTTTTTTATTCTTCAATAAGAAGCACATTATTCTGTTTTGTTCTTTAACTTAGACTGTATGTCTATTTGGGGATGGCAGTAGTGCTCTGACTGAGATTATGAGGGGTGGCTAACCCCTCCACTTGCCCATGGCATTGCAAGCATCTCCCGCTGACCCTACTTAAACATATGTTCATTCATTTACTCAATAAGTATTTATTGGGACTTCCCTGGTGGCTCAGTGGTTAAGAATCTGCCTGCCAGGGCAGAGACACGGGTTCGATCCCTGGTCCAGGAAGATCCCACATGCCGCAGGGCAACTCAGCCCGTGCACCACAACTACTGAGCCTGCGCTCTAGAGCCCACGAGCCACAACTACTGAAGCTAGCGCGCTTATAGCCCGTGCTCCGCAACAAGAGAAGCCACCGTAATGAGAAGCCCGCGCACCGCGCAACAGAGTAGCCCCCGCTCGCCGCAACTAGAGAAAGCCCGCGCGCAGCAACGAAAACCCAACGCAGCCAAAAATAAATAAATAAGTTTATAAACAAAACAAAAAAATAAGTATTTATTTGGTGTCTATATATGCCGATTACTTTAACAGCTATGGGGCACACACAAAATGAAATATGAGTATATGGTTATAGGTTAAATTATTCCCCAAAACCAGAATTCAAACAGATTTAGGCATACATGGTTAACTGGTGAGGCAGTGTTTGAAAAGTTTCTAGTTGCAAGAGGATAATCGCTGAAGAGAAAGGACTCTGCATGATAGAAAAGAAAATGAAAACTGGGACAAAGAAGCAAGAATGGTGTTTCGCCTCCATCCACCTCCCCATCCCATACTCCACGTAAACACTAACAAACGTCTGGCCTTTTTGACCAGTGTTTGAACACTATGGAAAAAAAGCTTCAAGTAGAGTATGATAGAGCTATCTTGATGAGAGACTGAGGAACAAACAATGCTGTATGGGGCTCAGGGGCTGAAGGGTAACACAGGGTGATAAAGGCATAATCTCTCCATTTTCCAAAGGAAATCCACACATCTTTAAGACCTCCACCCAAACAGTTTTGGCACTGTTGGAAGAAAACACATCTTGATATAGAAGCCAAGTGTCAAGGAGACACAGGAAGCCATGACATTGATCAAGCTCCCACAAGTGTCTTCATGGGTAAAAGATAAATACCATCAAGATGCACTGGAGTCGGAGGAATAAGACACCCCCCAGTACGCATGACCTACTAGTCTGGGAGCATTTTGGGATCTCCCTTGGAGAATCCTAGGTATGACATGGGTGAGATATTAAGAGCATCTGGAGGGTATCTAGTAGGGCAGACACTACCCATTGTCCCTCAATATCTGTAATCCCTTTCTTCCTCTGGAAGTTGTAATAGGAACCTCAAATTTTACCTGAGCACATAGCCACCAAAAATAAAAAAGGTATTTTCCAGTTTTCTTTGCGGGTAAAACTGGTCATGTGAATAATTTCTAGACAATGAGACGTCTATGGAAAATAAGCGAAATGAGTGAAATTTGGGGGGCACATCTTTGAAGGGAAGGAGAAAGCCCCTATTTTTCCTTTTCTTTTTCCTAATGGCTGGAATACACAAATGATGGCTGAAGCCAGAGCAGCCTGACATATGAAGCCACATGCTGGGTTTGGCAGAGCAAAAAAGTAGAAAAAGCCGGCATTCCTGACACCATGGAGCACCGTACCAGAGCTGAACTGACTATCCCTGGACTTTAGGGAAAGAAATATGAGAAAGAAATAAACACCTATCTTGTTTCAGCCACTGCTATTTGAAGTTTCTGTTACTGTCAAACCAATTCTACTTAGTACATTCAGAAATTGAGAGGAGGGGAGCAAAATCAGTGAGACGTAAGTGATTACTATTAAGTGATCCTACTCATAACCCTAGACTGATGAGGCCTGAGGAGATTGAGGTTGCCCAAGTCTAGGCCTGGTGTGAATTTTAAGAATTACATGTAAAGATATCATTATAACACAGAAGCACAGTAGAGACGCTATGTAGAGAAATAGAGAATCTCTTCTAACTACTGTCCAATCCCCAATCTTTACCTCAAAAGCTCTGGCATGGAAGAGCAACAAAAGAAAATTCAAATATAAGGATTAGTAGAAACAACTCTCAGGCTGGGAATTACAGTTTAGGATGCATTACTGACTTTTATTTATGATCTTGGAGGACCACAGAAATTCTTTGTGCTTCATTAGCCTCAGATAATTCTTCTTAATTTTGAGACTATTACAGGCAAAAGTGAGGCTCTTTAGTCAACCTTTCAGCTCTCTAAACCCCAGCCATGACCCAAACTGAGATTCCCAGTGCTCTGCCTCCTTTATATCCATCTCATAGTTTATAACCACAGGTTACTAGAAAGCTTTGTGAGATACCCAAAACGCAGTGAAGTATTGACTGAATTTATGAATTGAGGCTTAGTTGCTCTGTAGCATGTGGGATCTTCCCGGACCAGGGCTCGAACCCGTGTCCCCTGCATTGGCGGGCAGATTCTTAACCACTGTGCCACAAGGGAAGCCCTTGACTCATTTTTCAAATATATAGAGGTCAGCTGTTCTCCCTAAGTGGGAATGGGTACTGATAAAAATCATGAAGCAATATAGCCAGGCTTCAATAGCCTGTAAGTATAAAATAAGGTTACCCTTCCACTGAATAATAAATTTTAAAGATTTCAGATGCCCATGTCCCCAAACAGGAATATAATCTTCCTTTAATGTCCTTGGGTAACTTCTGAACCCCCTGATTGTGCTAACTTCATACATTTTCAGAGTTCCTTCAGGTCCTTCCCATTGCTCTCTCTGGAGGGGTCATGTCCACTGACGGTCCCGTCTGAGGATGTCATGGGCCTGTCTTCACAACTGTGATGCTCCTACCGACATTGCCTCAGCTTCAGCAGAAAGAGCACTGCTTCCTCTTTACTTTTAGGTCTCTCTTTCCCCTAATTATCCAGAGGAGAGCTGTGATTAGAAATGTGTTTAAAATCAAATTTGAAGAAAATGGAACATTTTTTAATTTCAAACAATAATAAAATATGCAGATGTTAATATCCTTATATAAATTCTCTGTTTGCCTTTGTAGATATTTCCAGAGGGTAGAGTCCTAGAAGTAAAATTCATGGGTTACATAGTATTTGTTTTGTCACTGTCACTAAGATGTACCTTTATGTTTTGTGCACCTTTCTTTCATTGTGTTATACTTCAATTTTAATATGTTCAATTTTTTCCGGATCAAAGTGAAATTACATTTAAAACTTAATGTATTGGGTCTTCCTCCCCAAAAGCTGTATCAATACAAACTCTCACAAAAAGTTTCTGTAAATCTTTCTAACATTGTTATCAAATATATCATATCCCATTCTAATAGATAAAAAATTGTTTGGTCATTGGTGAGATTAAACATTTCAAATGCATACTGGCAATTTATTCTTTTCTTTTGTGATTTTCCTATTCATACGCTTTGCATATATTTCCACTGGGCTATTTATGTTTATTTATTGATTTTAGGAGTACTTTACATACAATGGGCATTAATCCTTGTCGACTAAAAAATAAATGCACAACCTAAAAGTTGAGGGTTATGTTTTATTCAGCAGACATACTGAGGACTTCAGGCCTGGGAGCCATCATCTCAAGTAACCCTGAGAGAACTGCTCCGAGGAGGTGGAGGAGGGGAAGAGCCAGGATATATAGGAGTTTTGCAGCAAGGGGCAGGTAGTCTGAACATCAAAAGATTATTGTAAATTAAAGAAAACCGTGTATGTCAAGTTAAGAAATTTAGCGCTTTTCTATGTGTGGGAAGATGCAAGAGTCTGGGCTCACTGAAATCATTCCTTTGATATGCACCTCAGCTATCTGGGGCCAGTAGCCAAAGTTTTCACATCCTGAGTTTCCTCAGGACACTGTGAGGAGTGGCTGCAGTCTGACAGCTACTAGATGGCAGGTATTCTTTCCCTTCCTGGGTTCCCTCAGGGCTCACCAGCTCACCATTGGCTGTGGCTGCAATCTGATGAACTGTGACATCCTTTTACTGATATAGCAGGCAATATTCCATTTATCAGAACAAAAGATTACTGTTAATAAAAGAAAACTAGGTATTCTCAAGTTAAGGAATTCAGCACTTTTCTATGTACAGGAAGATGCAAGAGTCTGGGCTCACTGAAATCATTCCTTTGATATGCTCCTCAAATATCTGGGGCCAGTATCCTATGTTTTCACATCCTGAGTTTCCTCAGGGTTCATCAGCTCACTGTAGGGGGGGCTGCAATCACTGATGACTGTGACATCTTTTGTTTACTGATATGGCAGGTCGTATTTTATTTCTCATCCTTCTTCTAGTATATGCTGCAAATAATTTTTCTATTTGGATATTTCATTTACAAATTTGTTTGTGATATCTTTTCTCATCCAGAGGTCTTAAAATTTATACACTGAATTATGACTGATAGTTCGCATCTCCTTTAACATTATAAATATATTTTCCTGTATGTTCTGCTTTGCTTTTAAATTGTAATTTTTAAACATCTTACATTTAAAATATTTAATTAATATGAAATTATTTTTAGTGTATGATGCAAGGTAGAAACGCAACTCTACTAATTATCAAAAGATACTCCAGGGACTTCCCTGGTGGTCCAGTGGGTAAGACTCCACGCTTCCAACACAGGGTGCCCTGGTTCAATCCCTGGTTGGGGAGCTAGATCCTGCATGCATGCACAACTAAGAAGCCTGCGTGCTTCAACTAAAAGATCCTGCGTGCCGCAACTAAGACCCGGAACAGCCAAAATAAATAAATAAAAATGAATAAATAAATATATTTTTTAAAAATGATAGTCCAATTTGTCTTCACCATTATGAAATTCCACTATTTCAGCTTCTGGCACAGTAGAATACACGGTTGTTTTTTATTTTTTTTATTTTTGGCTGCATTGGGTCTTCATTGCTGCCCGTGGGCTTTCTCTAGTTGCCACGAGCAGGGGCTACTCTTCGTTGCAGTGCGCAAGCTTCTCATTGCGGTGGCTTCTCCTTTTGCAGAGCACGGGCTCTAGGCACAAAGGCTTCAGTAGTTGCAGCACATGGGCTCAGTAGTTGTGGCTCACAGGCTCTAGAGCACAGGCTCAGTAGTTGTGGCACATGGGCTTAGTTGCTCTGCGGCATGTGGGATCCTCCCGGACCAGGGCTTGAACCCATGTACGCTGCATTGGCAGGCGGATTCTTAACCACTGCGTCACCAGGGAAGTCCCGAATACATCGTTTTGACAGGGACAGAGTAAAGGGACAAAGTAGGTGATTAAATAGTTAATCCCACTAGGAGACTGTAAGTAGAGAAAATAGTGTGGGAGACCCCTGTAAGTTAATGATCACTCAAGAAAGCAGGTTTGCTTAACCACAAAACCAAGCAGGCTTGCTTAGCAACAAAACCATGCAACAGAAGCATGAGACATGCCCCCAAACAATAAAACAATGGTGGAATAAGGCCTACAGTCTGCCCAGTGATGTCAACAAGTTAATGACGTCTAGGACATGCTCTCTGCACACAC
Organism: Eschrichtius robustus; assembly: GCF_028021215.1. Lineage (NCBI taxonomy): Eukaryota > Metazoa > Chordata > Mammalia > Artiodactyla > Eschrichtiidae > Eschrichtius > Eschrichtius robustus. The sequence goes on from NC_090824.1 coordinate 76,344,138, forward strand.
AAAAACAATAATTTAGGGGAAGGCGACATTTCAAAGTGAAAGACCCTCATTATACTGAGACCTGAAATAACTTTTCCATACTGCCCTGACAGTCCTGGATGCGCCATATAGAGTCAAAAACTCCCCCACCCAACATGTAGGATGAGTTAATGATGGAAGACTCAAAGAAGGAGGAAGAAGGTGGTCTTCTCCCCCCTCCTTGCTTTTCCTTTGATTATAAAACTGTAGCCCACTAAATTCTCAGGGCATGGCACCCTCTCGCCCACCCGCTTGTAAGCCTTCCAAGAGTCCTATTCTAACAAATCACTTCTTATGTCTCACTTTGCCTCTCGCTGAATTCTTTCTGCGCTGAGACATGAAGAACTGGAGCTCCTCGGAGCCCCCCGAGATGCATTTCTTTGGTTTCAGTTTCACATCAGCCTTTTGCTAAAATAACTAGAAGAGCTGGAAAAAAAAAGTTTTTGCTCTCTTTGAGGGCATCAGAGAGTGTAAAGTTAGTGATGAATTGTGGAGCCAAGTTTTAGAAAAGGAGATACCCGAGCCTGGCACCTGGGGTCACTTCCCCCCCTCAAGGCAATGCCAGTTTCAAAAGTGGCATATGAGAAGCCAAGAAGAGCTTTACTCAGAATCACAGGCCTGAGGGAACAAAAACTAAAATTTAAGACCTCAGAATAAGGAGACACCTGTTAATAGCTAAGGATTTTAGTTACAATGTTGAGATATCCTAGGAGTAAGAATGAACCAGAAATAGACCTGGCCCTCACAGAGACTAAGTCCAAGGCTTGAAACACTTAAAACCCTGATGAATAAGTTTAACTAGGATTGCTAATGGTCCAAGCCTTACTTCTTGCAAGAAGCCAAAGGAAAACCTCATGGAGGAGAATAATATCTTCCAGACCTCAAAGGTATCTTCACAATTTTTCATATGTCATATTCAACATATGATGAAAAATAACCAATATACAAGAAGACAAGTCATGATCATGAAAACCAAGAACAAAAGACTGAGAAAGACGATATCTACATAATCCAGAAAATGGAGTCGTTAAACAAGAATTTTAAAGTTACTAATATGACCAAATACATAAAAATATGCCCATACACAAATGCAGTGTGATCAGTCCACTCCTGTTGTGCATGCCTTGCATGATCTGCTCCACTTGAATGTGGCAGGACTTGTGAATATGATGGGATAGTCACTTCAGGATGTTATGGTTTATGAAGCAGTTGACTTTAAGAAAGGGAGATCATCCTTGTTGCACCTGATTTGATTAGGTGTACTGGAATCTTCTAAAAGAGGAGATTGGAAGCTTGGGAGGGATTTGATGTGAGAAGATTCTCCATTGCTAGCTATACGATGGAAGGGGAGCATGGCAAGGAAGAGCAGGCGGCCTCAGGTCTCTGAGAATGACTCTTGGCCAACAACCAGCTGAAAGACAAGGACCTCAGTCCTACAACTAAAAGGAAACAAATTCAGCTGACCACCTGGATGACTTTGAAAGTAAATTCTTCCTCAAAGCCTCCAAATAAGAATGTAGCCGTCTGACTTCTACAGTGAGACACTGGGCAGAGAACCCAGTTGAGCCAAAATTCAGACCTGCAGAACTGTGAACTCATAAATAGGTATTGTTTTAAGCCTACCACATTTGTGGTAATTCGTTATACAGCAATAAAAAAATTAATACAAAAAGACTGAGAATTTTGGCAGGCAACAAAAATCAATGTCAAAGAAATAAATAGAATACCAGAACTAAAAACTACCACTGAAATAAAAAAAAACCTCATTGCATAGGTTTGAAAGCAGATAGACACACTGAACCCTGCAGTGTAGGAGGGTTCCAATTTCTCCACATCCTCAACAACACTGCCATTTTCATAGTTTTTCAGTGATGGATGAACAAACTGTGGGATATGCACTCAGTGGAATATTATGCAGCCATAAAAATGAAAGAAGCTCTGATACATGCCACAATGTGGAAAAACCTGGAAAACATTATGTTAAGTGAAAGAAGGCAGACACAAACTGTCAATATTGTATGATTCCATTTGTGTGAAACATCCAGAATAGGTAAATCCATAGAGACAGAGCGCAGTTTGGTATTTAACAGGGGGTGAGGAGAGCAAAGAATCAGGAGTGACTACTTAATGGTTACAGTAAGTCCCCTACATAGGAGCAAGTTCCATTCCAAGAGCACGTTTGTAAGTCCAATTTGTTGGTAGGTCCAACGATGTTAGCCTAGGTACTCAACTAACACAATCGGTTATATAGTGCTGTACTGTAATAGGTTTATAATACTTTTCACACAAATAATATGTAAAAAACAAACACAAAAAATAAAGAAAACATTTTAAATCTTACAGTACAGTACCTTGAAAAGTGCAGCAGTACAGTACAACAGCTGGCATATAGGGGCTGGCATTGAGTGAACAGGCAAGAAGAGTTACTGACTGGAGGAGGGAGAGGAGGTGGGAGATGGTAGAGCTGAAGGATGGTCAGCAATAGAAGACAGAGGGCAAGCTGCAATTTCACTCACAACTGACGTTGATGGAACACACATTTGAATCTTTGAAAATTCACAACTTGAAGGTTCGTATGTAGGGGACTTACTGTACAATGTTTTCATTTGTGATGTGAAATGATTGGGATCCACATAGAAGTGGTGGTTACATAACATTGTGAATGTACTAAATACCACTGAACTGTACACTTTTAAATGTTAATTGTGTGTTACGAGAACTTTAAAAGAATTAAAAGAATCAACTGCACTGGTAGTTGCCAGAAAGGACTTTTAGAAAATCAAAAATAACATTATTGAGACAGTAAATTTTGAATAAGTTCTTTAGTTTAGACAGTATTATTATAGCATGTTAATTTCCTGATTTTGATAATTATGGATGTTTAAGTGAAAGTCATTGTCCTAGGAAATTCATGGAAGTATTTAGTAATAATCGAGACACATCATGTCTGAAACTTTCTTTCAAATAGTTCCCCCAAAAATGGTAGATAGAGCCGTAAAAAAAGAAAGTGGTAAAATATTAACAATTGGAGAAAGGTATATAGGAGGGTTTTTGTTTTTACTGTTTTTTACATGTTTTCTCTAAGTCTGATATGAACTAGCAATTCTCAGAAGTGGCAGAAGCAGTAATGTGAATGGCCATCAAGCACTTGAAAAGATGTTCAGTCTCACTGGTAATAAGGGAAATGTGAACTATTATGACAATGAAATATAATTTCATATGTATCATAATTTGGAATTCTTCTTCCTAGTATAGAGAAACACACATGTAAGTAAAGGAAGATGCACAAGAAAGTTCATTAAAGAGTTATTTATATAATAAATATTCAGAAAACTAAATACCCACTTACAATATAAAGGAAAAATAAACATCCCAGTATACTTATAGAATATAATAGTAAAAATTAATGAACAGGACCTACATATATTAGTGTTGATAATCTCAATAACAATGTTGATTGTTAATTGCAAGTAGCAAAAGGATATGCATAACATAATTTACATACATTTTGAAAACACAAAATATTATACTACATGCATATATATTGTTTATGGTACATGCATAGCTAATAAAAGCATAAAAACATCCATGGGAAGAATAGTCACCAACATCCCTTTGGTAGTTAATTCTGGAAAATGAGGTGAAAGAATGGAGGAGTAGCATTAGCTGCATCTGCATCCCTTTAATTCTTTAAAAAAAAATAATTTAATAATCTGAACCAAATAAGGCTTTACACTAACATTTTAAAAATGTGGATGGAAATGTTTAATTATTTTTTATTCTTTTCTATGTGTTTGACATCATTTTTAAAAAGAAATCAAAGAGACATCATTATAGAGTTCTTAAATGTGGAGATGGGAAATGGAGGAGAGAGGAGTCTTTCATTTTTTTTTTTTTAATGGTATTAGATGAAAAGAAACACTCTAACAAGTCTGTTCATGAGATTAGCTTTGGAATAATAAGTTATAATAGAAACAGGAAAAAAATTAGTGAGTCACCAATTTGTACCTATATGTTAATTTCTTTCCCTCCCAAATATTAAGAGATATATATTGTAACATCTAATGTTGAAATTTAACTGTTTTACAGAGATCCATCATTTTGACTTTTTAAATTATTTATTTATTTATTTTGCCTGCGCCAGGTCTTAGTTGCGGCACGTGGAATCTTCGTTGTGACATGTTAAGTTGCGGCATGTTCAGTTGCAGTATGTGGGATCCTTAGCTGCAGGATGGGAACTCTTAGTTGCGGCATGCAAGTGGGAACTAGTTCCCCGACCAGGGATTGAACCGGAGCCCCCTGAATTTTGATGTTTATCACTCGTATAATGCATATTAATTGGTAAAGACTAAGAAAAGAGTACTATTCAAAAATTAATCATATTCATCCACAGAAAATTATGATTCATTTATTGGTTTATAGCTTCCCAGATTTGATTCCATAAAATAAGTGCTGGAGTATTCAAATTTATTAAGAAAGACTGAGACACGTGTGAAAGCCAAGCACCCACTTTAACACATCCTGATCATGAGACTAGTGCACTGGCGCCATCTGGTGGCAAACCTCACACATGTTGTAGATGCTGGGAGTTTGTTATTTTTGAGAAGTTGATAACATACAGGAGGAAAAATTAGACCCTACCATTTCACTGTTAATATATATGCATACATCCTTTTAGCAGCATTGAATTATCTTTATTTTAAAAAGAAATTTACTTGCCCAAGGTTACACTATAGTTCTATTTGTCTGCAAAATTCATTCTTTTCACATACTGAATGGCCTCCATATCTCTGAAGATTGCACTTACAAAACATGAAGTAAAAGAAAAATTACAAAGCAGAAACTAGAGGATAAAGTCTTAATATTTAATAATTAGAGGCTAAGACCTCGAATTAGTGTATTTTGGGTTATCTGAGAGCTTTCGTTTTTATAAAACAAGACCAGAATGCTTTGAAAAAGTAACAACGGAAAAACAATACACTTGGAAAATAAGCATATTGATGTCAGGAGGAACAAAAGGATCAGTATTAGGGTCAAAAGATAAAGACAAAGAAATTTCCAAGAAATTCATTCCAAAATATGAGAAAAAAGTAGAAGAGATAAGAAAATCCAAAAGATCCAATATTTGACTCATAGAGTTCCAGAAAGAGAGGAGAAAGAAAAAGGAAAATTGAAAATTTAATGAAGTAAATTTCCCAGACCTGAAGATTTGATTTTCCAAATTAAAGCCTACCACCACCACCACCCCTCACCCATTGCAGGATACAATGACTTATACTTAAGCATATCAATGTGAAAATTGAGGACACAGTCATTAAAAGATCCTAAAAGCTTGCTAGGGAAATAAAGACCATTTACGAAGAGTCAAAATGGCATCAGGCTTCTCAACAATAGCATTGGATGATAGAAGACTATGAAGCCAAGTGTTCTCTCAATTCTGAGAAATTCTTGTCAGTCTATAACTCCATACCCAGGCAAACTATCAATCAGATCTGAGAATAGAATAAATACATTTTCCAGTATATAAGAACTCACAAAACGCACCTCCTAAGCACACTTTCTTATGAATTTACTTGGCGATAGGCTCCAACAAAAACTAAAAGAAGAGAGTAGACCAAGAAAGAGGACAACATGGCATCCAGACAGGAATGATTACAGGATCACAGCTGAAGGACAGACCTACTGGGGCAGAGGCTCTAGGAGAGAAATCTCTAAGGAAAGGAAGTACTTGATAGAAAACTCATTTGATTGAGAGGATGGCATTAATTACACTCACAATGCTGTGCAGGCATCACTACCATCTATTTCTAAAACTTTTGTTTAAGTGAGCATTTACAGCTTGCAAAACAGTGTCTAACAAATAAAAAAGACAAAACTAAACTCCAGGAAATACAAAATGTTTTCTTAAATTATGGTGTTTCTAGGGACTTCCCTGGCAGTCCAGTGGTTAAGACTCTGTGCTTTCACTGCAAGGAGCACAATCCCTTGCTGGAGAACTAAGATCCCGCATGTCTCACGGCCCCCCAAAAAAGAAATTATGGGGTTTCTGGATCTTCAGAAACATGATTTGCATATTCTAAATAATGTAAACACTTTGTATCAATTTTCGGTGTTAGAGTCAGTGAACCTAAGTCTTAATTTTGATTATAGAATGAAATATTAATATTAACAATCATGACAATGTAGAACTAAAGGACAGATGACAAGGTTTTTTTTTAACATCTTTATTGGAGTATAGTTGCTTTACAATGTTGTGTTAGTTTCTGCTGTATACCAAAGTGAAGCAGCTATATGCATACGTATATCACCATATCCCCTCCCTCTTGCGTCTCCCTCCCACCCTCCCTATCCCACCCCCCAAGGTGGTCACAAAGCACCGAGCTGATCTCCCTGTGCTATGCGGCTGCTTCCCACTAGCTATCTATTTTACATTTGGTAGTGTATATATGTCCATGCTACTCTCTCACCTCGTCCCAGCTTACCCTTCTCCCTCCCCATGTCCTCAAGCCCATTCTTTACGTCTGCGTCTTTATTCCTGTCCTGCCCTAAGTTCATCAGAACCTTTTTTTTTTTTTTTTAGATTCCATATATGTGTGTTAGCATACGGTATTTGTTTTTCTCTTTCTGACTTACTTCACTCTGTATGACAGACTCTAGGTCCATCCACCTCACTACATATAGTTCAATTTTGTTTCTTTTTATGGCTGAGTAATATTCCATTATATATATGTGCCACATCTTCTTTATCCATTAAAGATAGAGGAAAAGAGAGTGAAGGGAAAGATAAGGATGCTAATATCCCCATCTTGCAAAATAGGGACTCAAAATATACAGCACATAGCCGAAACAGATACTAACAGGGTTAGTATATTATTAGGTTAGAAAGGCAAGCAACAGAGAAACTAAAATATAGCTATATTAGGAGGAAAAGGAGAAGGCAGTGAGGTGAAATTGAGCTAAACCTTAATCTGCCATAACATGAAGTCAATAGACTTGATGGATTAATAAGTAGAGAAAGAAGACTTTTACAGAGATAGTGAGGCGAGAGCTAGAAATGGTGCCTCTTGGACCCACTTGGACTTGGACTGGAGAGTTGGAAAGTCATGGGGAGAGAGACTGTAGCTTTTAACTGTGGGCATGTGTTGTTTTGATAAATATTACAAAACGTGAACTGAGTGACAGAATTTCTATTTGGCATGATAAAAAAAACTTTCAGAAATAAATGGTAGTGATGATTGCGCAGCATTGTCAATGTAATTAATGCCACTGAATTGTATACGTAAAGATGATAAAAATGGCAAGTTTTTTTTTTTTTAATTAGTTAATTTTGTGTGTGTGTGTGTGGCTGTGTTGGGTCTTCGTTTCTGTGCGAGGGCTTTCTGTAGTTGCGGCAAGCGGGGGCCACTCTTCATCGCGGTGCGCGGGCCTCTCACTATCGCGGCCTCTCTTGTTGCGGGGCACAGGCTCCAGACACGCAGGCTCAGTAGTTGTGGCTCACGGGCCTAGTCGCTCCGCGGCATGTGGGATCCTCCCGGACCAGGGCTCGAACCCGTGTCCCCTGCATTGGCAGGTAGACTCTCAACTACTGCGCCACCAGGGAAGCCCAAAAATGGCACGTTTTATGTTTGTGTATATTTTACTACAATGAAAAGTGCGTGCTGAGGTAAGATTCATCTTTTGCTGAGTCCACCTCCTACAATACCTCTGCTTAGGGAAATGATTAGTCCTAGAATTCCAGAAGATGGATTTAAGTGACCACAACAGCGAAGATGAAAGAACTGTAGAACCAGGGAATTACACAGGGTCATTATGAGGATATTTGATTATTTCTGGTTGTGATGCTGCCTGTTCAGATTTTATTCTCATTCAGCAGGACCTGCCAAGGGAGAAAGTTCCCATCTTACAACGGACTTTTTTTTTTTTTTTTTTGTAAATCTAGTCTTGGGACCCCCTAACTAAATCTTTTCCCATTTTAGGCTTAACATTAAAAGAGTTGCTTCAGGGGCTTCCCTGGTGGCGCAGTGGTTAAGAATCCGCCTGCCAATAAGCCCGTGGGCCACAACTACTGAGCCTGCGCTCTAGAGCCCACGAGACACAGAGCCCGTGCTCCCAACAAGAGAAGCCACCACGATGGCTTGCACACCACAATGAAGAGTAGCCCCCGCTGGCCGCAACCAGAGAAAAGCCTGCGTGCAGCAACGAAGACCCAACGCAGCCAAAGATAAAATAAAATAAATTTATATTAAAAAAAATATGACTCATTCAATAAAAGGTATGCAAAGTTAAATAATAATGAGATGCCTTATTTTGCCTATCAAACTGTCAAAAATTAAAATAAAATATACTACCAAATTATGCAAAGGATATAGTGACGTGGGTCCATTCTATGCACTGGTGGAGAGAGTATAAGCACAACCTTACTGAAAGGCAATAGGTGAATAGGTACCTAAAGCTTTGAGGTTTATACTCTTTGACCTCATAATTCCACTTGGAAGAATTTGCATTAAGGAAAAGAATCTGTGCAAACTATTTATTGTTAGACGTCAACTTCACCTCCAAAAGTAAAGGAATAGTTCAATGAATCATATTGCATTAATAAAATAGAAAAATATATAGCTAGTAAAACTTCAAAGTACAGAAACTGCTAATATATAATTTTAATTTTCAAAAGATATAACACCTCTTCCCTTTCATTGGGTTATTTCCCCTGGCCTTCCATTTTGCTTATTTCCTCTTTCCTTCCATTATTTTCCCTTTGTTCACTTCCTAAACAATTTAGTCGTGAAGCCATTAAATGGGGCAAAGCCAGGTGTGCATTGAAAAGGAGGGTCAGCCTGCCATGGGGAATAGGAAGCCAGAGCCCAAGAAAAGAGAAAAGGGCATCCATATGGGGGGTGAGGGGGAGTAGAGGTGAGTCATGAGGGGGGAAATCCAGCATGGAGACTCAGCCTGAGCAAGGAGAGGCGGTACCCCACTCAGAGGGGAAGCTGGCGCGGGGTATGAAAACCCAAACGGGGCGCATCCATGTAGGGGGACAGCCTGGCACAGAGTGTCAGAGTCAGAGAGGGCAAAGGGCATCCATATGGAAGGGGGGACAGTGGCAGAAACAGAAGATTTAGTTACATACATGGAGATTGATCAAATAAGTAAATATATTAAAGAAAATATGGTAGAAGGGGGTTTATAAATACGGAAATGGAGATATAAATATGGAAAGGGAGAAAACTAATATGAGCCTATGGGGTTGGATTGGAATTGGAGATATTGGTATGAATCATGGTTTTCAATGTAAATACATAAATAAAATACATGTAAATGTGTGTGTGTGTGTGTGTGTGTGTGTGTGTGTGTGTGTGTAATTGCATCTTTTTGCTATATTCCCAAGCTCTGTCCTCTGAGGGACCCTTGGAACTCTCTCACCACAAAAATGAACACACGCACCTAGCATCCGGATCTTGGTTTTAAAATACTGTTTTCCACTAAAACAACCGTGTCTCTTTAGAGAAATGACTGGTCCCAGGGCAAGGAAAATACAAGATGAGCTTAGACCATCTTGCTGTTTCTCAAAGCAAGGAAGTGCCTAAAGAATGATGGGGACATGTCAAAAGCACACAGAAGCCAGATTAGAAGGGCTTCTACTGACTAATTCTGGGTCAGACTATGTAACTCTTTTTCCATATTTATAACCCCCTTCTACCATATTTTCTTTAATACATTTCCTTCTCTTCCAGAGAAGTACACCTGTGAATTCTTGGCAGGTAACACTCACAGAAGCTGGGAGATGGCTGCACCTTCCTGGTAAAAATATCTATCTTCATCCGTTGACCCTTTGGACAGCCTTTTCCTCGCCTTGGAAATACATTCTTCTAACCCCAGTCTGCTAATGCAGTTGCTTGCTCTACATTGGTCCTTAGCCAGACCAGCTTTCCAGGGCAATGCCTAGTGCTGGATTTAATCATATCACCTTCTCTCTTCCTATCCTATCCCCTATAGGCCTCATCTGTGGATGTGTTACCATGGCAGATACAATGCCTGATTTTAGTTTTTTTGTTTTTTATTGACGCTACAACCGGTAACTAGCACACTGCCAAACTCATGCAAAAGCATTCATAGAACAAGTACTGTTTTGCCTTTTGCTTTTCTTGTTGTCACCTTATAAAGGTGCTGAAAATCTCACCCATTCTTTGAAGTTAAAAATTTTACATGCTGTGTATAGGTATATGCAATAAGTTTATACAGATATAATTCCAAACGTTAGCTTCGTGCTAATACTGGAGAGCTGATATTTTCAGACAGTGGGATATCCCATTGCCTCCTGAAATCATATATAAATGGGTAAAGGGCCATGATGCCTTGATGTGTGCACTCACATTTCCCTAAATGTTCCTTCTGCTTAGCCATCTTCCTCTTTTCCCAAATTCTTCCTTTAAATCCAACTATTACCTGGCTTCTGAATCATTAATTCTACTAAAGAGCCAGCCCAGCTGCTCCTGGAGGTGGCATCTCTGTCCTTAGAATCACTTTCTAGAAACTGACTGAAGCCCAGTCTATAAATGCAAAGAGGAGAGGGCAGGCCTATGGGTAGGATCCAAGGTTCAGAGGAAGGAACATCAACAGATTACATGCTAAGTCCAAGTACTGCGAAAATAGCAACAACTCTGTCCCTTGGAGTCCCTTTTCATCCCACCAGGAATGAGTCTCTGCCAGATGATATAACTTTGCCACCTTGGGAAAGAGAAGGGCTGGAGAGAGCCAGCTCAGTCCACTCTGCCTGCGAGAGTGAGCACTAGAGAGATCTGAGGGGGAGAGTTCGAATCAAGAGCCTGGCAAGGGCATGATACGGAGACATTACCCTGGATTTGACCACAAGCTGAGCTGCCTCTAAGGAGTGTGTGTCCCTGGCCAATTTTTTTTTTTTTTCCCCAGGGAGGGATGGGGAATGCGGCCCTTTTCTTATATAAACAATTTGATCTTAAAATATATTATAAAAGTCATAGGCCCAAGTGAAGTATAGGGACTTATTGCTGAAGATTTAGAATTATGGGCAGAGGACAGATACTCACATATTTGATTATTGTCCAATCAATGCACATGTAGACTTTCTGTGTTGTCTGGGCACCATCTCTTCCTGTTAGATCTAGGAGCCATTTCTTCATGTTCTTTATTGTCAGATGTATTATTCCTGGATAATTTCATTATCTCCCACCACATGAAAAAGGTAAACCTGTCTGCTAGGACCCATATAGATCTTCTTGTTTCTGCAGTTTCCTAGTGCCATTTATTTCATGCCAGCTGTATCATGACTCATGGCCCTGAATCATCCACTGTGCTGCCTGTGAATACCAGCTTCCAATGACTCTCTCAAAGGTTACTTTGTTACTGTACGTTGTTGATAATGACCACAAACACAAGCAGTGTCTTACTTAGCCCAGCCCATATTTTTAGAACAAATACCACAGACTGGGTATCTTCTAAACAATAAAAATTTATTTCTCACAGTTCTGGAGGCTGGAAGTCCAAGATCAGGGTGCCAGCATGGTCAGGTAGGGTCCTCACAGGGCAGAAGTGGCAAGGGAGCTCTGGGAGATCTCTTTTGTAGAAGCATTAATCCCATTCATAAGGGCTCCATGACCTAATTCCCTCCCAGAGGTCCCACCGTCTCACACCATCACGTTGGGTGCTAGGATTCCAACATATGATTTTGGAGGGGATACATATTCAGACCATAGCACCCAGAGTACACAGGAAAATGAGAATGATAATTTCTGACTGTGTGAAATTTGCCATTTAGAGTTTTGTAGTATAAACATAAAACAACACATCTTCCAACTATATCTTCTCCTGAACTCTTTTTTTTTTTTTTTTGAGAACTGACTTGAGAATTTCTAAAGTTTTCTTTTTTTTCTTTTCTGTTCTTTTTTCTAATTGAAGCATAATTGACTTACAATATTATATTAGTTTCAGGTGTACAATTCTCTTGAATTCTTTATGCCATAATCACCGCCTTCCTAGAATGCCACCTCTTTTCATAACTGACCACACCACACTCGTGCCTTACACACATTGCCACCATCCAGGAGGATAGGCAGGGGGTACATGGGCAGAGCATTCACACAAGGAATGACTATCCTTCATCTTGCACAGATTAAGAGAGCGTGTCATCACCAGTCAAACAGAGGCAAGAGAGGGCATTGATCTGAAGTGCCCCATTGGCACTGCAGAGCAATGGTCTCAAAAGTCTTTACAGGACACAGGAGCAGCCCACTATACCTCCACATGGTGTGGAGCCTGCAAAGGGGTGGGATCCACCCTGGGTGCCAGCAGTGGGAAGCTCCCAGGGTAAGGGACACATGCTGTTGTCCCTGCCACCCTCAAGTGCTATAGACCAGAAGTAGCAGAGCAACAGGAACATGGGTGGGTGAAAGCCTCCTACATATGCACTCAAGTCCAAGGGTGAGTAGTGACCATTGGTGATCCAGAGTCCTAAATTCATTCTGTGTCCAGGATATGTTTGAGTCATGCAAAATCAGTTTATCCGCACCATTCTGGTGACCCACTGCTATGTGATCCCACAAAAGACATACCACACCAGCCAGAGGGGACCACCGCTTGCCAGGTCACCCTCCTGGAAACAGGGCCTGGCTTCAGGGTCCTAGGACAACCCCATAGGTGCAAGTCTCAGAACTTTTGGGGGGCAGCTTGTTGGCCCTATGCATGGGGTAGGGGAGCAGTGACCTGAGGGGAGAAATGGGACTCAGGCCCAGAGAAGTCCCAGTTCAAGCTCAGGGTACCCAACCCAGATGGCACTGCTGACCTCAGTCAGTCCTAGACACCAGAGGGGGACTTTCTAAGACCCAACGCAGCCAAAAAAAAAAAAAAAATGCTTATGGTCTCACTGAGGTCATATTATATATTCAAATTAGTTAATGGTTAATTAAATAGTATATATAGGTCTCAATCCCTTACCTGAAACCTTTAGGGCCAATGCATTTTGAAATAGAATTTTTAGGATTTTAAAAAGCAACATTGTATAAGTGTATGTGATATTTATGCATCCTTAGAAGAGTTTATCTGAGGCAGTATTCATAATCAGACATATTGATATTTCTTCAGTGAAATGTAGTGAAATAGTCATATAGCATAAATAAAGATAATAAATAGACTTGCATAGTCAATTCAGCCAGATTTTGCATCTCACTGAGCTTGGGAGCCACTTTGACAGAAAATCTTTCAGTTTTCAGAGCTTTGGGGATTTAGGAACACTGGGTAAAGGACTGAGGACCTGTTGTATGGACTAAGCATATACACTGGAAGTGCAAAGAGGGAGCTACATTGGAACTAAAAGAGTTGGTGAAAGTTTTATGAATCAGGCATCATTTGAGCTATAATGAGTTAATTTTCTATCCCTTTTGAGTGAAGTTCCCACAACATCTTGTCAACCCATTACACCTACCAAGTTGTGTTTTCCTGCTTGAGCCACTAGGAGCCCATAGAGTGCTTTGTAATTTGCTTTCCTGAGTTAGTTTTCACAGTCAGATAAAAGCCTGACCACTGAGATTTGTCCAAAGTGGAGACCAGATGAGGGCGATAGCAGTACTTGTTGGAGTGTGGGAACCCCGAAGGAGAGAAGCTGGTGGGAACCTATGAGAGGTTCTCATCTGTGAATGAAAGCACATGGGCTTCCATTCCTTGCTAATTCCAGTCTCCTAATAGTTTGCCCCACACAATGGATCCTTTGTCTTTTGGTTAAGAAGTCAAACTTGGAACCTTTCCCATCACATTCCCAATCTTCAATGCCTTTGCTTTACCTACTGGACAAATTCTTAACACACTGATTTTCTCTGACACCCACTCTTCTTTCCTCTCTCACACCTCACTTCTTTTTTTCTCCCTTGTCTTAGATCGTCTTTTGTCTATTTCTTCTGAAAGGGATTCTCCCATCAAGAAGAGTAGGAATCTGCCTTGTCCAGGGCCTCGTCTCCTGCCACTCCTCCACCCACCTCTAAAATGTCAGGGCAGCCCACAGACGCAGACACACTTCCTGCCCAGCAACACTGTTCCTAAGAGGTCATTGCCGGGAGAGGTGAGTCAAAGGCATGGAGGGAAGTGTTGAAACAGGGGAGTCTGAGGGGAGATTAGAGGCAAAGCATTTAAGTGGTTGCCTGCCTGCAAGAACAGGAAGGGTAAGGGAAATTAGGGACTAAATGAAGAAAGAACAGGAAGGTAAAAGCCAGGTCAAAGTAAGCTAAACCTTTCCTTCCTCCAGTGTCCCATTTATGGATGTCCCTGACTCTTGAGTGTATTACCGTCAAGGAGATTGAAACTGACAAAAACCCTAGGAAGAGGAAATCTCAAAATCAAGTCACATAGTGAATCCTTATTGCCATTTTCTAAGATCCCTTCCTGTGCCCATGCATGTCGAACTAAACTATTTCTTGATAGATTTGAATTCAGAGAAAATAGGCTGAGCACAACCACTTACATCTTCTATTTATTCAACCCCATAGCTTTTCTCCTCTTTGAGTAGATCCAATCCCTTTTCTGCTGAAAATATTCTTTCACCAACTTTCTTGTTTCTCAGAGCAAAAGAAGAAAAGAGGTGCTGAGTGAGAATAAAATTCCCTCCAATCCCATTCATTCTACATCTATTGAGCACCTAATGTGACCATTATTCTACTTATTGGACATAATTTTTAAAAATAGCTCTCTGTTTCTCTCTCTCCTCATCACTCTCTTGACCCACCCTCGCTCTAACCCCCTATGCCAAACCCTTTATAGGACCAACATCTTCTTACCTGGCATGGCATAAGAGATCAGTGTTGGTTGAATGAATATCTAAAAGGATTCAGAGAAAGAACAGGGAGATCCCAAAGAGAAGAGGAAAAGGAGACCAGGAGAAAGAGGCAGGGTGGGGGAGAAATAAAGGGAGGGAAAAAAGATGCAAAATAGCAGGTAGTAAAAAAAACGAGAGGAAAAAGAAAAGGGTTGAGAAGGGTCAAGAAAATGAGTGCTGTCTTTGCCCCAGGACATGTTTTATCTCAGCCTGCACCACCATAGCACCGTACCTGCAGACCCCTACAGCCAGGGGTCGGGAAAAGAAACCTGATCCACATGGTTGTCCAGACGCAGTCACAGTTAGAATCACTTTAATTTACATCTGTAGCAGAGAAGTGCTACATGGAAAGCCCAGGAGGCTTATGTGATTGTCATAGAGGCTCATCGTGGGTAGCAGGGAAGGACGTGGGTAAAGGATGCATTAAACTCTTGTAATCCACACCTAAAGGCATCCAGACCAGGGAACAGACTGATGACCAGGATCATAGGAGAGAATAGAGCAGTTCTTCACTTATCTCTTTCCAGGGCAAGAGATAGACTCTAAGAGACAGAGAACCTACAGAGATCGGACATCATCACCCTATTCTACCACCTCTAATCCCAGGAAAAAAATGCAAGTTGGGTGAACCCTAGGGCAAAGAAGATTTATATTTTCAAATATGATAAAGAATAGGCCAGCCTCTCTTCCCAGAACCTTTTTTGCAGAATCCCTAAGGACGAAAACAGCATGAAAAAGAGGAAGTGGAAAGGAAGACAAAGATGAGAAGGTGCAGAAGAGAAGTTACATCATGGTCCAGATGTTACCTGGACTTTCATGTCACTACAGGATATAAAAATGTACTTTTCAAGAATGAAAGTTACGTAATTACAGTGAGGAGTGACTTGGCCTGGTTTGGATAACTTGCAGAATGTCAAATCAAAAGGACGGGAGCTTTTGTGACACTTGCCTCCCTTGAGGTCACAGGCAACAACAGGACTCTTACAGACAGCTTTGACTGCATCTAGTTCCTCATGGATGAATATGTACTGGGGTATGCATGTGTGGTTGTGCGGCTTCATCTTCTGTGCCATCAGGGCATTGCATTCTCTGTCCATCAGGTCAGACCTGAGATAGTCTTTGTTGCTCTGAAAGAGAGCCTCAGCTCTGAGCATCTTGTTTCCTCCAACTTCATCTTCACTGATGATGGTCTCTTCCAGTTGCACCACTTCTTTGTTGCTAAACAGCAGGGTTTCTATGCTTCGGGTGCCCGCTCCCTCCCTAGTGGCTTCAGCCTTGTCCTGTGAGTCACTGGACTGAAACTCATTCAGTAGCTGATCACTTTCCTCCAGGACTGCTGCGGCCATCTGAAGCCCCACCCCCAGGCCCACCCCCAGGCCCAGCAGGAGCAGCAACATTATGAAAAAGATCTGCACCAGGGTCAGCTTCATTTTGCCTGGAGGGGAGGAGGGAAACAGAGGACGGACTTTGAAATGAAACTTGGCTCCAGTAGAGATCGTAGATTCCCCTAAACCCCGACAGCATAGTCTTTGGGGTCTCCTCTCCCTTCTCCACATTACCCCATTCCCCACCCAAGGCAGAGATCCTTTCTCACTCTTTTCCCATTTCTCCTGTCCCTCCCACCACATTCCCTGTTGCTGTGGCATAATGTGTGGATCCTGCAGAACTGGAAGATGACCAGGGTAGCAGTTCTGCAACTGGTTCACATACGGGGAATCAGTGGGGAAAGTTGACACCAATTGACTCTTAAACAGAAATTAGTTCTAAATCACCAAAAAGAATGGGTAAGAAGACAAACAAGTACAGTGTCACACTTCCCTTGAGAGAAATTCTTATAGAAAGTCTTATTCTCAGTAAAGGATCAGAATTACCATAGGAGATCATCTCCCTATTTTTTTCCCAAATTAATTTTTGCTCATTCAAGTATTTATTATTCTCCCTGTTACCCACCCTCCCCCAAAAAGATCAAAAGGAATAGGAAAAGTACTATAGTCCATTCTCACTCCTAAACTGAGGCTGGCGGGGGGAGGGAGACGAGGGAGGATGCCCAATTTCACCTTGCTAAAACTACATCTTGTCATGCCAGATCCCTTCTACTACTATAGATCTCTTAGCACTTGGGTATTTCCTGCTGATCAGTTTTTGTACTCTTAGGGAGGACATGGAATAAGAACGAAACCAAAGAAAACCAAACAACTGACCTGCGAGGGTTCCCTACTAATAAAGATCCTAAGGAAACTGAGGGAAAGAGCATGTATCTTTGTCCTGCAATGCCAGCCTCATGCCCCTATCAAAGAGAGACCTTCCCTACCAGAAAAAAATATTGCATAAAGAACATTTTTGAGACAATTGATAATATGAGAATATTGTCAATGGAGTAGATAGGAATGTTATGTCAGTGTTTGATATACGGAATTTGAAATTTGTGCTACAATTGTTTAAGAGAATATCTTTGTTCTTAGAAAAAGAACCCTGAAATATTAAGGTGCAAAGGGGCATGATTAGACAACTTACTCTCCAAGGTTCAAAATAAAGATCATATGGGGAATTCCCTGGCAGTCCAGTGGTTAGGACTCCATGCGCTCACTGCCAAGGGCCTGGGTTCAATCCCTGGTGGGGAGAACTAAAATCCCACAAGCTGGGCAGCACAGCCAAAAAAAAAAAAAATATATATATATATATATATATATAGATATAGATATAGATATAGATAGATAGATAGATCATATGTATGTGTATGTACATGTGTGTTTACAGAGAAAGAAAAAATTTTTTTAATAAGGGAAAGAAAATTTTTAAATATTGTGACTGGATAAAGGATATTTAGAAGTTCTTTGTATTAATGTGGTAACTTTTCTTTAAAGTTGAAAATATTTCAGAAAAAAGAATTTTTTTTTGGCCGCTCTGCACAGCTTGCGGGATCTTAGTTCCCCCACCAGGGATTGAACCCGGGCCCTCTGCAGTGAAAGCACAGAGTCCTATCCACTGGACTACCAGGGGATTCTCTCAAATTTTTTTAAATTTTAAAAAAGAGAGAGAATTTCCCATGTCGTTCCCTGGAGCACCAAACACCACTGTGACTTACCTACGTACCTAAATAACTTCAAAGATGCTTGTGTCCTGTTTTCCAGGTTCTTTCCTCCCAGGTTTTCCTTCTCTCTGAGAAGTACCCTGGCTGCTGGTCTGCAGAAAAATGGTTATCCCCTTGTGCTCTATGTGCTCTTAAACCCAGACTTACTTCCTATGCCCATTCCCACTCCCACTCTCCCTCCCCAGCACTAAATAAACACACTCAGCCAATTGTCTTTTCTGCTCCCATGAACACTTTGAAGTAAGGCTACTTGGACGTTGAAACAGATCCAGACATCCAAGACAGGAAATGTATCCAGTCTGGGAAACTGCAGACAGTTTTTTTTCCGAGTCAATTGTTCCACTCCTGAGTTACACCCACTATCCTGCGGTTTATAGCAGCCTGACCTTGCCCATATATTTCAAGGTCATTTCCTTATATTCTCCACATGTGCTTCCTTTAAACTTTCCCTGTCATTTCTGAAATGTCAAGCTCCTTGGCCTGTATTTGTGTCATCCCTCCAACATGATTATTTTGCTTTTCGCATTTTAGAACTGTGTCATGACTTCATCAGAAGTTTTGGCGTATTTGAGTCAATGATAAATTTTTACATATCTTTACCTAGCTTTACCCAGC
The DNA here is from genome assembly GCF_028021215.1 of Eschrichtius robustus. Lineage (NCBI taxonomy): Eukaryota > Metazoa > Chordata > Mammalia > Artiodactyla > Eschrichtiidae > Eschrichtius > Eschrichtius robustus. The sequence continues at coordinate 76,362,695 of NC_090824.1, forward strand.
CCTCCATTCTCCACTCCCTCTTTCCAACCCTCAGCCAATAACTGCATATCAGGTTTTGGAAACCTGATAATTTAGTCTTAGATAAGAGAATATCAGGGACTTCCCTGGTGGTGCAGTGGTTAAGAATCCGCCTGCCAATGAAGGGGACACGGGTTCGATCCCTGGTCTGGAAGGATCCCACGTGCCGCAGAGCAACTAAGCCAGTGCACCACAACTACTGAGCCTGTGCTCTAGAGCCCGCGAGCCACAACTACTGAAGCCCGCGCGCCTAGAGCCCGTGCTCTGCAACAAGAGAAGCCACCGCAATGAGAAGCCAGAGCACGGCAACAAAGAGTAGCCCCCGCTCACCACAAATAAAGAAAGCCCGCACACAGCAATGAAGACCCAACACAGCCAAAAAATCAATAAATAAAATAAATAAATTTTTTTAAAAAAAGAGAGAGAATATCCAAAACAGTGCTCAGTCCCTATAGCCCAGGTGAGTAAAATCAGGAGGTTATAATGTTGATTCAACTCACTTCTTTAGCTGAAAGTGACATCATGAGATAATATTTTTAAAGCACCCTGGAGATTATTAAAGCAGTATGAAAACCCTCTCTAGACAGAAACAGGGCTTTGTCATTCAGGCAGGAGTTTTCAAATGGTGGTCTGGGAACAGCTTCTATGATCTGCAAAGTCTATCAGGCTGAATTCTACAGTGTTGATGTTGATGATTTTCAATAATAATAATAACAACAACTAACCGTTATTGAGCACTTATTTCATGCTGGGCGTTTATTGCATTTCACCCTCACAATTTGCTCGTGCTACCCCTCTTTGGTGTCCATTCTGCCCATTCATTCTGACGAGGTCTGTGTACAAGAAGGCAGAGTAAAGGGGCCTCTGCTGAACCCAGTAGCTGTCTGGAGTCAGCAGGGATAATATATCCAACTATACACACCAACTGCTTCTTTATAATTGGTTACTATTAGGGATTGTTTGAAATTAACCCTTGATTAAAAATGAAGAAAGGACCTACGTCTGTGGTCTAAGTATAACCTTTAAACTGGACAGGTTTTTATTCTTTTTTTCCTTTTCTGGGTTACAGTTTTCTCATCTTCTGAATGTGAATAATACTACCTCTTACTTCGTAGGGATGTTGTGAATATTATATAACACACTGCATGCGAAAGGATAAATGTATTAACTATTGTTGTTATTGTTATTAATATTATGTAACAATTACCAACACATGCTCATTATCTGATCAATGCCGTTTTCCTGTTTAGAAATAGCATACTAAATGATACCACTTATATGTGGAATCTCAAAATACAACAAACTAGTGAATATAACAAAAAGATACAGACTCACAGATGTAGAGAACAAACTAGTGGTTACCAGAGGGGAAAGGGAATGGGGGAGGGGCAAGATTAAGAGATACAAACTATTATGTATAAAATAAGCTACAAGGATATGCTGTAAATACAACACAGGAAATATGGCCAATGTTTTATGATAACTATAAATGGAGTGTAACCTTTCAAAATTGTGAATTACTACATTGTACACCTGTAACTTAAATAAGACTGTACATCAGTTATACTTCAATTTTAAAAAAAGAGATAGCATACTAAGGACTACAGCTACCAACTTTACTCACTGTTTCTCCTAGAAGAAGTCAAACAATATCCTAGCATCTCAAGGAATTAAGGCTCATATATACTTCATTTTACAAATAAAGAAAGTGACTTGAAATGGTTAATGTCTCAGATGCTACAAATAAGTAATGGCAGTTCTAATGTTAGAACTCTTGACATCTAGTTAAGCAAAATTTGTACTAGATAGATAGATAGATAGGTAGTGAGTAGATACATATATATATATAGAGAGAGATAGAACAGATACTCTGATTAGAAAATTGACCATGAATCCATTTAAGACCTAGATTCTAAGTATGAGAGCTATTTCTCATTGTAAATTAATCTAAAGCATGGACTTCCACGGTGGAATAGCAATGATTGGATTTTGCCTGAAACTCTTAGAAAAAATGAGCAAATGATATGAAACAATAGATTTTCAAGACATTGGACAACAAGCAATGAAGGGCAGTGATCACTGAGAGACGGGAAACAAACGGGATGAGCTTTCTCCCTGCAGGGAGTTTCTAGGCCACTTGGCACAGAGAGGGGAACCCAGGCAGGGTCTATCAGTCTCTCTGAGTTGAGGAGATGGAAGTGCAAGGAAACCAAGGCAACTAGAGTTCACTGCAGAGTACCAGAGGGGACAGGACTGCAGAGAAAGAACTCCGGGGAGCCACATCAGAATGGCTAACATTAAAAAGTAGTAACAACGTGGTCCTACTATATAGCACAGGGAACTATATTCAATATCCTGTGATAAACCATAATGGAAGAGAATTTTTAAAAAAAAGAATGTCTACATGTGTATAACTGAGTCACTCTGCTGTACAGCAGAGATTGGCACATTGTAAATCAACTATGCTTCAATAAACACACACACACGTACACACACACACACACACACACACACACGGAAGTAGTGATAATACCAAACACCAATAAGGATGCAGAGGAACTGGATCTCTCATACACTGCTGGTGGGAATTTAAAATGATACAGTGACACTGGAAAATAGTTTGGCAGATTCTTAAAATATTAAACGTATAATTATACAACCCAGCAATGGCACTCCTGGGCACTTATCCCAGAGAAACAAAAACATATGTCCACACAAAACCTGTACATGAATGTTCACAGCAGTTCTGTTCAGATTAGCCAAAAACTAGAAATAGGTCAACTATCTTTCAAGAGGTGAAGGACTGAACAAACTGTGGTGCTTGTATCCCATGGAATATCTATACACCTGACAACCTGCATAGAGCTCAAGGGCATTATTCTGAGTGGAAAACTAATAATATTAAAAGGTCATTACTGTATAATTCCATTTATATAACATGGAGAACATAGTAATGTTTGCCAGGGGCTAGGATGGTAGGATAGGAATACAGATGTGACTATAAAGTTGTACTACAAGGCAGACCTTTATGGTGTTGAAATAGTTCTGGATCTTGATTGCAGTGGTGGTTACATGAATCTATACATGAAATAAAATGACTCAGAACTACACACACACACACACACACACACACACACACACACAATGCTAATGTCAATGTCTTGGTTTTGATATTACACTATATATAGGTAAGATGTAATCACTATGGGAAACCGGCTGAAGGGTACATGGAATCTCTGTGTACTGTCTTTGAATCAATAACTATTGCAAAATTTAAAGTTTATTTAAACACACCATTGTGAAGCAATTATACTTCAATAAAGATGTTTAAAAAGAAAAAAAGGCGGGGCTGTGCGCCCGGCTCCCAGCCTGACGGGTTTCGTAATCGCGTCGCGGCCGTTTCCGCCCTCAGCCAGCCGCACCTCTGCCGCTCCGCCCTCGGCTCCCCCACCGCGCCGAGGAGCGAGCCCGGGAACCCCACGCTGGCGGGCACCGAGCGGGAGCCCCCAGCAGCTGGCGCCGGACGCCTGGATGCCGGAGCAGAGCAGGGTTCCAGGTCTGTGGAAGACATAACCTTGTACCTGCTTGCCCACGCCACTCTCCGACCTTGCTAGTCTCTCAGGGTCTGAGACACTGACCTTCACCGCTCAGCTTAAGGGCTCCGAGGACTCCACTTTCTCTAGACCTGTCCAGCTGAGTAAACCCAGGGTGTTGTTACACCTGAGGGGAGTGAGGAGTGGGCGGTCAAGGCACCAGAGCAAGAGCCCTCTGGGGCCTCAGGCAGAGGCGTGAAACTGGAACCATCGGGGAACATGAGTGAATTTTGGCACAAACTGGGCTGCTGTGTGGTAGAGAAACCCCAGCCGAAGAAGAAGAGGAGACGGATTGACCGGACCATGATTGGGGAACCAATGAATTTTGTCCACCTGACTCACATTGGCTCTGGGGAGATGGGTGCCGGAGATGGACTTGGCATGACAGGTGCAGTTCAGGAGCAGATGAGATCCAAGGGAAACCGAGACAGACCGTGGAGCAATTCTAGGGGCTTGTAGCTCCAATACGACTGGTTCTGCTGTGTGTCCAGCCTTCACCCTGTCCAGCCCAGAAGGGATGCTGGCCCTACCAGTTTCCCTCCTAGAATCAGTAACCCCAGGGCCCCTCTTTTCCCTATCTGTCTAATAGTGCCTCAAATGGCTTGGGGGCTGGACTCCCTCTACTCCCTCTGGCTGTAGCCCCTCCTGGAGATGGGGTCAAGGCAGCAGGACTGACCAAGTGACTACTGGTTGGCCAGAAGGAGCTCAGCTGAAGCCCTGGACACTATCAGATCTGAGATAGGAGTTTTCTGGGAACTTGGAATGAGTTCCCTTCTCCTGAATGACGGTCTAGGTGCCATATGTTTTTAAACTCTTAACCTGGAACTCCTTAAATGTGGTGGGTAGGTGAGATTACCAAAGCTGAAGCCGGCTTTGCTAAGAAGCTCCCTACCTCCCTGCCCTTATCTTTCGTCCTGGAATGAACTGAAGCAGACGTCAAGCAGGGTCTGGGAGGGTGACCACTGGCTAGTCTACTTTTTCTCTTTAGATCTCAGACTTGAAACTCAGTCCCTCAGTATCTGTCTGCCGATACCAGGGTCTTTCTCTAGGTAGGCCTCTAACCCTATGTTTCTGTAGCATTGCTGGCTCCCTAAGATCTTTCCCTTTTTTTTAAAAATTAATTAAAAATTCAATTAAAAAAAAAAAAGATAAAGAAAAAAAAAGTTTATTTAAGGGTTAATGCTCATTATAAAAGTTTTACATAATAATATAGAGAAACACACACACAAGATCCTCATCAAGACTGCCATTTACATTTTGGTGTACATCCTTGCAGTCTTCTCCCACACCACCCAACCCTGTGTTGATGCTAAGTTCAACATGTCTATTAAAATTACACTTCAAGGTGTCAAATGGCAGTTGAACATAGTGAATACAGGAGTCAAGTTCAAAGGAGTCTGAGCTGCAGATATAAATTTAGGAGACATCAGCATAGGACTAGGTATATAAAGTCACAAGACTGGAGAAGACTGAGTGTCAAGAGAAGGTTGGTATTTTACTTTTTTTTTTTTTAAGATGGGAAAAATAACAGCTTGTTTATTGATAATAAAGACCAAATAGAGAGAATTACTCTGATACCAAAGCTAGATAAGGACAGTACAAGAAAAGAAAACAGAGGATTAACCAAGATGGCGGAGTAGGAGGACGTGCTCTCACTCCCTCTTGCGAGAGCACCAGAATCACAACTGGCTGCTGGACAATCATTGACAGGAAGACCCTGGACTTCACCAAGGAGGATACCCCACATCCAAGGACAGAGGAGAAGCCACAGTGAGACGGTAGGAGGGGCGCAATCAGAGTAAAATCAAATCCCATAACTGCTGGGTGGGTGACTCACAGACTGGCGAACACTTATACCACAGAAGTCCACCCACTGGAGTGAAGGTTCTGAGCCCCACGTCAGGCTTCCCAACCTGGGGGTCCGGCTACGGGAGGAGGAATTCCTAGAGAATCAGACTTTGAAGCCTAGTGGGAATTGGTTGCAGGACTTTGACAGGACTGCGGGAAACAGAGGCCCCACTCTTGGAGGGCACACACAAAGTAATGTGTGCATCGGGACCCAGGGGAAAGAGCAGTGACCCTGGGGGAGACTGAACCAGACCTACCTGCTGGTGTTGGGGGGTCTCCTGCAGAGGCGGGTGGTGGCTCTGTTTCACCGTGGGGATAAGGACACTGGCAGCAGAGGTTCTGGGAAGTTCTCCTTGGCGTGAGCCCTCCCAGAGTCTGCCATTAACCCCACCAAAGAGCACGGGTAGGCTCCAGTGTTGGGTTGCCTCAGGCAAAACAACCAACAGGGAGGGAACCCAGCCCCACCCATCAACAGTCAAGTGGATTAAGGTTTTACTGAGCTCTGACCGCCACAGCAACAGGGAGGGAACCCAGCCCCACCCATCAACAGTCAAGTGGATTAAGGTTTTACTGAGCTCTGACCGCCACAGCAACAGTCAGCTCTACCCACCACCAGAGCCTCCCATCAAGCCTCTTAGATAGCCTCAACCACCAGACGGCAGACAGCAGAAGCAAGAAAAACTACAATCCTGCAGCCTGTGGACCAAAAACCACAGTTACAGAAAGATAGAGAAGATGAAAAGGCAGAGGGCTATGTACCAGATGAAGGAACAAGAAAAAACCCCAGAAAAACAACTAAATGAAGTGGAGATAGGCAACCTTCCAGAAAAAGAATTCAGAATAATGATAGTGAAGATGATCCAGGACCTCGGAATAAGAATGGAGGCAAAGATTGAGAAGATGCAAGAAATGGTTAACAAAGACCTAGAAGAATTAAAGAACAAACAAACAGAGATGACCAATACAATAACTGAAATGAAAACTACACTAGAAGGAATCAATAGCAGAATAACTGAGGCAGAAGAACGGATAAGTGACCTGGAAGACAGAATGGTGGAATTCACTGCTGCGGAACAGACTAAAGAAAAAAGAATGAAAAGAAATGAAGACAGCCTAAGAGACCTCTGGGACAACATTAAACGCAACAACATTCGCATTATAGGGGTCCCAGAAGGTGAAGAGAGAGAGAAAGGACCAGAGAAAATATTTGAAGAGATTATAGTCGAAAACTTCCCTAACATGGGAAAGGAAATAGCCACCCAAGTCCAGGAAGCACAGAGAGTCCCATACAGAATAAACCCAAGGAGAAACACGCCGAGACACATAGTAATCAAAGTGGCAAAAATTAAAGACAAAGAAAAATTATTGAAAGCAGCAAGGGAAAAACGACAAATAACATACAAGGGAACTCCCATAAGGTTAACAGCTGATTTCTCAGCAGAAACTCTGCAAGCCAGAAGGGAGTGGCATGATATACTTAAAGTGATGAAAGGGAAGAACCTACAACCAAGATTACTCTACCCAGCAAGGATCTCATTTAGATTTGATGGAGAAATCAAAAGCTTTACAGACGAGCAAAAGCTAAGAGAATTCAGCACCACCAAACCAGCTCTACAACAAATGCTAAAGGAACTTCTCTAAGTGGGAAACACAAGAGAAGAAAAGGACCTACAAAAACAAACCCACAACAATTAAGAAAATGGTCATAGGAACATACATATCGATAATTGCCTTAAACGTGAATGGATTAAATGCCCCAACCAAAAGACACAGACTGGCTGAATGGATACAAAAACAAGACCCATATATATGCTGTCTACAAGAGACCCACTTTAGACCTAGGGACACATACAGACTGAAAGTCAGGGGATGGAAAAAGATATTCCATGCAAATGGAAATCAAAAGAAAGCTGGAGTAGCTATACTCGTATCAGATAAAATAGACTTTAAAATAAAGAATGTTACAAGAGACAAGGAAGGACACTACATAATGATCCAGGGATCAATCCAAGAAGAAGATATAACAATTATAAATATATATGCACCCAACATAGGAGCACCTCAATACATAAGGCAACTGCTAACAGCTATAAAAGAGGAAATCGACAGTAACACAGTAATAGTGGGGGACTTTAACACCTCACTTACACCAATGGACAGATCATCCAAAATGAAAATAAATAAGGAAACAGAAGCTTTAAATGACACAATAGACCAGATAGATTTAATTGATATATATAGGACATTCCATCCAAAAACAGCAGATTACACGTTCTTCTCAAGTGCGCACGGAACGTTCTCCAGGATAGATCACATCTTGGGTCACAAATCAAGCCTCAGTAAATTTAAGAAAATTGAAATCATATCAAGCATCTTTTCTGACCACAACGCTATGAGATTAGAAATGAATTACAGGGAAAAAAACGTAAAACAGACAAACACATGGAGGCTAAACAATACGTTACTAAATAACCAAGTGATCACTGAAGAAATCAGAGAGGAAATCAAAAAATACCTAGAGACAAATGACAATGAAAACACGACGACCCAAAACCTATGGGATGCAGCAAAAGCAGTTCTAAGAGGGAAGTTTATAGCTATACAAGCCTACCTAAAGAAACAAGAAAAATCTCAAGTAAACAATCTAACCTTACACCTAAAGAAACTAGAGAAAGAAGAACAAACAAAACCCAAAGTTAGCAGAAGGAAAGAAATCATAAAGATCAGAGCAGAAATAAATGAAATAGAAACAAAGAAAACAATAGCAAAGATCAATAAAACTAAAAGTTGGTTCTTTGAGAAGATAAACAAAATGGATAAGCCATTAGCCAGACTCATCAAGAAAAAGAGGGAGAGGACTCAAATCAATAAAATCAGAAAAGAAAAAGGAGAAGTTACAACAGACACCGCAGAAATACAAAGCATCCTAAGAGACTACTACAAGCAACTTTATGCCAATAAAATGGACAACCTGGAAGAAATGGACAAATTCTTAGAAAGGTATAACCTTCCAAGACTGAACCAGGAAGAAACAGAAAATATGAACAGACCAATCACAAGTCATGAAATTGAAACTGTGATTAAAAATCTTCCAACAAACAAAAGTCCAGGACCAGATGGCTTCACAGGTGAATTCTATCAAACATTTAGAGAAGAGCTAACACCCATCCTTCTCAAACTCTTCCAAAAAATTGCAGAGGAAGGAACACTCCCAAACTCATTCTGTGAGGCCACCATCACCCTGATACCAAAACCAGACAAAGACACTGCAAAAAAAGAAAATTACTGACCAATATCACTGATGAATATAGATGCAAAAATCCTCAACAAAATACTAGCAAACAGAATCCAACCACACATTAAAAGGATCATACACCACGATCAAGTGGGATTTATCCCAGGGATGCAAGGATTCTTCAACATACGCAAATCAATCAATGTGATACACCATATTACCAAATTGAAGAATAAAAACCATATGATCATCTCAATAGATGCAGAAAAAGCTTTTGACAAAATTCAACAGCCATTTCTGATAAAAACTCTCCAGAAAGTGGGCATAGAGGGAACCTACCTCAACATAATAAAGGCCATATATGACAAACCCACAGCAAACATCATTCTCAATGGTGAAAAACTGAAAGCATTTCCTCTAAGATCAGGAACGAGACAAGGATGTCCACTCTCACCACTATTATTCAACATAGTTCTGGAAGTCCTAGCCACGGCAATCAGAGAAGAAAAAGAAATAAAAGGAATACAAATTGGAAAAGAAGAAGTAAAACTGTCACTGTTTGCGGATGACGTGATACTATACATAGAGAATCCTAAAACTGCCACCAGAAAACTGCTAGAGCTAATCAATGAATATGGTAAAGTTGCAGGATACAAAATTAATGCACAGAAATCTCTTGCATTCCTATACACTAATGATGAAAAATCTGAAAGAGAAATTAAGGAAACACTCCCATTTACCATTGCAACAAAAAGAATAAAATACCTAGGAATAAACCTACCTAGGGAGACAAAAGACCTGTATGCAGAAAACTATAAGACACTGATGAAAGAAATTAAAGATGATACCAACAGATGGAGAGATATACCATGTTCTTGGATTGGAAGAATCAACATTGTGAAAATGAGTATACTACCCAAAGCAATCTACAGATTCAATGCAATCCCTATCAAATTACCAATGGCATTTTTTATGGAGCTAGAACAAATCATCTTAAAATTTGTATGGAGACACAAAAGACCCCGAATAGCCAAAGCAGTCTTGAGGGAAAAACATGGAGCTGGAGGAATCAGACTCCCTGACTTCAGACTATACTACAAAGCTACAGTAATCAAGACAATATGGTACTGGCACAAAAACAGAAACATAGATCAATGGAACAAGATAGAAAGCCCAGAGATTAACCCACGCACCTATGGTCAACTAATCTACGACAAAGGAGGCAAAGATATACAATGGAGAAAAGACAGTCTCTTCAATAAGTGGTGCTGGGAAAACTGGACAGCTACATGTAAAAGAATGAAATTAGAATACTCCCTAACACCATACACAAAAATAAACTCAAAATGGATCAGAGACCTAAATATAAGAGTGGACACTATAAAACTCTTAGAGGAAAACATAGGAAGAACACTCTTTGACATAAATCACAGCAAGATCTTTTTTGATCCACCTCCTAGAGTAATGGAAATAAAAACAAAAATAAACAAGTGGGACCTAATGAAACTTCAAAGCTTTTGCACAGCAAAGGAAACCATAAACAAGACGAAAAGACAACCCTCAGAATGGGAGAAAATATTTGCAAACGAATCAACGGACAAAGGATTAATCTCCAAAATATATAAACAGCTCATTCAGCTCAATATTAAAGAAACAAACACCCCAATCCAAAAATGGGCAGAAGACCTAAATAGACATTTCTCCAAAGAAGACATCCAGACAGCCACGAAGCACATGAAAAGATGCTCAACATCACTAATTATTAGAGAAATGCAAATCAAAACTACAATGAGGTATCACCTCACCCCTGTTAGAATGGGCATCATCAGAAAATCTACAAACAACAAATGCTGGAGAGGGTGTGGAGAAAAGGGAACCCTCTTGCACTGTTGGTGGGAATGTAAATTGATACAGCCACTATGGAGAACAATATGGAGGTTCCTTAAAAAACTAAAAATAGAATTACCATATGACCCAGCAATCCCACTACTGGGCATATACCCAGAGAAAACCGTAATTCAAAAAGACACATGCACCCGAATGTTCATTGCAGCACTATTTACAATAGCCAGGTCATGGAAGCAACCTAAATGCCCATCAACAGACGAATGGATAAAGAAGTTGTGGTACATATATACAATGGAATATTACTCAGCCATAGAAAGGAACGAAATTGAGTCATTTGTTGAGACGTGGATGGATCTAGAGAGTGTCATACAGAGTGAAGTAAGTCAGAAAGAGAAAAACAAATATCGTATATTAATGCATGTATGTGGAACCTAGAAAAATGGTACAGATGAGCCAGTTTGCAGGGCAGAAGTTGAGACACAGATGTAGAGAATGGACATATGGACACCAAGGGGGGAAAACTGCGGTGGGGTGGGGATGGTGGTGTGCTGAACTGGGCGATTGGGATTGACATGTATACACTGATGTGTATAAAATTGATGCCTAATAAGAACCTGCAGTATAAAAAAACAAACAAAACAACTAACACTAAACTTTCACTGGGTTATTTGTATGGAAATATGTTAATATAAATGTTTCAGACATTACATGAAATTTCTAAAAATCTTATATTTGTATGTGTATGGAAATATGTATGAAAATATGTTAATATAAATGTTTCAGACATTACATGAAATTTCTAAAAATCTTATATGTTCTGGTATAATGTTATATGTAATAATCCTAGTTATTACTTTAAAATGTATATCTCAGAAAAAAAAAAAAAAAAGACCAAATAGAGAGGAAAACCTGATAAGGCAGGAGAGCAAGGAAAGAATTGTTAAAACAATGATTCTGAGTGCTTAGACTCTGAAGATGCATTGCCTGGGTTTATGAGTATAAATGTGTCATTTTATCTATGACTTACCCTACAGGATAGTAAAAGGGACATACAAAATGTTTGCTATGAAAGATTGGATCTAGTGACATGGTTGAGAACAACTGGTTTAAAAGAATTAGTAATGGTCAGTGGTCTTGTTACACTGTGGACGGGAGAACTTTTCCCTCATTCTGCAGTAGCAAGTGTTACTGCTTGTTACAGTTGACTGGATATAGGAATCCAGGTCAGCCTTGGGCTGGAAGCTCTCCAGCTGCGAGGAGTTTCTTAGGATGGGAGACATAGAAACAAAAGAAGGGTAAGAATGCTGAACAATGTCTTACTAATAAGGAATCCAACTCTGCTTGGGTCCCAAATAAGCTTTTTTCCCAGGGTTTTTGTCACTCACATGCCCTCCAGATACACAAAAGTCCAGGGTTGAGGGCGGTCATTTTTTCAGAGCTGGACACATTATTTGAGATGACCTGATATCTAAACACTGACCATTGTTAGATCCCAGAGTGCTCAATTGTGTACAGAACTTAGCATCATTTTACCCTGACCCACCGAACACAATAAGGTCTCGTCTATTAAGGGTATTCGGCAAATATCCTGCTAGTGAATGCTTCCTTATGATATTATGTAGTGTAGTTCTTCTTACAGAAACCATTCTAAAGGTTATGCTCTGCTCAGGGTGGCCAGCCAAGGGGACAAGTAGAGAGTAAAACCTAATTCGTGCTCTGCTCAGCAAACTGTACAAACTGGCACAGAGCTGATTTACTCCAGAGGAAGAGGCTTTTCTTCCAATCTATGCAAAGGTGGTGTTTAGGTTTTCTAGAGACCTAAATAGACGGCTTTGCATTTTGGTGCATTTTCTCAGAAATGACCTCATATGACCCTTACAACTTCTACACAAAGTAAGAAGCACTAGAATTATTTCTCCTCTTTTGCCATCAAACTGAAGCCACAGAGCTAATGGCAGAACAAGAATGGAATCCTGATCTACCTACTCCCACGGATTGTTCCTTCTCTTACACTATCCACCTTGCCCCTGATAGTTTGTTCCAGTTAAAGTAATTTCCTTATGGATCTAGAGAACAATCGGTTACCATTGATGCCCAAAACAATCTTGCATATATATAAGTGGGTATTTTCAGTTATTATTGAGAATCATAACAAATCACATTTGTAAAATGTAATACACAGACTGGCTCACAATCTGTAGAACCCAGCCCTACTAACCTCTGCCAGATCTTTCACTCTCACAATCCTTTTATCCCCTCTCTAATCGCTGCAGTTCTCCTGATTCAGGCTTTTACCTTTTCAGGTCCTGCGTAGCCCTGGGTCTAACTGGTAGATAATGACCCTATGGGGGTGTTATGTCTTGTTCTTTCTAAAAGAGTGATTTTGGCAGCTTTGTGACACTGGAGGAGTTTTGTTAATAACATATGATCAATGAAAGTGACCACAACCACCTTACTCTGATGCAACAGGAACTTTCAGAACCAAAAATGTCTAAAGAAGGAGCTCCCCCAAATCACATCCAACCTTCGACTCCTCTATCCAAGTTCTTTGTCTTCTCACAGCCTACACCTTTGCTAGGAAATATGCCAGTTCACTGACATTCTGGGTTGTATTCTCTATAAAAATTATGTTCATCCGTTTTTATCAATCAACATAACATTCACTGACTTCTTTGAAATAGGCTTAACAACTATCTTTAGAGACATTTTGTCTAGAAACATTTTTGATATGACTTTATTAACTGGTTTTGCATGCCAAAGAAGCAAACAAATTTCCCTGTAAGTTACACTACTCTTATTATGAAAATTATCAGCTACAAAGTAATCACAGGCATTTTTAGGCTCTGTTACCTACAGATAGTTTTTGTTTTACTCTAATGCTTGCCTGAAGCCTCCCCTATAAACTACAGGCCAGAATTTGTACCTTCAATTAAAAAAAGAGACCATCTCCGGAATTCCCTGGCAGTCCGGTGGGACTCCACGCTTTCACTGCTGAGGGCTATGGTTCAATCCCTGGTCGGGGGACTAAGATCCCACAAGCCGTGCAGCACAGCCAAAAAGAAAAAAAGACAATCTTATGAAAAAGGACTGTACCAGATACTTCAAGCCATTGACACTTTAAAGCATAAACTCTCTTAAGCACAGTGTACCCTCCATATCCTCGAGCGTGGAACCCGAGAACACAGAAGGCCAATTGTACTGCGCCATTCTATGCGTACAAGGAACTTGAGCATCCCTGGATTTTGATATTCCCAGGGGTTCTGGAACAAATCCCCTGTGGATACCAAGGGACAGCTGTACTGCCTTTTGAATTGACATAACTTAGACATCTTTCATACCAAACCAGCGGACTGACTCAGGATTTCTAGAACTCTTTTTAGTCAAAAGTAGACGGCTTCTGAGACTGCTGACTCAAAATCCAGCAGAACAAGAATTAGTTGCATAAGACTGAATGAACTAATAAGGAACATTTGTGGTTATTTGTTAGGAATATTGTTTTAATATTCTGCCTTAATGCTAACGCTGTTTTCATGTTCTATTCTGAATATATAAATACGGTTTTTTCTTTCTTCTTAAACTCTCTGTAATCCATAAAAAATTACTAGACTCTGTTTTCTTCTTTTTTTTTTTTTTTTTTTTTTTTTAGCTGCACCGCATAGCATGTGGGATCTCACTTCCCGGACCAGGGATGGAGCCCATGTCCCGCTGCGATGGAAGCATGGAGTCTTAACCACTGGACCACCAGGAAAGTCCCTAGACTGCTTTTTTAACTGAAATAAACATTTAAAGATGATATTTGATTCTCACTGACCCACACATTTGACCCATAAATTTACCAAATCTCCGTACTTTTCATGGCAATATAGCTATTTGCATAGGTTCAGTAAGAACCTGCCCTCTTTTTACTAAGATATAATGGAAAAATCAGTTATGCAACCAAGGCCTTGCCCAGATATCATTTTTGAGAATGATGCTCTTTTAATCTACTATGATGAATCAATACTTACAAAGTCTTCTCAGGAAAACATCTCAGGACCTGGCTTACTGGATTACAGGTTTGCAGGAGATAAGGAAGATCACTTCCTGGCAGGCCAAGAACTTTAAGAAATTGTAAGAACCTTGAGAAGAAAGGGATTCACCCAAATTTATATGTACTATAGGTGAAATCTGGTGGAAAGAGTTTCTTGGGCTTGGTTTTTCCAAACTCAAGATAGCAAATGATAGAGGCTTTTAATAGTCCAATCTGAGATTCCTTAAGGAAACTTCCAGAAAGAAGTTACTTTTGTGGCCTTATCAATAAATATGGCTCTAGATTTACAAAGAAGATTTAAGTAGCCTATATGGTAAATTAACACTCTTGCTGCACCTGCATGAATAATCGGGCCAAACCAACAGTCTTGCCCCTTTGCTTTTTTTCTTTCCCACCGAACTGAGAGTTTCTTATCCTATCTCTCTTCTATTCTCAGTGCCTAGCCCAGTGTCTGGCATAAAGAAGGTAACTAACGTTACTTATTAGAAAAATCAGTATCAGGTTATGAAACTGTATTCGCACCTGATTGCGACTGTGAGGCAGTGAGGAGAGCTAGGGAGGCAGGGTGAGGAGGGGAACTCACCACGCTTGGTTCCCTCCACCCAAATCCCAGCTTTAACTCAGGGAGAAGGAGAGTCATTAGAAATGAACTCATCAGGACTTCCTGGCTGTCCAGTGGTTAAGACGCTGCGCTTCCAATGCACGGAGCGCGGATTCGATCCGTGGTGAGGGAACAAAGATCCCACATGCTGCGGGGGGCAGCAAAAAAAATAAAATAAAATAAACTCATAATTAGCTTAAAAATACTCTAGGAATAAATGAGCACAGATAAAAATAATAAAATAAGAAGGATAAATGAAACAAGATAGGCAAAACTTTGATTATTGTTGAAGTTGCATGTGGTAGGCACTTGGAAACTAATCATACTCTTCTTTCTACTTCAGGGCATGTTTGAATATTATTCATAATAAAAAGTTTTTAAAAATCACCTTGAAGGGGAAGGAAAGTACAAAAAGGAAGTCTGAGAGCTCTGTGTGGAAGGAGGTGAGGGATGAGTGAGCTCAGGGAGTTTTTCTGTTTTGTTTGGGGATTTTTGCACGTAGTAATTCAAACTACTCCCTGACTTACTTCTGCTTTCCCTCACTGACTGTTCAGGAAGAAGATATACAAAACATCAGAGGTTTCAGGGAAAAGTGAGCTTTAGGGGGAAGTGCTCAAGAGGCTTTGTGTCAGCCCTGAGTGCTGGCAAGCCTCACCCCACACATGAGCCTTTGGCTGAGTCAAGTCAGATCTGAGACTGGGCAGTGGCCAGATACCGCTGTGAGTAGAATAGGAATGGAATGCTCTAAGGTCTGAGGGTAGGGCAGGGGAGGGGTAGATGTAGGTGGGCCGAACCAGTGGAATCACTGCTAGAGACCACGGGAGAGCCAGGACGAAGGTGGGAAGCACTGTGCCCTCTATTTGTCATTTTCTGCCACAGCACTGACACTGCAGGGCATCTGGAGCAAGTGGAGTCCTGGAAGAAAGAAAGCAAGAGAAAGAACAGATGTTGCTCACTTGCATTAGACTACAAACTCTCCTTCAGATCATCTCAAGATCTCCATGGCTGCACATAGAGCCAGCCTTATTTGTGAACACAGGATAAAAATCACCGAATGACATTCATCTTTCCCTGCCTTTTTTTTTTTTTTAAATGAAATGATCCCCCCAAAAGGTTGACACATTTAATTGGGTTTAAAGTCAATATCAAATTAGCTAACACAACATTGTAAATCAACTATACTCCAATCAAAATTAATTAAAAAATTAAAATTAAAAAAATATAAAGTCAATATCAACTTAGTGTGATTTCCTATAACGGGAAGCCTTGCCACTAGGAGATGAAAAGAAATAATAGGTAGCATTTATAAAGTGCTGATTAAGGGCCAGGGAATTGTCTTAAGCACTTTATTTACAGTATCTCATCTAATACTGTGAGGTAACTGATACTATATTCCCATTTCACAAATGTGAAAACAAAGCATTAGGAACCTTAGTAAAATACCCAGGATCATAGAGCTAGTAAATGACAAGGGCAGCATCTGAACTCAGATCCGTCTGACTAAAAGTCTACGTTCTTAGAAGTTCTAGTACGAACAAGAAGAAGTATGGAGATAGATCGTCAGGTCAGCGAGGGATTCTTGGCAATTCCTGAGGTGCATAATGGTACTAGACACTAAGAGTGAGAAAGAAAGAACACTAGTAAAGAAATGTGTGAGTGTGTGAGTGTGTGTGTCTCTTGGAGTGGAAGATGACCATTTGTAAAATGGCTGAAAGGTAATTGTAACACAACTCTTTTAGAACAAAACACCGAAACAGTAAAATTCACAGGGAAAGGACCAAACTTCAAATAATTGTCACTGTGTGGTATTTCAACTTGAGGCAGTCGTCAAACAAGTTTTAGTGGAACCACATTTAATTCAAGTGGCAAAAAGCCTCTGAAGTCAAACGAAGATATACCAGTTAAACTGGTGGCTTCTAGGACTTCCCTGGCGGTCCAGTGGTTAAGACTCTGTGCTTCCACTGCAGCGGGCAGAGGTTCAATCCCTGGTTGGGGAACTAAGATCCTGCAAGCTGTGTGGTACAGCCAAAACCAAAACCAAACAAAAAAACCTGGTGGCTTCTAATCTTTTAATTACCAAAGACAATTTTATTATTCTCAGACCTCTTGGTTCCTGATAACCTACATTTGTTAAGCTACAATGATTCTCTTGCTTAGACTGAGGTGAGATAACAAAAGCATCCAGCAAAGCCAGATGGCCACACAGGCACGGCTTCAGGTGGTGGAGTCAGCACAATGACCCAAGCCACACTGGGTCCGTCCTCAACTCACAGGTCCACGTTTGACTTTGTCTGGATTGACTCACACCAACCTATCCCAAAATAAAACCATAAGCAAGAGCTACATTGAAAAATTTGGGCAGTGAAAAATAATCCTGCCCCAATATTTTCTCCCTGACTTAAGTGGGAGAGAAAACCATGAAGAGATGTTTGCTTGGTGAGCAGGAGAGGTGAGTAGCGTTGAGATTTATTCAGGCCAGGACGAGGGTGGGGAAACATTTCTGACTCAGAATTAAGGACTGAGCCAGCATCTTGCCACTGAGCAGTGGTGGTTTACACGGAGGCAACTCCCAAAATTTAGAATTTCCCTTTCTAATCTCCAAACTTCCCAAGCTCCTCCTTAACATACGTTGGCATGCTTGTTGGTTTGCATTCTTTTATACTCCACCTATTCAAAGGTAGGATTAAAGGCAGCTTGCAAAACTATCTACAATACATGACAACACAAATCAAATTTAGGTAAGAGAAAAAAGGCAAGATACACTTTGATTGATTGTATTTTAGCTGTGAGGATGCTAAAATCGCTGTACTTCCCTAAGCCTACATTTTGGTCCCCAAACTGGAATCTGTGGGTTCTTAGTGGCCACCCGGACTCCACTAATAAATTCGGAATTTCAGTGGTTTGATTTTACAAATGGTGGTGACAACTGAAGAAAAACACACCACCTAAAAGTTGCATGTTATGTTTTATTCAGTGACCCTACTGAGGACTATAGCCCAGGAGACAGCGTCTCAGAGAGCTCTGAGGAACTGTTCCCAAGAAGTAAGGGAGGGGGCTTCTGTGGTGGTGCAGTGGTTGGGAATCCGCCTGCCAATGCAGGGGACACGGGTTCGAGCCCTGGTCCGGGAAGATCCCACATGTCACGGAGAAACTAAGCCCGTGCACCACACCTACTGAGCCTGCGAGCCACAACTACTGAGCCCGCGTGCCACAACTACTGAAGCCTGCGTGCCTAGAGCCCGTGCTCCGCAACAAGAGAAGCCACCGCAATGAGAAGCCTGCTCACCGCAACGAAGCGTAGCCCCTGCTCGCAGCAACTAGAGAAAGCCCGCGTGCAGCAACGAAGACCCAACGCAGCCAAAAATAAATAAATTAAATAAATTAATTTTTAAAAAAAAGAAGTAAGGGAGGAGCCAGGATATACAGGAGTGTTTGCTGGAAAAAAAAATGTAGTTAGACATCAAAAGATTACTGCTAATCACAAAAAACAGACATCTTAAGTTAATGATTTTAGTTCTTTTCTATGTATGGGAAAATACAAGAGTCTGGGGCTCACTGAAATAGTTCCTTAGATATGCATCTTAACTGTCTAGGGCCAGTATCCTGTTTTTTTCCATGTTGAATTCCTGCAGGGTGTACAGTCAGGGCGTACTGTGAGGGCAGCTGCACTGACTAACGGCTTGGTGGTGGACAACGTTTCTTGTTTACTGGAATGGCAGGTGATGTTCTTTGTCCACAATGGCTACTATTTACCAACTGCTGATCTAACCCGATTTAATTCTCAGATGGCACTAAAAATTTCAAGTTTTAAGGAAAGTTTGCTGTTATACTTATGAATCACCACAATGTAATTTTTCCATTTGTATTAATAAAAAATAAAAAAAACTTTGCCAAAAAGTTTTTGATAAGAATGAGATAACCAGGGTTGCCATAATGGATTGCTATCATTCAGATAAACTTAGTTTTAGTTAGCATGTTGCAGTCTATTTAGAGTAAATTTGTGGTCTTCATTAAGATTTCTGAAATGGAGCTTCCCTGATGGTGCAGTGGTTAAGAATCCGCCTGCCAATGAAGTGGACATGGGTTCGAGCCCTTGTCCGGGAAGATCCCACATGCCGTGGAGCAACTAAGCCCGTGCACCACAACTACTGAGCCTGCGCTCTAGAGCCCGCGAGCCACAACTACTGAGCCCACGTACCTCAACTACTGAAGCCCGAACGCCTAGAGCCTGTGCTCCCCAACAAGAGAAGCCACCGCAATGAGAAGCCCACGCACCACAACGAAGAGTAGCCCTGGCTCACCGCCAGCTAGAGAAAGCCTGCACGCAGCAACGAAGACCCAACACAGTCAAAAAAAAAAGAAAAACTTTCTGAAATGTTAAAATTATCTCACAGACCTCCATGTTTACCTTCTTATACCTAGGAACATTCTTGAAAGGACAGCCAACAACTATATCCAAAAACAAACAAATAAACAAAAAAGCCTAAGCCAACAAAGTAATCACAGGTGCCCTTCAATTTGCAAATCAGATATTTTCCCTGCACAAAGAATTATCCCATGGGAGAGCAACTCAGCTAAAATTTCAGGGTAAAGGGGCTTGCTTTCCCTTCATGAAACTGTGTCTTGTGCTCTGGTCAGGTAATGATGATCATCAGGGCAACTATCAGTTCAAGAAACACAGGCTTTTTTCCCCAGGAAGCTCCTCATATACCCTGGTAAGATCAGCAGATGGGTAAGCCAGTCCTATGGGCATGATGTTCCTAAATGACAGGTTATAGACCAAGGGGGCTAGGGTTTGATCCCTGGTTGGGGAACTAGATCCCACATGCATGCCACAACTAAAGATCCCGTGCGCCACAACTAAGACCCAGTGCAGCCTAAATAAATGAATATTTTTTTTAAAAGAGTGAACTGACATGATGTCTGCAACAATTTACTTTCAAATGGCTCAGAAAAAAAAGGAAGTATATATGTGGCTAAAAGTTAACAATTGATTAATTAAGTGTGATAAATGAAATATTGCCTGCCATATCAGTAAACAAAGGATGTCACAGTCATCAGCGATTGCAGTCACAGCAGATAGTGAGCTGGTGAGCCCTGAGGGAACTCAGGAAGGGAAAGAATACCTGCCATCTAGCAGCCATCACCCGCCCCCGTAAGCCCTGAGGAAACTCAGGACATGAAAACACAGGATACTGGCCACAGATAGCTGAGGTGCATATCAAAGGAATGACTTTAGTGAGCCCAGACTCTTGCATCTTCCCATACTCAGAAAAGTGCTAAATTCCTTAACTTGACATATCTGGGTTTTTTTTAATTAACAATAATCTTTTGACGTTCAGACTACCTGCCCTTTCTTACAAAACTCATATATATCCTGGTTCCTTCCCCCCCTCGCCTCCTCGGAGCAGTTCTCTCAGGATTACTTGAGATGCTGCCTTCTGGGCTTGAAGTCCTAAAAATTCCCACCAAATAAAACATAACTCTCAACTTTTAGGTTGTGAATATTTTTTTTTAGTCGACAGGTGGAAGGTATACTAGTGTTCATTGCACTATTCTTTCCACTTTTCTATAGGCTTGAAGATTTTCAAAGTAAACAGTTGGGGAGAAAATGGACATTAAAAATTTCCAAAATTAACAACATGGATTTACTATATAGCACGGGGAACTATATTCAATATCTTGTAATAAACTATAATGGAAAAGAATTTTTTAAAAAAGATATAGATATATACATATGTATATGTATAACCAAATCACTTTACTGTACACCTGAAACTAACACAATATTGTAAATCAACTATACTTTAAAATTTTTTTCCAAAAAAAATTAAAAATCCATAGTAAGTGCACCAAACTGTTAACAGTGCTTATCTTGGCTGAGGTGATATAGGGGTTCTTCTTTTTTCTTTATATAGTCCAGTTGTTCTACTGACCTGTATTGTTTTTGTAATCATAATATTTTTATTTCAATTTTTAAATATGTATATGCATCTATTTTTTAAAGGCCACAGTGGGGACTCTTTTCTTTGTCCCTGTGGCCTCTTTCTGCACAAAACACCCGCCCCCCTCACAGCCCCAGCAATGCAAGCCCCCTACAAACCACATTCTCAACAAGTGCTTTCATGCATATCACTAGCCCCATATCTCTCTTCCCCACAAACACTTTCCTCATGAACTACTGCCCACACAAAACATATTCCTTCTAAACTGCTCTCCCAGAACAAATGGCTTTCTTCACCACTGACTGCACTTCTGGCAAGGCTTCCGCCCATAAATCACTCCTTCCTCAAAGTTCCTGTGTAACCCTTCCACCACCCATCCTCTCTGAGTTACTGCCTCAGTCCCCTGGTGAACTCCTCCAGGTGTGCTGCTAAAGATTTCTCAATTGCTGAGTTTCCTGTCTGATGAAGTGGTGAACTGCTTCCACTTTGGTCTGGGATCAGTCACAGCTCCCAACTCTTCCTAATCTAGCCTCCCAACTCCTCACCTCTTACCTTCTTCAAGAAGAAGCGGACATGCATATACATATAATTATTGCAACATGAATGTACAGTGTAACATCTAATCTTCCTTCCATATAACTTAAGTGTTGGGGAAGTGTACCTTTGCTATTCAGGCTTTTGCAAACAAGTCCTGATGTTTCAAGCTACTTGATTTTTAGTGTTGGGGAAGTGTACCTTTGCTATTCAGGCTTTTCCAAACAAGTCCTAATGTTTCAAGCTACTTGATTTGTATAGAATTTTAGAGGTTGTAAGGTCAAAGATTTCTCTCTATGGCTTTGCCAAATATTCATCTAGCCCCTGTTTCCACACTTGAAGAACTTAACAATTTCTTTTTTGTGGAGCTCTTCACAAATTGAGTGGAACCTCTCTTCCAGTCTAATCTTAACTCACCAAAATTGCACAAAATAAATTTGATTCTTCTTTTACATCAACAATCCTTTAAAACGATAGAACACAGTTCCTCACTACTCCATTTCATCTCCAATTTGCCACCAGGCATAACTCCATCGGACCTTCATTTTCAGCCCAAACATGTGATGTGTTACCACACAGTACCCACCCACATCACTCTCTATAGATTCAAAGATTTGGAGACAAAAGTTGTGAATATGAGTCCTAGCTTAGTCATTCCTTTGCTGTGTGATGGTGGAAAAGTCAGGTGACCTTTCTCTAAGCCTCTCTTTTTTCATCTGAAAAATGAAAATGAGAATAATATTAATGATACTCAATAGGCTCCATAAATATCAAAACTAAAAAGGACAAAGAATGTAAAATCTTTTGTAGATTGTAAAGCACTCTGTACATGTTACATGCTATGGTTATTCACATTAAAGATCCAATCACAGCAGGAGTGTCTTCCTCTCTCCCCACCCCCTTCCCCTTACAGATTAAATCCTTCTCTACTTGACTTTTTTTGGCTTTTTTTTTTTTTTTTTTTTTGTAAACTTTGGCCACACACTTTGAGATTCAGCATCAATGGGTCCTTTGGAATGATTGTGGCAGTGAATACTCCCCTGGAATCAGTTTATTTATACTAACAATGGTCGTCTAGCCTCATTCTTTTTAAAAATGCTTCCACGAAATAGCTGCAACTTCCCTCCATACTGGCCATTCCTCCACATTCAATCAACTTTACAATTACTTCCTTACCTGCTTCCTTACCTCCAGATCTCAAAGCCTGGCCACACTATCTGAGAATGTCCCAAAGTCTGGAGGCTTTGGGGTCTCCAAGCTGAATTTTAGCATTGAGGTTCTGGGAAGGAAGGGCTCAGTTCCCTCTAATATCTTTGAAGAGTATGTAATATTACCCTGCAGGGACAACCTTGCAGGGCTCTTTCTCTGTTGCCCTCTTATGGACAGATATCAAGTCAAAGTCCAAGCTATCAGTGTGGACTCATTTCTTTTCACTATCAAGAGTCCCTATCGCACGGCGCAGTTGTAACTATACGATAAACAAGTCATAGGGTACTGCATGGATAATCAATTAAAGGTCCCATTTAACTCCCAGTCAATAGTACAAACCATCTTGTCTCCTCCCTCATATCATATGCAAGTCCCATTTGGGGCCTCTCTGTTTCAAGATGTCTCCCATCGTTAAAAAATTTAAAAAAAAATTTTTTTTAAAGCCTCTTTCTTTGACCTCACATCTTTCCTCCAACCACTACTCCCCTATGTGGCAAAATTTCTCAAATGAGTTATTTGTACATGCTGTCTCTACTTCCTCATCTCTCATTGTTTCTGGTGTCCAGTCTAATCAAGGTGTTGAAGCTGAATCCGGCCTCTGTACCCCCCGACACCGAATTAAATCTCGGAGACAAAGTTTTGGATGCAGTAGAAAAGAATAGCTTTATTGCTTTGCAAGGTAAAGGGGGCCACAGAGGGTTAGTGCCTTCAAAATTGTGTTTTGAGGCAACCTGGAGGGGGTAGTGAGGAGTTTTATAGTAATGGTTCAAAGAGGGCGTGATCAGCTCGTGGACATTCTACTGATTGGTTGGTGGTGAGGTAAGTGGGAGTCAGCATCATCAATCTTCTGGTTCCAACCAGTCTACGTTCTGGTGGGCAGCACACTTCTACCAGGTGGGGGTTTCAGAATCTGCAAAACGGCTCAAAGATATTGTTATGCATATCCCTTGAGGGCTGGAACCAGGACTCTGCCCCAAGCCTGCACTATTGTTTCTTGACTCTTCCTCCCTTGTCTCTGCATCCCCTCCCTTCCCTAATTAACATCTGTTTGAACCTGCCCATTGGAACTCAGAGAAGGTCATGGAGGCTGAAAGAAGCCTATTTCCTGTAATCAAGAAGTTGGGGGCGGAGGGGAATTCCCTGGCGGTCCAGTGGTTAGGACTCCGTGCTTCCACTTCAGGGGACACAGGTTTGATCCCCTGTCCGGGAACTAAGATCCCTCATGCCTCGAGGTGTGGCCAACAAACAAACAAAAAAAAGAAGTGGGGGTCACAGAACGGCTTTTGTGCCCAGGAGCCCCACAAGGTCCTGCTTGGTATCAGTGTCATTCTTGTTGCTCCACTAAGACTGAAACAGGAGGGAAGGGAGCAGGGCACGACATTTGAAAGAATGACATAGCCCGAGGACAGGACATAAATGGATTAGAACCAAATGAGTCCAAGATGGTGGACAAGTCGACTTCCACTAGACCTTGAGCCTCAGTACACGCTCATTGTAACACATCAGCAAGCTAAATGACACACCCACAGGCGCCATGACAGTTCTAAGGCGACCACAAGGATCAAAAAGTGGGTGGTGGCCCAATTCCTGGAAATCCCCGCCGCTTCCTAAAATAGCTGGAATACTCCTCCCACTCCTTAGCCTATGAAGTCACCCACTCCTATAAAAACTGACAACCCCATACCCCGGTGCCTTTCTCACCTTCTGAGATGGCCCACACTCTGCCTGTGGAGTGTGTTTCTGTATAAATAAATCCACTTCTTACCTATCACTTTGTCTCTCACTGAATTCTTTCTGTGCTGAGACATCAAGAATCTGAGCTTCATTAAGTCCTAAAACCAGGTTCGTGATCTCAGTTGGAAGACTGTGGGTTTTGGCTGGGTTCAAGTCCCAGCTGCGTGGGTTCAAGTCCCAATCTGAGGTGCACGGTTTCAAGACTACATGTCAAGGTAAGCAGTGAGTGACCTTGACTGCTCTCTTCACTTGTCCTCCAAGACATCCTATTTTCTGATTTTCCTCCTACCTCACTAATGGGTCATTCTCAAATTCCTTTGCCGAATCATTCCCCACATCCTGATTTCTGTCACTTAGATAATATCATTTAGATCATTTGCTTTAATGTCATCTATATGCTAATGACTTCCAAATTTATGTACCTAGCTTAAATCTCCTCTCTTTGATTCCAGACTCATTTATCCAACTGCATACCCCACATGTCCACCTGGAGGTCTAGACTTTTAAAACTTATCAGCTATAAAAGCAAACTGCTCCTCCCTAAGAGTCTCATCTCAGTAAATGGCAGCTCCATTCACCTCACCTACTGGGGCAAAATTTTAGGAACAATTCTTGATTCTTCTTTTCTTCTCATACTTTTTTCCAATATGTCAGAAATTCTTGTCTGCTCTATCTTCAAAATATCTCCAAATTCTGACCTCATCTTACTACCTCCTTCACCATCACTGATGCAAACCAACTTTTAACCTGGTCTACCACAGTGGTCTCTTATCTGATCACCCTACTTCAATTTTTGCCCCATACCATGGATTTTCTACAAAGTAGTCAGTTGAGTTGTTTGTTGTTGTTGTGTTGTTTAGGGTAAATCAGTTTTAAAAATCCTTTTATTAGCCTCCTTTCATGCTCAAAATAAAATCCAAACTTCTTACCATGACCTACAACACCTGCCCACATCTCCAACTTTGTCTCCCACCATTATTTCCATTGTTCACTCTACTCTAATAATATTGGCCTTCTTGCTGTTGCTAAATTGCTAAGTTCCCTCAGAACCTTCATGCTAGTTGCTTGAACACTCTTCCCTAGTCATTCCATTGCTCACTCCCTCCTCTACTCAGGTGTCTATTCAAATGCCAGCTCCTCAGGGAGGCCTTTCCAGCACTAACCTATTCGAAATCTCTTGCTTCTTTATTACTTTCTCTCTCTCTTTTTTATTTCCCCTTGGCCACGCTGTGCGGCTTGTGGGATCTTAGTTCCCGACCAGGGATTGAACCCCGGCCCTTGGCAGTGAAAGCATGGAATCCTAAGCACTGGACCACCAGGGAATTCCCTCTTTTGTTTAATAGCCTTACTGAGGTATATTTTACATGTCATAAAATTCACCCATTTCAAGTGTACAATTCGATGATTTTTAGTAGCTTTACTCAGTAGTGTGACCACAACCATAAATCAGGTTTGGAACATTTTTACCCCCTGAATAAGATCCCTTATGCCCATTTACATTAATCTCCTTTTCTACCCTGAGCCCCAGGAAACCATTAATCTACTTTCTGTCTCTATAAGTTAGTCTTTTCTGGATATTTCATATAAACAGAATCATAGGATACATGTTCTTTTGTATCTGAATTGTCTTACTCAGCATGTTTTTGAAGCTCATGCATGATGCAGCATGTGTCTGCAGTTTGTTCCTTTTTATTGTTGAAAAGTATTCCATGGTATGGCCATACATTTTATCTATCCATTCACCAGTTGCTTCCAGTTTCCATTATTAGTAAATGTTGCTGTAAACATTTATGTGTTAAGTCTTTGTGTGGATGTGTTTTTATTTCTCTTGGGTAGATACCTAGAAGTGGAATTGCTGGGTCACATAGTAGCTTTAACTTTTTGAGAAGCTGCCAAACTGTTTATCCGAAGTGGCTACACCATTTTACATTCCCAGCAGTAATGTATGAGGATTCTTGTTTCTCTGTATCCTGCCAACACTTGTTAATGTCTGTCTTATCTATTATAGACATAATAGTGATAGTGAAATGGTATCTCACTGTAGTTTTAACTTGCCTTTCCTTTCTCTATTACTTTCCATCCTCTTACTTTGATTTTTTTTTTCTTAACACTTATCGTTACCTTACATTTTTTTTTAATATTTGTATTTATTTGTCGTCTGACTCCCCAGTTAAATATAAACTCCTTGAAGGCAAGAACATTGTCTTGTTCTTCTCTGTTTCCCCAATCCCTAGAACTTTTGTTGAGTAAATGGATAAACATACCCTCTTCATGTTTATCTTTCTCTCTGAGCAGCAGCCTGGAGAGGTGCACTCAATAAGTGCCTTGTTCCGGACATTGAAAAGCTTCAAGCTTCCTCAAGTTTTCATGGACAGACAACAGTTTATAAGTTGATAATTTGGGGGTTTAGACATACATATATGTATGTGTATATGCATATGTATGTACACACACACACACACACACACCCCTCGGCATTTCTATATAAGCCTTAATACATCTGATTATCAAAAGGACATAGTTCAAAATAATTGTGGAAAAAATGAACAAATATCAATGCAATACAGTGTTGTCAAGTAAATGTTATGGTTATCTGAGTGGCCTTTGTTGAAAAATGCCAATACTGGGTAAAGGCTGATGACAAGACCTGACACAAACGTCACTTGAATAATCAAACAGGGTTATTTATCCAAAGGGCACGAAATAAAGTCAGCTCAGTCAGAGAGATGAATAAATGTTTCAATTCAGACAGAAGTACAGACAGACATCTTAGAAAACAAACTTATGATTACCAGGGGGGAAAGGAGGTGGGGAGGGATAAATTGGGAAACTGGGATTGACAGATACACACTACTATGTATAAAATAGATAACTAATAAGTACCTACTATATAGCACAGGGAACTCTACTCAGTACTCTGTAATGGCCTGTATGGGAAAAGAATCTAAAAAACAGTGGATATATGTATATGTATAACTGATTCACTTTGCTAGACACCTGAAACTAACACAACATTGTAAATCAACTATACTCCAATATAAATTTTAAAAAAAAGCACAAACATCTTGACTCCAGCACCTTCACCAGAAGGTGTATTATTACTGAAAACTCTAAGTAAGTGAGAGTCATATTAGACTCTATGGAAATATAACAGTATTTCTCAGTCTAGTCCACTTTTACTCCTAAGCAAGTGTGGATATGCCCAGAGCCCCTCCTCGGGTAGAAGCACCTCAAGTTTCTGGTTTATACAATGAACAATCCTATTGCAGGGTACGGTTTGGTTCTCTAAGGCACCTCTCTCAGACTCTCCAGGCTAGTATATTCTGGTCTGAGAACATTCCTGAATCCAGTATTGTGTAACCTTACCAAGGATCAGTTTTCTAGATCTTTGGGAGTCCTGCTAACAAGCCTTTAGACCAACCGTAGAGCTATCCTGAAGTAATGAGTCAGTAGGTAGGAAATATTTTAGAAGCTGGACACCATAAAGAATGGCAGAATGGCAGAACATATCCAAAATTACCCTTACCATAATTCCATATTTGTTTTTTTAAACAGCGTTGGTTTCTATCTGTTTGTGAAGGAGGAGGGTAATTTGGGGGAGCAAGCATCCAAGGAAACCTAATGACTTCCTTCTGTCCCTCCAGATTCATGATCTTGCAGGTCTATCAGTGGAAGTCCAGAGTGAGAACCTTCCCACTTCCAAAACAAGCATATCAGAAACAACCACTGTGGGCTTCCCTGGTGGCGCAGAGGTTAAGAATCCAACTGCCAATGCAGGGGACACGGGTCGAGCCCTGGTCCAGGAAGATCCCACATGCAGTGGAGCAACTAAGCCTGTGAGCCACAACTACTGAGTCCACGTGCTGCAACTACTGAAGCCTGTGAGCCTAGAGCCCATGATCCACAGCAAGAGAAGCCACTGCAATGAGAAGCCCGCGCACCGCAATGAAGAGTAGCCCCCACTTGCCGCAACTAAAGAAAGCCTGCGCGTAGCAACGAAAATCCAACACAGCCAAACATAAATAAATAAAAAATAAATAAATTTATTTAAAAAAAACAACCACTGTGCCAAATATCAACTATATTCCTTGATGGCAATTAAATTATTTTCATACTTCATTTGATGGAGTGGGTAGGATATTAACAATGGTAGTAGCTCTACAGTATTATTTGGAGGGAACAGTGGAGATTAATACTGTGAACTGGAATTGACCTGGACAGTCTTTGATGGGTAAAAAGAACACTGGATAGAACTAGAACACGTCAGGCTACATATAAAGTCGTACTATATTCCTACCAATCTTTTATTATAAAATTATAGTGAAAGCTCAAGTAGAAACAGCTCAAAATAAAATAAGAAAAGCAAAGACAAAGGCCAATATCAAATAGCTGGCTGACAAGCAAAATGGTATTTTAAAAAATGAATAAAAGAGAGAAGGGAAAGAGGACAAGAAAAAAAGTGATTTGCAAATGAGCTAAAGTAAGCCTCCTAAATGAACAAACTCAGAATGGAAGTGAAAATGAAAACCACACGGAGGGGTGGAGGAGTTCTCTGACCCCAAAACAAGAGAACAAAGGCAGATTAATACCAAACAATTTCAAATCTAATTTAGACCAAAGCTAAAACTCTGGCAAAAAGATTAAAGACAGGAAATTTTCCATTTTTATTAAAATCCAAATTTACAATAACAGAAAAACAAGGCAGATAGCCAGTGTTTATTCAAAGTCCCTTAGAAACAAAATGTAATTATGAAAAACAGAGGCCTATTTACAAGAAAAAGAGCAATGCAAATCTAAGCCAGATCAAATTTAGATGCAAGGCACAGCACGGAAGGAACAGTTCCATTCTTCTTCACTTTCTTGTTTTAAAGGGGCAGCAAGTGTTAGTATCTCTTTGTATCTATTTGTAAGTAATCAACTCAGACTGGGAAATAGCTAAAAACAAACAAACAAAAAACAAAAAAACCCCAAGCATACTCTTCCTTTGGTTCTAAAAAATTCGAGGTGACAGACATGTATTCTTGACAGCACTGACCTAATTCATCAAGGAAGCACACTAATTAACTGATGTGAAAAGATCTCCAGGATACATTAAGATATGATAAAATGGCAACGTGTAGAACAATAAGTATAACATGCTAACTTCTGTGTATAATAATAGGAGAAAAAAATAAAAATATGTATTTTTATTTGTTTATATTTTTATAAATCCTGGAAGAATGCACAAGAAGCTAATAAAAGTGATTCCTAGTGGGGTGGGGAAGGAAGGGCAGGTGGAGGAGAGAACTGAGATGAACATTTTCACTGTACACATTTTTTGTGGTTAACTATGTGATTATATCACCTATTCAAATTTTAATCTAAAAAAAGAGAAAACTAATTTGACTTAAGTGTATATTTTCATTTCTAAATTGCTTACGCTCTTGTCTTTATGTTTTATTTTATAACAGCATTTTCTTTCAAACACTACAGAAGACCTCAACCAGATTAAAAATTAAATACTTCACACCACTGATTACGGTATTCTACACAGCTAATTTGAGGTGAAATTAATACTACCGTCAAAAAAGCCTCCCTGCTTCTTTCTTTTTTTTTTTTTAATTAATTAATTTATTTATATATTTTTGGCTGCGTTGGGTCTCAGTTGCTGTGTGCGTGCTTTCTCTAGTTGTGGCGAATGGGGGTTACTCTTCAGTGCGGTGCACGGGTTTCTCATTGCGGTGGCTTCTCCTGTTGCGGAGCACAGGCTCTAGGTTCACGGGCTTCAGTAGTTGTAGCATGCGGGCTCAGTAGTTGTGGCGCATGGGCTTAGTTGCTCTGCAGCATGTGGGATCTTCCCGGACCAGGGCTCGAACCCGTGTCCCCTGCATTGGCAGGTGGATTCTTTTTTTTTTTTTTTTTCTTTTTTAATTTACTTACTTTTATTATTTATTTATTTTTGGCTGTGTTGGGTCTTCGTTTCTGTGCGAGGGTTTTCTCTAGTTGTGGCAAGCGGGGGCCACTCTTCATTGCGGTGTGCGGGCCTCTCACTATCGTGGCCTCTCTTGTTGCGGGGCACAGGCTCCAGACGCACAGGCTCAGTAGTTGTGGCTCACGGGCCTAGTTGCTCCGCGGCATGTGGGATCCTCCCGGACCAGGGCTCGAACCCGTGTCCCCTGCATTAGCAGGCAGATTCTCAACCACTGCGCCACCAGGGAAGCCCGGCAGGTGGATCCTTAACCACTGCACCACCGGAGAAGTCAAAAGCCTCCCTCCTCCTGGTTAGGCTTTAGTCCATCAAAATACTACAGTGTGATTTCCCCATCAGTCCTTAGTTAAAAAGCCTTCAATGGCTGGCCATTTGCCTAGAGAATAAGGTTCGTACTCCTTAGCCTGAGATCAGAGCTCTAAACAATCTAGCCCCTCTCCACCTTATCTCCAACTACTCGCATTCATGATTTCTTCATTTTAACCTTTCCAGTCTGTTAAATTAGACATTCCTGAATTGGCCTGCATGTAGTGCTTTCAGCTATATCCTTCTCACCTCTCTTTCCTATAAAGTCTAACTGGAGTCCTACCAATCCTTTACCCACTCCCCATCCTCTGTAGCACATTATCATTGGCACTTAGCATATACTACTTTTCACACATTATTGTATTCCTCTTTCAAAAACAATTTTTCTAAACAATGACAATACAACACACAAAAAGACTAAAAGTAGGCATAGAGGGTACCACTAATTCAACCTTGTTTTTCCTTTTTCATGCATATATCCTGTCCCCTGTCTAGACTGCAAGCACTTTGTCTTATTACCAATTTATATTATGGTTTTTAAGACAATGTTCTGTACAAAATACATGATTAGTAACATTATTTTTTTTTTAATAAATTTATTTATTTATTTTTGGCTGTGTTGGGTCTTTGTTGCTGTGCGCGGGCTTTCTCTAGTTGCAGTGAGCGGAGGCTACTTTTCGTTGCGGTGCGCAGGCTTCTCATTGTGGTGGCTTCTCTTGTTGCGGAGCACAGGCTCTAGGTGCATAGGCTTCAGTAATTGTGGCACGTGAGCTCAGTAGTTGTGGCCCGGGGGTTCTAGAGCGCAGACTCAGTAGTTGTGGCACACGGGCTTAGTTGCTCTGCAGCATGTGAGATCTTCCTGGACCAGGGCTTGAACCTGTGTCCCCTGCATTAGCAGGTGGATTCTTAACCACTGTGCTACCAGGGAAGTCCTAGTAACATTACTAATGTAGGTAAAGATGACCATGATAGGGTCAGGGAAGAGAACCTGACTTGATGGGGTGTGTTTTGACACATACGATGAGGCTCAAGAAACTGAACCCATTTTTTAGGCATTCTGTAGGCCTCTCTGGAGAGGTTTTTTTTTGAGAACTACCCTTCTCTAGGTGGCCCCCCGAGATCTATCTCCCTGACTTTGTGTTTTTATTCTTTTGCTCACCTCAATTGATACATTCATTTTGGGCTAGGTTGGTTGGCATTTTGAAACTGAAAATACTTGATAAACCAAATGTGGTGTAGCCATACAAGGGAATGTTATTTGGTTATAAAAAGGAAGGAAGGATACAAAAACAAGACCCATATATATGCTGTCTACAAGAGACCCACTTCAGACCTAGAGACATATACAGACTGAAAGTGAGGGGATGGAAAAAGATATTCCATGCAAATGGAAATCAAAAGAAAGCTGGAGTAGCAATTCTCATATCAGACAAAATAGACTTTAAAATAAAGACTATTACAAGAGACAAAGAAGGACACTATATAATGATCAAGGGATCGATCCAAGAGGAAGGTATAACAATTGTAAATATTTATGCACCCAACATAGGAGCACCTCAATACATAAGGCAAATACTAACAGCCATAAAAGGGGAAATCGACAGCAACACAATCATAGTAGGGGACTTTAACACCCCATTTTCACCAATGGACAGATCATCCAAAATGAAAATAAATAAGGAAACACAAGCTTTAAATGATACATTAAACAAGATGGACTTAATTGATATTTATAGGACATTCCACCCAAAAACAACAGAATACACATTTTTCTCAAGTGCTCATGGAACATTCTCCAGGATAGATCATATCTTGGGTCACAAATCAAGCCTTGGTAAATTTAAGAAAATTGAAATCGTATCAAGTATCTTTTCCAACCACAACGCTATGAGACTAGATATCAATTACAGGAAAAGATCTGTAAAAAATACAAACACATGGAGGCTACACAATACACTACTTAATAACGAAGTGATCACTGAAGAAATCAAAGGGGAAATCAAAAAACACCTAGAAACAAATGACAATGGAGATACGACGACCCAAAACCTATGGGACGCAGCAAAAGCAGTGCTAAGAGGGAAGTTTATAGCAATACAAGCCTACCTCAAGAAACAGGAAACATCTCGAATAAACAACCTAACCTTGCACCTAAAGCAATTAGAGAAAGAAGAACAAAAAAACCCCAAAGCCAGCAGAAGGAAAGAAATCATAAAGATTAGGTCAGAAATAAATGAAAAAGAAATGAAGGAAACAATAGCAAAAGTCAATGAAACTAAAAGCTGGTTCTTTGAGAAGATAAACAAAATTGATAAACCATTAGCCAGACTCATCAAGAGAAAAAGGGAGAAGACTCAAATCAATAGAATTAGAAATGAAAAAGGAGAAGTAACCACTGACACTGCAGAAATACAAAAGATCATGAGAGATTACTACAAGCAACTCTATGCCAATAAAATGGACAACCTGGAAGAAATGGACAGATTCTTAGAAATGCACAAACTGCCGAGACTGAACCAGGAAGAAATAGAAAATATGAACAGACCAATCACAAGCACTGAAATTGAAACTGTGATTAAAAACCTTCCAACAAACAAAAGCCCAGGACCAGATGGCGTCACTGGCGAATTCTATCAAACATTTAGAGAAGAGCTAACACCTATCCTTCTCAAACTCTTCCAAAATATTGCGGAGGGAGGAACACTCCCAAACTCATTCTACGAGGCCACCATCACCCTGATACCAAAACCAGACAAAGATGTCACAAAGAAAGAAAACTACAGGCCAATATCACTGATGAACATAGATGCAAAAATCCTCAACAAAATACTAGCAAACAGAATCCAACAGCACATTAAAAGGATCATACACCATGATCAAGTGGGGTTTATCCCAGGAATGCAAGGATTCTTCAATATACGCAAATCAATCAATGTGATACACCATATTAACAAATTGAAGGAGAAAAACCATATGATCATCTCAATAGACGCAGAGAAAGCTTTCGACAAAATTCAACACCCATTTATGATAAAAGCCCTGCAGAAAGTAGGCATAGAGGGAACTTTCCTCAACATAATAAAGGCCATATATGACAAACCCACAGCCAACATTGTCCTCAATGGTGAAAAACTGAAACCATTTCCACTAAGATCAGGAACAAGACAAGGTTGCCCACTCTCACCACTATTATTCAACATAGTTTTGGAAGTGTTAGCCACAGCAATCAGCGAAGACAAAGAAATAAAAGGAATCCAAATCGGAAAAGAAGAAGTAAAGCTGTCACTATTTGCAGATGACATGATACTATACATAGAGAATCCTAAAGA
Source organism: Eschrichtius robustus (assembly GCF_028021215.1). NCBI lineage: Eukaryota > Metazoa > Chordata > Mammalia > Artiodactyla > Eschrichtiidae > Eschrichtius > Eschrichtius robustus. The sequence goes on from NC_090824.1 coordinate 76,396,893, forward strand.
TGCTACCAGAAAACTCCTAGAGCTAATCAATGAATTTGGTAAAGTAGCAGGATACAAAATTAATGCACAGAAATCTCTTGCATTTCTATACACTAATGACGAAAAATCTGAAAGTGAAATTAAGAAAACACTCCCGTTTACCATTGCAACAAAAAGAATAAAATATCTAGGAATAAACCTACCTAAGGAGACAAAAGACCTGTATGCAGAAAATTATAAGACACTGATGAAAGAAATTAAAGATGATACAAATAGATGGAGAGATATACCATGTTCCTGGATTGGAAGAATCAACATTGTGAAAATGACTCTACTACCCAAAGCAATCTACAGATTCAATGCAATCCCTATCAAACTACCACTGGCATTTTTCACAGAACTAGAACAAAAAATTTCACAATTTGTATGGAAACACAAAAGACCCCGAATAGCCAAAGCAATCTTGAGAACGAAAAATGGAGCTGGGGGAATCAGGCTCCCTGACTTCAGACTATATTACAAAGCTTCAGTAATCAAGACAGTTTGGGGCTTCGCTGGTGGTGCAGTGGTTGAGAATCTGCCTGCCAATGCAGGGGACACGGGTTCGAGCCCTGGTCTGGGAAGATCCCACATGCCGCGGAGCAACTGGGCCCGTGAGCCACAATTACTGAGCCTGCGCGTCTGGAGCCTGTGCTCCACAACAAGAGAGGCCGCGATAGTGAGAGGCCCGTGCACCGCGATGAAGAGTGACCCCCCCGCTCGCCCCCGCTCGCCACAACTAGAGGAAGCCCTCGCACATAAACGAAGACCCAACACAGCCTAAATAAATAAATAAATAAATAAATAAATAAATAAATAAATAAATAAATAAATAAAAAGAAACTACAAAACATATTCACAGATCTGATAATAATTCTATAAAAAAAAAAAAAAAAAAAGACAGTTTGGTACTGGCACAAAAACAGAAATATAGATCAATGGAACAGGATAGAAAGCCCAGAGATAAACCCACACACATATGGTCACCTTATCTTTGATAAAGGAGGCAAGCATATACAGTGGAGAAAAGACAGCCTCTTCAATAAGTGGTGCTGGGAAAATTGGACAGGTACATGTAAAAGTATGAAATTAGAACACTCCCTGACACCATGCACAAAAATAAACTCAAAATGGATTAAAGACCTAAGTGTAAGGGCAGACACTATCAAACTCTTAGAGGAAAACATAGGCAGAACACTCTATGACATACATCACAGCAAGATTCTTTTTGACCCAGCTCCCAGAGAAATGGAAATAAGAACACAAATAAACAAATGGGACCTAATGAAACTTAAAAGCTTTTGCACAGCAAAGGAAACCATAAACAAGACCAAAAGACAACCCTCAGAATGGGAGAAAATATTTGCAAATGAAGCAACTGACAAAGGATTAATCTCCAAGATTTACAAGCAGCTCATGCAGCTCAATAACAAAAAAACAAACAACCCAATCCAAAAATGGGCAGAAGACCTAAATAGACATTTCTCCAAAGAAGATATACAGATGGCCTACAGACACATGAAAGAATGCTCAACATCATTAATCATTAGAGAAATGCAAATCAAAACTACAATGAGATATCATCTCACACCGGTCAGAATGGCCATCATCAAAAAGTCTAGAAACAATAAATGCTGGAGAGGGTGTGGAGGAAAGGGAACCCTCTTGCACTGTTGGTGGGAATGTAAATTGATACAGCCACTATGGAGAACAGTATGGAGGTTCCTGAAAAAACTACAAATAGAACTACCATACGACCCAGCAATCCCACTACTGGGCATATACCCTGAGAAAACCATAGTTCAAAAAGAGTCATGTACCAAAATGTTCATTGCAGCTCTATTTACAATAGCCAGGACATGGAAGCAACCTAAATGTCCATCGACAGATGAATGGATAAAGAAGATGTGGCACATATATACAATGGAATATTACTCAGCCATAAAAAGAAATGAAATGGAGGTATTTGTAATGAGGTGGATGGAGTTAGAGTCTGTCATACAGAGTGAAGTAAGTCAGAAAGAGAAAAACAAATACAGTATGCTAACACATATATACGGAATCTAAGGAAAAAAAAAAAAAAAGGCCATGAAGAACCTAGTGGCAAGACGGGAATAAAGACACAGACCTACTAGAGAATGGACTTGAGGATATGGGGAGGGGGTGGGGTGAGATGTGACAGGGTAAGAGAGTGTCATGGACATATATACACTACCAAATGTAAAATAGATAACTAGTGGGAAGCAGCCGCATAGCACAGGGAGATCAGCTCGGTGCTTTGTGACCACCTAGAGGGGTGGGATGGGGAGGGTGGGAGGGAGGGAGATGCAAGAGGGAAGAGAAATGGGAACATATTGTATGTGTATAACTGATTCACTTTGTTATAAAGCAGAAGCTAACACACCATTGTAAGGCAATTATACTTCAATAAGGATGTTTAAAAAAAAAAAAATGTAACATCATGGAGACTTGTGGTAATTAGCCAAAACTACACATGCGGAAAAATTGTATAGAACTTAGAACTACATACACACACACACACACACATGCACACACACACACAGATGAGTGCATGTATACCTGGAGAAATATGAATAAACTCTATGGATTGTATCAAAGACAGTTTTCTGGTTTTGATATTGTACTACAGTTATGCAAGATGTGAACACTGGGGGAAGCTAGGCAAAGGGTATACATAATATCTTGTAAATTTCTTAGCAATTTCCTGTAAACCTATAATTATTTCAAAATAAGAAGTTTAAAATAAAACATAATGGCATTTTCAAAAAAATAAAAAGGAAGGAAGTACTGATAAACGTTACAACTTAGGTGAACCTTGAAGACATTATGCTAAGTGAAAGAAGCCAGTCACAAAGTCCACATGATTCCATATATGATTCTATTCATATGAAAGTCCAAAATAGCTCACTCTACAGAGCAGAAAGTAGATTAGTGGTTGTTTGGGGCCAGGGAGGGTGGGAGTGGGGGTGGAGTGCAGAGTGACAGCTAAAAGGTACAGGTTGCCTTTGGAGGTGATGGAAGTGTTCTAAAATTGACTCTGATGACGATTGATTGTACTTATCTGTGAACATACTAAAAATTTTTGAATTACACACTTTAAATGGGTGAATTTCATTTTATGTGAATTATATCTCAGTAAAGTTGTTTTTTAAAAATATTGAAGACACTTTGTGGTCATGTTTTTCCTCCCCAGCCCATACCCACCTTGAACCTAGAATTCTAGTGAATTTAGAATTAATAATTATTATCTATAATTAAATGACTAGGGACTTCCTTCGTGGTCCAGTGGTTAAGACTCCATGCTCCCAATGCAGGGGGCCCGGTTCGCTACCTGGTCAGGGAACTAGATCCTGCATGCCGTAACTAGAGATCCCGCACATCATAACTAAAGATCCCGTGTGCCGCAACTAAGACTCAGAGCAGCCAAATAAATAAATATTTTTTTAAAAATGACTATTACTTGTCTGTAGCTACTTTCCTTGTCATAGCTTACTTTGTACTATAAAGAATATATAATTTTGTTTCCTGTCACCATGGGGGTATATTTAATGTCCTAACATGAATTAGTAATATATACTTGTATAAAGTAGGTGAGTCCTAATTTTTGTGCTTAGATCTAAGGAATTAGACTCTTGAATTAGGACATCAAATGCATAATCTTCTTCATTAATCTAGTATTCTATTATGAAATACATGACACTTTCTAAATCTAAAAAGCTAGAAATGCCCTTAAATATTCCACTCAAGTCTCTCTGGGACATATTTTTCAGATGACACCATTCTGATTCCTGATCCGTCTCACCAAGAGGCAGATCCAGGGTAAGAAAGCCAAGCAGCAAATGCAGTCCTCCTCTAACCCCCAAGTACCCATCTGCTATGTCTCCATGTCTTCTGTTCTAGTCACACCTGTTGTGACAATGACCCACAAACATTGCTCTGTGCTTCGCCTCACCCTGATGTGAAATCCTTCCTCCCTTTCATCCTTGAAGACTAAGCTCAAAGTTAAACAACCTTTCTCTCAATAACCAATCTCAAAGTCCAGTGTATACTTATAATCAGTTCATCCTTTGGGCTCACAGAATACGTGACTTGTACCTATTTTATACTGCCTTATATAAACAGTTAATAGCTTTACAAATGTGTATCTGTTAAGACTGTAGGGGCCTTAAGAGGAAAAGACCATTCTTATATTCTCAGTTTAACATTTTCTTAGGCTAAGAGTGTTATACAGAAATATTCAATAACTTGATTAAAAAGAAATATAACTGTAAATCACTATATTGTACATCTATAACATAGAATATTGTACATCAACTATATTTCAATTAAAAAAATAAATTTAAAAAAATGTCTATAAGCATCTCATCAGATGCATAAGTTACTGTTGTGTGTATGTATCTAAAGGATGCACAGTCCTTCCCTCTACACCAGCTCTCTCAGAGACAAATGACAGACACTAGCAGATTGCCAGGTAGGGTTTTAGAGGTGGATGAAGGTACAAAGAACGGATGAAAAGAAGAGTAGTTACAGGGCCACTCCAGGATAATTTTTCTTTGTGCTGGGCTCAGCTAGGTAGGTCAGGTAGCAAACAAAGGATGATCTGAAAGTTTTCGAAAGCTTTCCTGCCAAAATGCCTCTTCCATGTTATACTACTACTAACTGAAATGTTACCACTGTTGGAGTCATCCAGCTCTACCCGCTGTCAAAAGGCAAACAGGCCTGAGGGGGTGGGGATAGTATGATTTTCAAACGTGCCAGCCAGCTGAATGCAAGTTGATAAGCGCAAACAGTGCAGTGGGCCAACAAAAGGTAATGCCTAGGCTCCTGTCCCAGGGAGGTTCTGACCAAGAACGGTGAAAAGGAAAACTAACACCCAGGAAGAAAGCAATAGGAGGCAAGGAAGTGCTCCAAGAGAAGAGGCTAGAGTACGAGTCAACTTCACAGGGGCTGGCAGGACGCTAATGAGCAGTGGAGCTGCCGGCAGCAGAGAAAGGGGTATTTGCCACTGCACTGTCGGAATGGAGTGACAGAATGTATGGCTGTCACGAACTATGGCAGAGGTTAGGGATGGGGGGAACCAAAGGAAACCAACAGGAAATACAATTAGGGCTTACCAAGGATGTGGCAACTATGGAACATAAGCTGAGATCAGTAAATGAATTCAGATACTCATGAGAGCCGACAGAGAGAGAAACAACCAGAAAGCAAAGGGACAGAGGCAAGACTGATCTGAGGGAAGTGGCCATCATGTATAGTCCTTCCTTATCTTCTAACACTGTCTTTCACCTCTTTGCTTTTCTTCCATCCTTTCCTGCATTCGCATACCATCTACCTCAATTCTTAACTGTCTGAGAGGCAGAGAGTCATACCACAAGACATGTGGTCTCATGATTGGTTTCATGCCAGTCTTGGCCTGTGCCCCACCCTTATCCCAAATTACACAAAAATGCAGAAATTATTTCATCTTTCTCTTTATTCTCAAAGTATGATAGTATAAAACTCCAAAAGGAATAGGCTGTTCCTTGTGTGGTCTCCAGTGCTTTGAGGAGCAGAGCTAAACCCCCAGGAATGTGACAGGATCATCTCAAAAAGCTAGCAGTAGCTACTAGGCTGAGTTGGACAGCCCCAAGTGAAATCCTGGGCAAATCCTTGGACGTGTGGTAGCGCTTGGGCTCTTGAAGAGGAATAGGGGTGGAAATCATTTTGTGATGACAACTGAGCAGAAGAGCACTCTGTACCAGAAAGGTCTGCTGGGAGAAGTAGGGCAGGTGACACTCCTTTCTGTCACTACCTAAGGGCAGAGGCACGTGACTCCAGCAAGAGGCCAAAGTAGGTAGCAGCTCCTTGGATCCCAGAAGGGAGATGCCAGACCACTCCAGGGCTGGTTAACTGGCATTGTCAGGCAGTGGAATGCTAGCCATAAGAATGGAGACAAATTGCTCCAATTTCTGCGCAGCTTGCTTCCCGGCATCTAGTACTTCCTTGTGATTGGCCTTCTCCCGGCTTTCATAATCCCAGATGACCTTGTTAGTGATGAGAGAGAAGCCAAAGACTCGAAGACCACAGTGCCTTGCAACTATAACTTCTGGTACTGTGCTCATGCCTGATGTGGAGAAAGAGGGAAACCAACTGTCAGGATCCACAAATGACTCTTTTCCTCACCCTTTAGCCTCACCTCCATTAATCACCTCGTTGACAATTCAGCATCAAGAAAACATCCAAAGAAGCAGCTAAATTAGTGTCAAGCTTAGGGTGTTCTGCATTGCCTAAAAGAGTCGGGCCTCAGAGGGCCTTGCACATCTCTTATAAATAGAAATTTCTCTCTGTTTGTGGTCATTTTAAAGTCAGTTCTAATGATGCAATTCTATCTTCCAGCCAAAGGGTAGAGAAGGTGGCTATAATGATATTTGTTAAAATAATCAGAAACAGTCATCAAATTATGGACCGGTCATTAGCATTACAGTGGTTAGAGCCCTTGGTGGTGGGTGGTGAGTTGATGCTACAATGCAAACCTCCCACCATCTTTCAAGTCAGTTTAATTCAATCTTCCCTTAAGTCAGGCCCTCTTTCAGTTTATCATCTAGGTCTACAATCTTTTTCTCTCTTCCATCTTATTTTACCAGAACCCTCCCTCTTCAAGCCTCCAGCCAAGTTCCCCTCCTCACCAACAGCATCTGCCCCCAGCTTCTGCAGCAGACGACACTCTGCCACAGTCTCAAAGGTGGGGCCTGCCACCATCACATAGGTTCCTTCCTGTAACTCTCTCTGCTCTCCCATTTGTTTCCAGATACTGTGAGCCTTCTGCCTCATATCCCGGTCATAGGCATCAGACATGGCAGGGAAACGAACTCCAAACCTAGGGCACAGGTTGGATTATCTCAGGTTAATGGAATAGAGTAAGCTGTCTCCCAACTCCCAGACAAGTCCTTAGAGCCTACCCATCTATACAAAAAGGAGGAGGATAGCTACCTTTCATCATTGGGCCCTCTGAGAGGGTTCTCACCGCAGAAACCAGGTAGATTGATGTGATCGCGGATCAGCATGATATCTCCAACCTCAAACCTGGGGTTGAGCCCTCCAGCTGCATTGGTGACCACTAGGGTGTCCACACCCAGAAGCTGGAAAACCCTCACTGGGAATGTCACCTTAGAAGCAAAAGATAAAAGATCAGAGTGTTCTTTAAAATGTCACCAATCCACCCATGCAGATAAACATGATATACAGCATAAAAGACGAGAAAGAAGGGGACCAAAAATCTAACTTGCCTGGGTAGTTAGGTAATAAAATAGGAGAGCTCTCTCCCCCTTTGTCCAGACCCAATCAAGTTCGTGTCCCTGATTTACCTTCCAGAGCGGGTAGCCTTCATACATGTGGAACCTGCCCTGCATCATCACACAGCCTCTGCCATTCAAGATCCCAAACACCAGTCGACCAGCATGACCTGGCACTGTATACAAAAAAGAAAGGGAAATGAATGGACAGATGCTTTCATACAACACATATCCATTGAGTACCTCCTCTGAGCCAACTCACTGTGCTCAATAGGTGAGGGTATAATTAATCAAAAGAAAACATTATCATCTCCACTCTCAGAAAGTTTAAGTCTGGTGGGGGAGACAGAAATTAATCATAAACGTAGATATAAGTACATCCTGAGATTAGAGCTATGGGGCTGAAGATGTTCAATGTGAACACACATCAGTTTCTTTTTGAAGAAATTTCAAAAGAATGAGAAAGCCATACTGCAAGAGAATAAAATAATAAAAAATAGAATAAGTGAGTAATAATGAATGCAGTGAGTGTCGTAATTATAGACCTCTTTTCCAAAATTTCCAAAACTCTCAAAATCTGTATCCTTATTACCCTAACTAAACTATATGCTTCCTCCCTCCTGAGAGGGAGCTCATGGTATATTCTAGCTTCCTAAGGAGGCTAGGAACAGGGAAAGGGGCTGAGGTTGGACCCATACAAGTCTCCTTTGTGACCCACAAAACAGTCCTGTGGGAATACGTGTCCTGAACGGGGCATGCAGGGCCATGGGAGTGCAAAGATAACTCTCCACACACACATAGTAACCATTATTACCATTTCTCTCATCTAACATTTCTCCTTTAATGGACATGGCCAACCTATCCCTTAGAGAATGGATGGTCTGGGAGAGGGACCAAAACAAACAGGGAGAGTTGAGGGATACTCAGAGATTGAGGCGCTTATACAAAAATTACCGGGCTTCACTGGTGGCGCAGTGGTTAAGAATCCGCCTGCTAATGCAGGGCACGTGGGTTCAAGCCCTGGTCTGGGAAGATCCCACATGCCACGGAGCAACTAGGCCCGTGAGCCACAACTACTGAGCCTGCGCTCTAGAGCCCGCATGCCACAACTACTGAAGCCCGCGCGCCTAGAGCCCGCATGCCACAACTACTGAAGCCCGCGCGCCTAGAGCCTGTGCTCCGCAACAAGAGAAGCCACCCCAATGAGAAGCCCGCGTGCAGCAACGAAGACCTGACACAGCCAATAAATAAATAAGTAAAATAAATTTATTTAAAAAAAAAATTACCAGTAGTAGAGCAGAGGTGACGCAGTTAGGGAAACCCAAATAAAGTGTAAAAAGTAAATTGATAAAGTTTTAAAAAATTAATCCATTTACTTAGTGCAGTGCCCTTCTCACTGCGGGTAGGAGTGGCAGGTGGAGCCAGCGTCACTACTATCTCTCTTAGAAAACTTTGCACTCCCTTCTCTCACTTTTTAATATTTCCTTCTCCAACCCCATCCCCACCTCCCTGCTCCGGTCTCCCAGTCTTGCTCCAAAGGGCATGAAAAATATCTGTTAAAACTCAACTCTCCAGGGAAAGTAGAATCTGAAAAATTAATAAATAAACCAACAGAAGTTAGTTATCTGAGAAATTAATAAGTAAATCACATAAACTACCCTTGTCCTTTACTTTGCCCTATTTCACCTGGCCCTTCCCTAAGCCTCATCCTCAGCATGCGGAACTTCCCCGACCAGGGAATGAACCCACGCCCTTGCAGTGGCAGTGTGGAGTCTTAGCCACTGGACCACCACGGAAGCCCAGCCTTAGAGCTTTTGGCCGCTATTAGGATGCTGGATACACTATCCTCAGAACTCCACTGTGCATAGGGGGTACCCTTTCCCCCTCCAAAGGGTCAGTGTGAATCAAGTCTTGTGTATTCATGTATCACCTGGGTATTTGTCTGCAAGAACATGGCAGTCTGTGTGTTCATTTGTTGCTGTGCACCAGTGTGTGCCTTACCCTAGGACTGGAGCTAGAGCTGGGGAGATTGGGAATGGCAGGAACACATGGGACAGGGAAGGCCTGACTTTGTCTGGGAGCTTACAGGCACTGCTCTTTCCACTTAGGCTACAGACTGAAAGAAATGAGAGAGGTGTGTGAGGATGTGGTGACCATGGTGTGTATGGGGAAAGAATGTGCAGGGGAAGTGTTGTAGAGCTTTAAGGAGCTGAGTCATTAAAGCACAGGAAATATGTCATCATACAGTACAATTGACATAAACATGCCCTACTAAAACATTTCTACTGGGGGAATTTCCTTCTAAAGTCATTCTGATTCTTGGTAGTTTTTTCCCTCTGTTACAACAGTTGTCTCTAGTCAAATGCTATAGAGGATAGCCAGGGTGTAGAAGCACTGCCCTCCCATCAGAATCCCATCAATATCCCCCAGTCCTATCCCTACTCCCCCTTGCCAGCACCTGTACTTTTGGGAAAGTTCGGTATTTCACTGTAGTCAAAGATCTGGGCCTGAGTTAATTTGTCACTCAGACCTCCTAACCCAGAACCACAGATCACCGCCACTTGAGGTCGGTGTTTGGTGTGAGACAAAAGCCATTTTGCAGTGTTCTGATAATCTTCATACGTGAATCTAGGAAAAAAAGGAAAACCAAGGTGAGTTTCACTTCCATCCCAAGGGTATCATAAACTAATGACCTTCAGTGTAGAAAGGCTGGCTGAGGTACCAAGGTGACAGGGGACAGAGAAGTTGGCCAAGAAGCTAGACAAGGTACTGCACAAAAAAGCAAACCCAGGCCACAATTTTGGTTGTCAACAGCTGGAGCAGAACTGACTGCATAAGTTTCTCAGCAGCAGCTTGTGAAAAATAGTCTCTGGAGCCCACCCCTACAGAATGCGGAGAGGCCCCAGAATCTCTATTTCTTACAAAAGTGCCTCAGTTTTTGAATTCTGATTCAAAAACCAGGTTTCAGAATCCTGGTCTTGAGGAAGCAGAACTCAGCAGGGATTCTAGTCCCAATTTTGTCTTTTTTAGGTAAGTAACTTGTGCTTCAAATTCTTTCCTCTAATGTAAAGCAAGGGAATGTATAGGCTCAGTTTGAAAATGAATTGAAAATTTACTAACAAGCTCCAAAGACCTTTGACTCCATAAATCATGGTTCAGGTCCACAGCACTTGAACCTCTTTTACAACTTTCCCCCCCTGCCCGTGTTTCCTCCCTGCCTTCTCCCATCTTTCCTTCTCTTCATCAAGGTCCAAGGTCCTTTGCCCTTCAGAGACCTAAAGGCATACACTTACGCAGAACCCAGACATCCCCAAGAATCAACTGGGAATTTTTCTCACAATTCCAGTCCAATTCTCTCATACCTATCTGGAAAAAACAAGGAGAAGGGACGGAGCAGGGGAGGAAACGACGACTGAGGTGTGACAGAGCTGAACACAACTAACCAAGCCTCCAGAGGAAACCTCTTTCTCCAAAAGTGCTGCCTTTACAATACACCGGGCTACCCTCAGGAAAGTAGCTGGGTAAGGGACCGGGTCGGGGCAATAGAACCGGGGTCATAGAATGATGAAGAGAGAAGCAGTGAGATGGTAAAAGTTAATCAAATAGCATCCCCAAGAGGTGCCAAGGAAATGAAATATGTGTGAAGCCCTGGCCACCCAGCACATCTAGCCACAGCTTACAGGACTTCCTCATTGGCCATCAGTCTCCCAAGAATGCCCTGAATCCCTGGGCACCCAAAAACCACTGTGATCCCTATTGCTGGAGACTTGGGCTGGGATTTCAAGGACCAAAGCCGAAATAAGGGTTTTCAAAGGTGAAGTGGGGGGAGTAGGCAGGATCTGTTGCTCAGTTCAGTGAATAAGAATTTCCTTCTTTCCTTGGAGACGACATCCCCAACTTAATTGAACCTCCACCTTGGAGGAAAGAGAGGCGTTGTCGAGGGACGTGAGCAATCTCTCTTCTGAAGGAGGAACTCTAGATATGGGCGCCAAAAGTACCTCAGGGCTTTACCTAGACTCTAGAATGGGAATCTGTGACGAGCGCGTGAGTTGAAAAGACCTCTTCCCTGTATGTGGGTGGGGGAGTACGCTCCCTCTACACTCACATCGCAACGCGTGCGTGCACGCGTGCACACACACACACACACACCGGCTCCTTTTGCGAGTAGTCTACGGTCTACTAACCTGTCCCCTTCCTGCTCTGGTGGCGCCACCCCTGCTCGATTCCCGCGCGCGCCCCTGCCAGCGCTGGCCGCCCCACTGCTCTGCTGCCTTGCCCCTGACGCTGGGCTCCGAGCCAGGCCTCTCTGCATCCCCGGGGCACTCGCTCCCTCTCCTCGCCCCCTCGGGGCCCAGAGTGCTGGGTTTCCAGTTCTCGATGACAGCCATTTCCCCTCCCCAGAGGCCTCCGGGGTTCCCTGGGCCTGGTGCCCGCCTCACCCGTTGGCCATGGTCCCGCCGACGCCCTCTCGATCAGTTTGCCCTTCTCCGCTCAGACCTACTCCACTGAGCGGAGCTACCGCCAGTCACCGGGTACGATCCACACAGCGCATTGTTCACACCGCGCTGGCTTATATCCCCAGCTCCGGAGTCCCAGCCAATGGCAGGCGAGTACGCGGCTGGCCCCGTCTCCATGGTGACACGCCCAGACTCAATCGCCGGAGGCTAGGGTGTAAACCTAATCTGAGGTCTTCCCAGCTGCAGTACCTTTCTCGACCCTCACCCTACCCACCGCGGGGGAGGGGTAGGAGCACCCAGCATTTCGCCTCTGCACCCATTTCTAACTGCAGTTCCGGAGTTTCCGGCACGGAAGCCTATGAGGGAAGAGGGTAGAAGTCGGGAGGAGAGCCCCCGAACCATCTACCTGCAACCCCATTCCTGGTTGTGTCCACAGCAAATCATGAGAGATTTGAAAAGAGAAAAATTTAAACCTTACGTGGTGCAAACCCAGAATAAAATTAAGTGAGCCTGTGTCTGAGTTGCTTCCTGGGCAAAGGAAAAAGGGTCGACTCTAGCAATAATGCTGCTCTGGAGGTTACAGGATATGCGAGAACATATAAGGGGTCTAAATCCAGGCCCAGATGAGGAGAAGAAAAATTTCTGCGGGTAAGAATCCCAGGATCCTCGCAGGAGGATGCAGCAAATCCCCTTCTCCAGGTGTTTCCAAATTCCCTATAGATATTAAGCTTTGGGATTTGGGAATGAGAAATAGGAATTTCCAGGAATTTCCCCAGTATTCCCCAAATTATAAGTTATTCATAGAATACTTACTTCCATACATTCTTTACTCATTATTATGGATATCTAAAAAAATTGTTATATAAATAAGAAACAGTAGTATTTACAAAGAATTGTAACCCTATAATAAAGTTTTATTGGAAAACACACACACACACACAATTCCTGGATCCTTGACACAGACAAAGGATGGGGATAGAGTGGGGATGGGATAGGGAAATGCAGACAGACCCTTGATTTACATGATACTTGATCCAAGGAATTCAGATAATTACAGAAGGATTCTTCCCCAAAATGAAAATTCCTGTAACAGAACTACGCAGCATAACGTCTTTGTAAGAATTTAGCTATTTTCTGCCTCCACTTCTACAATTTTAACCAAATTCACATCAAATCACAAATTGTCCTTGCTTAGCTATTGGAATCCTCCACCTATTTCCACCCTCCTGAGCTCTAACCTTTCCTGCTTGCTGTGTTACCCAACACCATGGCCCAAACCACTGTTTCCCAGCCCCATTTCTATCTCATTCATGTAACAAATACTTATTGAGCATCAACTATGTACCAGAACTGTTCTAGTGTTAGGGACACAAGAGTAATGACAATATATGTAAACACAAAAATAACATATATAAAGAACTGAGCACAGTGCCAAATGAACGGTTTATTGTTATTATTGGATTATTATTATTATTATTATCCTTATTCATCCAGTAATTTTAGCAAAGGTAACAATAGGGTGATCTACAGGTGAAGTTTCACCTTAGTAATGTGACTCTGTACAATTGAGACACTGAAAGCATGATTTTGAATGATGGGTAAGTTCGGTCATAAGTAAAAAATCAGCCCAAGGGTAATATCTATCAATATTTGATTGCTGAAAGTTTCTTTTTAAACACCTCAAATCCAATCCAGTTTACACAAAAAACAAGAGTAGAACATAATTACATCTAAGAAAGCACAAACTTAATCAATTAATTTTTTTTTTTTTTTTGGCCTTGCGGGGAGGCTTGTGGGATCCTAGTTCCCTGACCCTCGGCAGTGAAACCACTAAGTCCTAACCACTGGACCACCAGGGAATTCCCTTAATTAATTTTAACTCTGTCTAAAGTAAGGGTAGATGATCTTCAATATATCTACAAAAGGAAAACTGAGGGACAAGGCTCAATCTTCTGTAGTGTTTCTCCTATGTCATGTAGGGAGGAGCCTACAGAATATATAAACATTCTGGGCACCAAAGAAATGTACTGCTATATGAAAGGCAAGGACAGTTTACCAGATTGCACCTTGGCCAGGGTCACATAACCTTCAGAACCACACAATATACTTTATTCTGAATTCAAGTTCAGCAACCAAGCTTCTGAACAATCATTTGGACCCCCAATCTTTTTAATCTCGGATTCACCAATGGCCCTATGAGTTACCCTATGAGGCCTAGCAGGCCTCCTCAGGACACATCTTAGTGGTCTATCCAACAGAAGGGCCCAGGTTCCAGATTGCATCAAGCCCTTGGGTCCCATCCTACCTCTAACCTTGGTTTGTTTACATCTCTCATTGCTTTCCCCACAGGATTTTTACCTTTAAAAGGTAGATTTAGGTGTTCTGTGTGTGTGTGTATATGTGTGTGTGTGTATGTGTGTGTGTATCTAGGGCACTGTGAACACTGGCATACAGCAAGTACTTAATGATCATATATATGAAATGTCTATTAAATGTCTATTATTTCTCTTTACGCCATCTCAAGCCAAGTCTCCATACTCCATTTTGATCTGTTTGCAATACCCCAGTCCAGAGGTTCCCAGTTTCTTAGTTTATAGGGCACTTAGGAACTCAGAAATTTTTTCACAGCACCCCTAGGTCAGAAGAAATACCTAAGAGTTTTGCTTTTTAGGTAGTTGGTGCCTAACAACTTAGAAACCATTTGAAAAACATAATACAGACAAGTTGAAAGAAAAACTATTTTTTGTTTTTTTCTTAAATAAGCACAAATAGTTACTAATGGAATGTGTGTGCCTGTTGGGCACTGCCCAACTTCTCAAACCTTGGAGTCCAGCACTACTACCCTCATTTCCTGTTCCGTGCTGATTTCCACACAGTACTTACTTTTTTTTATCAGACGACTTCCTAAAAGCCAGCTTTGCAAAGATATTTTGTCATCAAAAGGAATGTAGCAAGTCTTTTTTAATTTTTTATAAATTTATTTATTTATTTTTGGCTGCGTTGGGTCTTTGTTGCTACGCGTGGGCTTTCTCTAGTTGCGGTGAGCGGGGGCTACTCTTCCTGGAGGTGCGTGGGCTTCTCATTGCAGTGGCTTCTCTCGTTGCGGAGCACGGGCTCTAGGCGCTCAGGCTTCAGTGGTTGTGGCACGTGGGATCAGCAGTTGTGGCTCGCAGGCTCTAGAGCGCAGGCTCAGTAGCTGTGGCGCACAGGTTTAGTTGCTCCGTGGCATGTGGGGTCTCCCCAGAGCAGGGCTCCAACCCGTGTCCCCTGCGCCACCAGGGAGGTCCCAATGTAGCACAATCTAATGTTCAAATTGTGAACTACCTTGAGCTAGCAGTTCACATAGTATACAAGAGATGTCAAATATTGCTGTGTTTCCCTTAAAAAATTTTAAATATCGCACGATACTCCTGTGAATTTGCCCCTTGGCACAGAGTACGGGAACTATGGCCCCAGGCACTCCTTGCCACCTCATTCCTGAATCTGTGTAGTGTAAATGAGTGGACTCTAATCAAACTACCTGTGAATGAATTCCATCTCCACCCCTTACCTACCAGCTGTGTGATCCAAAGCAAGTAAAAAAAAAAAAAAATCTCATTATGCCTCAGTTTTCTCATCCGTAAAATGGTGATAATAATAGTACTTACTCTTGTTGCGAGGATTATATAAAATGCCAGTTAAATGTTTAGATAAGTGCCTGGAATTATAGTAAGTACACAGTAAATATTGACTATTATTATTTTTCCCCTTTGTCTCTTTTCCTTTTCGATTTCTCTAGACCCACCTAACCACGAATTGGATCAGAACAAAAACTAGAGGTACGCCCAGCCCATCAACAGCGACTCTAATCCTACATTGTTTAAAACAGAAGCCACTAGCCAAATATGGCTATTTCAATTTAATAAAATTAAAAGATAAAATAAAAAATAAAAATTCAGTTCTTAGTTATACTAACCACATTTAAACTGCTCAAAAGCTACATGTGGCTAGTGGTTACCACATTGCAAAGCATAGAAACATTTCAATCATCACAGAAAGAACAGTGCACAACACTATTCTTACCTTTTCTAGTCACTGCTCCCCAGTCTCCACATTTTACAAAGCTGGGACTCTGTTTTATTCTGTACTTGTAGGGTTCCTGTAGTCAGGAACAAAACAATTATCAACTTTAGGGTGATTATAGCTCATTACTGCCTTATTACCCTTTTTCTATCTTCTTCTCACCCCTCTTTGAAGGTCTGAAGCACTCCCGTGTCCAGGCACACATGCAGTAACACACCCATCTTCCATGCTCAATATCAAGGAAACTGAAGAGTGGAAGTGGCAGTTTCTAAGTCACTAAGTATTGGCTTATGGAGTGGGAAGATATCCCGAGATAGTGACTCCCAATGGCAACATTTATAGAAGGAGGCTCAGCCTCTCAGGATTTCTTAGGCAGGAAACCTATTTTATTCTTGCCCTCTCAACTGAAATTTCTCATTCTCTCTAGACCACAAGATAGTTGTTCTCCTATTTAAATACCTACCCCACCATCACCAAGAATCTTTGACCTTCCATTTTCTCCAATTCCTGAAACTAAAATGTTATTTTAGTTTAGTCCCCCCGGGTAAAAGGACCACTTTCATTTCTCTTCTCTGTGTGAGATCCCTATTTGTGCCTCATTCAGTGCAGGAACAGAGTGAAGATAAACAGACTGACCTAACAGATCAGTCCCCAGATAGAGCAGCTGACTACACCCTAAAGGAAGGGGCAAAGCACTGGGGCACGGAAAGGACATAAAACAGAAGGGAACAAAGGTGCAGAGTGATAAAGAGAAATAATCCCTTAAAACTAGACCACACCCTACCCCACTCCATCCAACTGCCCATACTACACCTCATCTTGGTTAATTCACTCTGCACATTACCAAAAACATTCTTTGCCCTGGAAATGGAGTAAGGGACTGTGTTGGTTTCACACGGGTGGCAAACTACCACTTCAGGAAAGGGTAGAGAAGAAATAGGGTATGTGGAAAGAGAAATCAAATTGGGACCCTGGGTGGCAGAAGCCCAGCAGAGGTCTCCAGCCCCATTCTCTGCCATCTACACGGTGTGATAGTTACCACTTGGTTGGAAGCCTGAAGAAAAAACCCTTCCAAAGCTTTGCAGTGTCTTTCTTTATATCCTCCTGTTATGGACTCTTAGGGACTATCTCAAAACTCATATGTTAAAGCCCTAATCCCTTAACCCCAAAGTGACTATGTTGGGAGATAGGGCCTTTAAAGAGATAATTAGGTTAAATGAGGTCATAAGGGGCCCTAATTCCTTATAAGAAAAGGAAGAGACAGCAGGGATGTGTGCTCACAGGGAAAAGGCCCTGTGAGGACACAGTGGAGAAGGCGGCTACCTGCAAACCAAGGGCAGAGGCCTGCTGACACCTTGATCTTGGGCTTCAAGGCTCCGGAACTGTGAGAAAATAAATTTCTATTGTTTAAGCCACCCAGTCTGTGATATTTTATTATGGCAGTCCTAGCAAACAAATACACCTCCATAGCCTGATTTTTCTCAGTCTATGTGAGAAGCCCCTATCCCATAAGTAAGATACCTGGTACCGGGGGTAACATTGAAATTATTTACCTGTATAGTACAGGAGCCAACCAATCAGAACAAATGCCAGCCATAAACTGATACCAGCCACACTGGAGTATCCCAGCTGAATATCCACCCAGCTTGGGACTACAGCTGACAGTATTGCTCAGTACACAAATTTCCCTCAAGATAGGGCTTAAGGTAATTAATTAATTAATTTAATAGTCATTTATCAGCAACTTCCATGTGCCAGGTATTGAGCATCAAAAGGGCTCCATCCCAGATACCATGCATTCTGCCACCTCTGCCCTTCTGCCCTTTTCGATATGCCTAGTAGATGATGTGAGTGCAAAAGCATTAAATCGTAAGTCAGGGACTTCCCTCGTGGTCCAGTGGTTAAGACTCCACGCTCCCAATGCAGGGGACACAGGTTCAATCCCTGGTTGGGGAATTAAGATCCCACATGCTGCACAATGCAGCCAAAAAAGAAAAAAAGAAAAAGAAACCATAAGTCAGAAGACCTCGACTTTTCTGGACTTTTTTTTTTTTTTTAAATTTGGTTATTACTTGGTGCAGTGAGGGGAAAGCACAAGCCATGAAAAACTGAGGTGTTGTCAGTAAGAGGGTGCTAGAAAGAACTTATTATAGAAATGGGCTTGTGTTAAGAGATTTTGAAAGGGTTTAAGGAAATGGAATTTTCCTCTGGATTGAATGCTGTCAGGAAGTAGAGTAATTCTATGATTGGGTATCTAATACATTTTATCTAGAAGGAGAGAAGACCAGATAGAGGCTAAAGCTCTAATACGTAAAGAAGTAGCAGTCATTCATATTAGCTGGGGGAGGAGGATATTGGGGCTTTTTGTAGCTTGGAGTATGCTCATGTTTTGGTTTTTTTTGTTTTTTTAAAATTAAAAAAAATTATTTATTTTATTTTTGGCTGCCTTGGGTCTTCATTGTTGCACGCAGGCTTTCTCTAGTTGCGGCGAGTGGAAGCTACTCTTTGTTGTGGTGTGCGGGCTTCTCACTGCGGTGGCTTCTCTTGTTGCAGAGCACGGGCTCTAGGCGCGCAGGCTTCAGTAGTTGTGGCACGTGGGCTTGGTAGTTGTGGCACACGGGCTTAGTTGCTCTGCGGCAGGTGGGAATCTTCCCGGACCAGGGATTGAACCCAGGTCCCCTGCATTGGCAGGTGGATTCTTAATCACTGCACCACCTGGGAAGTCCTGGCTGTATGATCAAATGTTTGAGGTGCTTAAGATCTTTTCCAATACTTGTCAGAATAACCTCCACTAGCAGTCTCCTGGCTGGGGGCAAAGCAGAGGCAAGTCTAAAGACTGTCTCTTATGCCATATAAGGTGACTAAAATCTCTTTGAACTTGATTGGTAACTCAGTCAAAAAACTCTTATCATACATATATATTTATAATTGAGGGTCACAAAATTGAGTAAAATCATGAGACATCCTTGTAGCGATAGAGACAGACTCATACAAAGATGCTTTCATAATTTAACCAGGGATGGTGGGAGGGTGGGGTCTGCAAGGCAGCTTCCTGGAGAAACCGGTCTTGTGTCCTGTTCCAGAAGTGACTTCAGTGAGAAAGCCTGGGGTGAAAATCTTAACGTTTTAATCCATTTCCTCCTGGCACATCTTCACTCTGACTTTTTACAGGTATTCCTTTGAGTAGAGTGGCTAACTATTGCCTACCGTTCCTACTGCCGGTGCTTAGAACAGCCCAAACTCCCTCACGCTTTCACTGCAGCTCATTGAGCCACGCCCCCAGGTTCTGGCTCTAAGTTCGGGCCAATAAAGTTGCGCCCCAAGGATCGCAGGACCAGGGAAGGGAAGCCTCCAGCCAATGAGAGGCCAATTATAACCTCAAAGAGTAGAAAAATCTTTTAGTGATGTTTTTGGACTAACGAGGAGCAATGACTATGCGCCCGCTCTGGGCGACTGAAAGAGGACCGGCGGCTTCCTGGAACACCAGTGAGCTGAAGCAGCCCTGCCCCACCTCCTGGTCTGGAGGTAGCGCGATGGGCCACGCTTCCAATAGCTCGAAGAACTTCTCGTCACGTGCAGTTTTTGCAGGCCCAGCGGCGTCCTGAAAGTCATGTGACAGTTGACGATGGCGCCACGCTCCCCAATGGAAAATAGGAGCTGCCTTCACAGGACCAGAAATTGGTTTGTCTCCGCGAATAATAGCACGACGGGGTCGGGGATAGCCTATCAAGTGCTGTGGGGCGAAACGGGGCGGGGCAGGCCACTGGTTGCGGGGCGAGCTGGCCGCGCGGCGCGCAGGCGCCCTGGGGACCCGGTAGCGGCGGCGGTGGCTGCGGCGACGGCAGCGGGGAAGAGCCGGATCCTTGGCCAAAGCGGGAGGCGGCGGTGGAGGCCATGGCGGCAGATGGAGAGCGATCCCCGCTGCTCTCTGAGCCCATCGACGGTGGCGCCGGCGGCAACGGATTAGTGGGGCCGGGCGGGAGTGGGGCTGGGCCCGGGGGAGGCCTGACCCCCTCCGCACCACCGTACGGAGCCGGTAAACATGCCCCGCCCCAGGGTAAGACGGGGCGGGTCCGAGGTGTTCCCGGGGGGTACTCTGAGAGGAGCAGGGGGCGGGACCGAGGGCGGGGGCGGGGCCCAAGCGCCAGGTGCGGAGCTGTTGCACCTGTGACCGGGGGAGGCTTCCTTCCCTCCGCAATCGCGACCGGAGCTTCGGAGCGGAAGGGGCTTCTGAGGAATCTGATCGAAGCACTGATCATAAGATCCCGCTGAGCTTGTCAGAAGGCTTGAGGACCAGCAAGAGTTGCCTTACTCCGTGTAGCATCAGTGAGGGTGTCTGCAACTGATGCCAGCCCTTCTTTTTACCTTCCTCTCCAGCATTTCCCCCGTTCCCCGAGGGACACCCAGCCGTGTTGCCTGGGGAGGACCCACCCCCCTATTCACCCCTGACCAGCCCGGACAGTGGGAGTGCTCCCATGATCACCTGCAGAGTCTGCCAGTCTCTCATCAACGTGGAAGGCAAGATGCATCAACATGTAGTCAAATGTGGCGTCTGCAATGAAGCCACTGTGAGTTATACAAATCTGTGAAATGGGCCCTGTTTCCTAGATCCTCTTTCTGATCCCTTGATTCTAGACCCTGACCTTCGGGCGTTAGCCAAGTGCTCTTGATGAAACCCAGGTTTCAGTTCCAGGAGTCTCACACAGCCATTTCCCCAGAAGCCACTCACCAAAGCTAATATTTCCCATCCCTCACCTTCATACCTATCTTGGATACTTAAGCTTAGTTTTCATTTGCAAATCTCATGTTATATGCCTTTCATTTCTCTGTCCTGGCTAAGATTTTATCTCTCTGATCTCTCCTCAGAAGGTGTTTTTGGAGGAAGTGGAAGGGGTTGGGATTAGAGGTTTGCTTACCGATGTCCCCATTATTCTCTAGCCAATCAAGAATGCACCCCCAGGGAAAAAATATGTTCGATGCCCCTGCAACTGTCTCCTTATCTGTAAAGTGACTTCCCAGCGGATCGCCTGCCCTCGGCCATACTGGTGAGGGGGATAATTTGGGGAAGGGCATTAGTGGGGAAAATCAGAAAGCCGAAAAAGGGTGAATGTTTATCGAGAATGTAAAGGTGAGAGAGCCTGGTGTTTATTTAGAAGGAGAAAAAGCTAAGGACTGTTGTGCCTCTAGAATGTTATAGCCATCTTTCTCATTTCTCAATAAAAAGATTGGGAGAAAAGTGGTGTCCTTTAGGAAGATGGAGAGTCTCAGAGACTGGGTGAATTATCCTGAGGTAAAAGGGAAATTAGAGGCCTGAAGTTTAAGCGATGCTCTTCCTCAAGGATTCTCTGGGGTAGGGCTGGGGGCGCAGAGTATCTTAAATGTACAGAGAAGTAGAGGGACTTAGAGTCAGGGAGTGGGGGATGTAAAGGAGGAATAATGTAGGGATCGTTAGGATTGAAAACTTTTAAAACATAGTCTTTTTCTCCTGTACAGCAAAAGAATCATCAACCTGGGGCCTGTGCATCCGGGACCTTTGAGTCCAGAACCACAACCTGTGGGTGTCAGGGTCATCTGTGGACATTGCAAGAATACTTTTCTGGTGAGGAGAGGTATTGGGAAGCCCTGGGGGGCAGGGGGTGGGCAGCAGAGAAGTAGTCATGAATATATTTCTGAGTCATGATAATGAATCCTGAAAAGGTCTGTTTTATGAGGACCCATTTCCCAGACTCCACTGCCCCAGGGCTCTCATTGAAGATGACCCTGCTTCTACTATTAATTGGTTTCTCTTTTCCTTTCTCCGTAGTGGACAGAGTTCACAGACCGAACCTTGGCCCGTTGCCCTCACTGCAGGAAAGTGTGAGTGATTAGAGAGCGGCATCGTTGAGCTGGGTAGTGAATAGAGTAAAAGCTACAGGGCCATTGCAAGTATCCATTTTTGTTTGCCTCCCCACAGGTCATCTATTGGGCGCAGATACCCACGAAAGAGATGTATCTGCTGCTTCTTGCTTGGCTTACTCTTGGCAGTCACTGCCACTGGCCTTGCTGTGAGTAACCTTGATCCAACCCCTTTCATTCTGCAGCCTCGTCTCCGTAGGCTAAGATTGGGGAAATGGCTATCCTAAAAAGAAGTGAAAGAAACTGTTTTTGTTTGTCTTGTTTTAACGTGTAGATGAACTGAAGTTGAAGGAGACTGATAAACGGTCTTCATTGTTACTATCAGAGTAGAAAACAGCTGTCTTCTTTGTGCAGAGGATAGAACAATAGAGCAGTAGCTTAGATTGAGTTGCTATTAGGAAACCTGGCTCAGTTGTCAGACATGAAGAAAAACTGACAGATGTCTGGGATTGTTTGAGTATGTTCCTGCCTAGGGGAGGGAACTAGACAGCTGGGCCTTTTAAAAGGTCCCTGAAGGTGGCTGCATGCGGATAGGGGACAGAGACTGAAGCTTGAGTTCCATGTTACTGTTACTAGGGCTCTTAGAAAGTGGTGAGAGATCAACAGTAACCTCATCCTCCTTTTTCTTCTTCATCAGTTTGGCACATGGAAGCATGCACAACGATACGGAGGCATCTATGCAGCCTGGGCATTTGTCATCCTGTTGGCTGTGCTGTGTTTGGGCCGGGCCCTCTATTGGGCCTGTATGAAGGTCAGCCACCCTGTCCAGAACTTCTCCTGAGCCCCCCGACTGCCTGGCCCCGTCCAGGTGGGGACAGTGACACTCTAAAGGGAGTGATGGTAAAAGGCTCCCTGGGCTTCTGTAAGGGGAGCCAAGCAGCTGCCTTCCTTTTCCCTGCGGAGAGGTAGGAAGGAACCAGGCCCTCACCTAGGTTTGGAGGAATAAGTAAAACCACTGCTGGCCATCTGCTTTCCTCCAGTGGTTGCTGTGTTTAGGGTGAAGTAGGCGGAAAGTTTCCCCTAAACCTGGGTCCTAAAAGACGGTTCTAGCCTTGTCCTTCCTATATGCTCCCTGAGAGCCATTCCTGTCCCTTACACATTCCAGGGCAGGGTGGGGGTGGGTAGCCCTGGGGGGTCTCCCTCCCTCTTGTGCACCATTAGGACCTTGCTGCTGCTATTGCACTTCATCAGGGGCTGGCTCTGGTCTCAGCACCCTCAGTCTCCTCTCCCCCATTCCACGTCCTCTGGGGGCGGGGTCAGCCGCTGCTCTGTACAGAACCACAGGAACTGATGTATATATAACTATTTAATGTGGGGTATGGTCCCCTGGTCCTGTATTTCCCATAATTCCTCCTTTTCAACCTTACCCCCCAGTTGCAGTATTTAACTGGGCTGGGTAGGGTTGCTCTGTCATGGGGGAGGTTAGGGACTCATCCTGTGCTTGTAAATAAATAAGGTCATGACTCTACTCTTTTCCAGTTGTTAAATCTGTGTGTATGAAAGGATGAGGGGAATTTGTAGCCCCACAAAGCGGTAGAATACAAAGACAGCAAGGCTGAAACTATGACTCTTTATTTTCACAGCGACAGTTCAAAGGAAGTCATCAGTAGCTTTTGTTTAATGTAAAAAAAAAAGAACCACCCCCCGCCCCCAACACACACACACACAAATCGTGGAGAACTTAAGTCTGTTTCTAGAAGCCTGGTTAAAGGATTCATAGTTTAGAAGGGAAATAACAGTGCAGATTTCTCTAGAGAGCAGTTTTTAAAGCTTGGGGGTAAGAAGTTTAAAGCTAGTTTAGTGGGCTTATTTCCCAGGCTCAGAGTGATTTGGGGGAGGTGTCACAGTGCTAGATATAGGGTGATGGGACAGTGGTCACTGCCCAGAGCCTTGGAACGGATCTTGCTGTCACACAAAGCAGGCAACAGAGAGTGAGACAATAAGAAATAATCAAGGCGCCAACCAACGTTTTTGGATCGCGCATTCATCATGTATGTCCAAAAGGTATAGGCATAGGCCGTGTTGGGGTAGAGGTGCCGGAAACTGTCAGTCAGTGGCACAGCCTGCAGCAATTCCCCAAAGCCCTGACGCTCTTCTGGAGTGAAGCCAGCATTCTTTTTGTTTCCCTTTGGGTTGCGAAGATCAATTTCTTCATGAGCCACATTGAGGTCCCCACATAGCACAAGGGGCTTGCGGGAAGCCAAACCCTTCAGGAATTTGCGAAAGGCTTCATCCCAGCGCTGCCGGTACTCCAGGCGCACCAGACCCCGGCCTGCATTAGGTACATAGGCTGTCACCAGCACAAATGCATCATATTCAGCCACAATCACTCTGCCTTCCTGATCATGTTCCTCTTCACCTACAGAAACGATGAAACAGTTAGCAAAAAGAAGTTGAAGAAGGGAAAGCAAAGAATAAAGGGATCAAGAATTGGGGCTGGAGTGGGATATCAGCAATTGGTTTGGAAGAGCTGGGCTTTAGGAATCACCAGTGTCTCACCAATGCCATAGGAGACTTTGAGTGGGCACTGGCGGGAGAGTAGGCCCACACCACTGTACCCTTCCTTGTCTGAAGGAGCTGACCAGTACTGATGGGACAGTCCAGAGAGTGCTTGAAGTTCAGCTGGTAGTTTGTTCTCAGAACATTTGGTCTCTTGGAGGCACAGGATATCTGGGGCTTCTTCCTTTACCCACTGTGAGCGAAATGAAAGGTAGAAAAAGTATTATCAATTCAGCAGACATTTACTGAAGAATCTATGTGCTAAGCACTAGAGATACACAGGTGAGGGACTTCCCTGGTGGCACAGTGGTTAAGAATCCACCTGCCAATGCAGGGGACATGGGTTCATCCCTGGTCCGGGAAGATCCCACATGCCGCGGAGCAACTAAGCCCATGTGCCACAACTACTGAGCCCGTGGGCCTAGAGCCCGTGCTCTGCAACAGGAGAAGCCACCGCAGTGAGAAGCCCGTGCACCACAACAAAGAGAAGCCCCTGCTAACCGCAACTAGAGAAAGCCCGCGTGCAGCAACGAAGGCCCAATGCAGCCATAAATAAATAAATAAATAAATAAATAAATAAATAAATAAGGCAGTCTCTGCAGAAGGAGTGTAAGTCTAGCAACACAGTATTTGAAGTTATAAACTACATAAGTGGCAGGGAGACAAGAAAGAGTGTTCCATGCATCACTGAGAAGATTGGTTTTTTCCCTATAGGCAGTGGATAGCCAGCTAAGATTTTTTTAAGTAGTTATTTAAATGTTGGATATGCAGGAAATAAAATGGAGCAAGTCCAGTAACAAGGTTCTTCTGACATGCTAGGAAAAAGATGAGGACATTAAATAAAACAATGGCAGTGGAACTGGTGGAATGGCATTTAAGAAATACAATTGGGGGGCTTCCCTGGTGGCAGAGTGGTTAAGAATCCGGCTGCCAATGCAGGGAACACGGGTTCGAGCCCTGGTCGGAAAAATCCCACATGCCGCGGAGCAACCAAGCCCGTGCGCCACAACTACTGAGCCTGCGCTCTAGAGCCCGCGCTCCGCAACAAGAAAAGCCACCGCAATGAGAAGCCTACGCACCACAACCAAGTGTAGCCCCCGCTCACCACAACCAAGAGTAGCCCCCGCTCGCCACAACTAGAAAAAGCTCCCGCTTAGCGACGAAGACCCAACGCAGCCAAAAATAAATAAATTTATAAAAAGAAAAGAAATACAAGTGGTATGAGTTGGTGAAAACCTTGTATCTCTGCCACAAGAAAACGACAGTGCTAGGAACTAAAATGGTAAAAGGTGATTAAACCCCAAGATCGGTACCCCCCTCCCCTTAATTCCACTCACATCTAAACCTTTCTTCTTAATCCAGGCTCGAAGCCCATCCACATTCCAGGAGCAGATCTTCAGTGTGGCTGATTTGCCACCGGGTGAGGTTTTCTGATCTGGGGGGTCCTCATACATGACTGCCCCCTCTCCTGTTGCCTCTTTTTCATTTTTTTTTGCTCCCGCCTTGCTCTTCTTGGCCTCTGGCTCTATAAAGTAAGTAATACACAATGATATAAGTTGGCGGTATCCAACTTTGATCCGCAGTTAACTATAGATCCACCGAGAGCCTGCAGTTGCCGCGACTTCTTCGCAAACTGCAAAAATGAGTATACAGTCGGTCCGTACCTCCCGTTCATCAAGGGAATTATAGACATCCCCATCGCAGCCTCTAGGGAGATGGGCCTATTTCATTCTCTTACCAATCTTGGGCTCTTCCCCGTCTTCTGCCACCGCTCCCTTTTTCCCACGTTTCGGCATCACTGTAACAAACACCCTTCTACACCAGTTCCACGTCGCCCACCGAAGCAGTATATTTATCGCGTTGCCTACAGACGCAAAAAAGTAGTGAAACCAGCTAGGGCTGGGGAAGACTCCCCCCTCGGGCGCCCCCGCACCAAGTCCCGCCTTTCAAACCGTATTATCTCTGAATTCTTTTCCCGCCTCAGTGCACCATCGGCCTTCCAGCCCCTCATCCTCAAGACTAGATCATTTCATAGTGCCTCCTACCCTCCTCACGAGATCGGCCCTCCAGCCAATCGACGGACTTCATTAAGAATCCCGACTTAGGCCTGCCGATCAGAAGTCCAGAGAAGCCCCTACTATGGGCAAAACAACAACAACCCTGTAGCTGACCTGCTTGGATCGCAGCCTGGCTCCTCCTTAACTCAGCACAAAGAATGGAGCACGATGTGCCCCCACGTGGGTAA
Organism: Eschrichtius robustus; assembly: GCF_028021215.1. Lineage (NCBI taxonomy): Eukaryota > Metazoa > Chordata > Mammalia > Artiodactyla > Eschrichtiidae > Eschrichtius > Eschrichtius robustus. The sequence continues at coordinate 76,423,361 of NC_090824.1, forward strand.
CTGGCGTGGTCACGTGATGTGAGATGCGCCGCCAGTGGCGGAGGAATGCGGGTGATTGGTCTGTTTGTACCACGTGACTGAAAGCTCAGTCTTCCCACCCTTCTCCGTGACTCCGGGGCACTGAAGGCCTCACTCCTCCATTCTTGGGCTGTTCATCGCTATGCCAGAATCACGACTCCTTCTGCCACCTTGACCGGAGATCCCAGAGCTGTGTAAGAGAGAACAAAATCAGTGGAGAAGGCTAGGCTGGACCATGGGAGAGAGGCAGAGGAACGGATAGGAATTTAAGGAGCAGATGCCGACTCAGTGTTCCTGGCAGTTAAGAGAACAGATCCTCGAAGGGGCCTTGATGGGTCGCCGTGACGACAGGGGTTGGGGCTGGAGCCCGCGCGCTACCAGCGGGAATTCTTTGGTATCTGTTCCGGTGCGTGCTCCTCCTTAGCAGCCAGCGACTCGTTTTCTTCAGCGACCCAGGGTCTGCGTCCCAGCGCGGACTGGTGCGGGCTCCACGGCCCCAGTGGTAGCTAGGAGCCATGCCGGCGGTTTTGGGTTTTGAAGGCAGCGCCAACAAGATTGGCGTGGGAGTAGTACGGGACGGCGTGGTGCTGGCGAACCCGCGGCGGACTTACGTCACGCCTCCTGGCACAGGTACGGGAGTAGGGAACTTGTAGTTTGCGGCGCACTTCTCCGCACTGGCATCACCTGCCATCTTCCTAAACATTAGTGAAGAAAGGTGGGGAGCGCATTGTCCCCTCATAGTTTTTGATCTGAGTCTCTGAGATTATGTGACAGTGTTATCATCACGAGGCTGGTGGATAGAAGAGTCACAGGCACTTGAACCTGGATCTTCTGAATTCGTTCAGCCTTTATTGAGCATCTTTTACGTGCTAATCGTCAGCTGGCTGCTGGCTACAAAAATAGATGCATAAGCTTGTTATGGAGCTGGACATGTAGACAGAGCTTCACATTACAGTGTGATAAATAGTATAACGTAGGTGCAGTCAAAATACACTAGAATGAGAAAGAGTGTAAAGACTCCCAGCTTAGGTGTAGACGGAACTGGCTGGCTTTGTAATATTCAGTAGTTGTTTTTGGACTTCTGTATTCTTAAAATGGGAATGGTAATACCTGCATCATTGGGTCTTGAGAATTAAAGTACCAGACACATTATCACTTTTAGTAAGTGTTATTTGTAAGTTATATTGTAACTTGTCTACCCTCCCCGCAAACACCTGCTTACGTAGGAGAAGGCAACTGACTTGCCTTCTTTAGCCTAGCTGAACAGGCTGAAAAGACGATATCTGAAGACATAGAAGACAGGATGCTTGAGAAAAGGGAAAGGGACTCTTCCTGCCCCACTAAACGTCTGTTTTGACTGCTGCCTACCTTTCTATAGAAAAACTCTATGATCTCTGACTTGTGTCCATCTCTTAGGATTCCTTCCAGGTGCTACTGCCAGGCACCACCGAACTGTTATCCTGGACCTGCTGCAGGAGGCACTAACAGAGGCTGGATTAACCTCCAAGGATATTGATTGCATTGCCTACACCAAAGGTATGGTTGGGAGAGTGGGTGACAATGGAAGAATATACCTGGAGCCTGGCTAGGTCAAAACAGCCTGCAGCTCACCTCTGCTACCACCACTACCGCCACCCAACCTTCACATCCCCTGCTTCCCCTGGCTCTGTTTTTCCCAGTCTCTATAGGATTCTCACTCCCCTTTCTGTCCCCATAGGTCCTGGCATGGGTGCCCCACTGGTTTCTGTGGCTGTTGTAGCCCGTACTGTGGCTCAGTTGTGGAATAAGCCACTGCTGGGCGTTAACCACTGCATAGGCCACATTGAGATGGGCCGCCTCATCACTGGAGCCACCAGCCCAACTGTGCTATATGTCAGTGGAGGAAATACACAGGTATTTAACAGTACTTCACTGTTCCTTCTTTTTGTTTCCCCTCAGAGGTTTTTGGTTATTTTTAATGACTGAAACAAAACAGATCTAAAACCACAGCTTCTGGAAGAACCATTTGTTCTTGCTGGTCTCTCTTCAGACTTGACCTTGGCCTCTTGTTGGGCCGTGCGTTTAAGAGCAGGGTCTCTGAAGACATGCTTGCTGACAACAGTTTTTTCCAAGGGGATAGCCACAGAGTACCTTGTGGGCATGAGGTGATTATAGTTATAAACGTTCACAGAAGACTTGATCTCTGACCTCCTGGCGATTTTCTTCTTGCCAGTGGTAGCCATCACTGCAGGGCTAGCGAGATGCCGTCATCAGTGTTCTTCATGATGACCCACCAGAAGCAGCACCACCTTCCCAGGTTTCATGAACTTGCCCATTTTGACAGAAACCACTCAGGACTACGGCAGAAAAGCTCCACCATTCCTTCTTAATTTCTAAGGCACTGTACCAACAACTTTCACGTTCCACCTCTGAGTGGTGGGAACTGCAAGAGCAAAGCTGGGCTCATCTGAAACTAAAATGTGATATACTAGAAAACCCACAGCAGAGTTTGTGATGTTGTATGTTTGGGCAGTATGAATAGAACATTAGATGACCTTTATATATGTGGCTGTGGAGATAAGGAATTTCCAATTTAGAGAAGGAAAGAATGGTAAGGATTGAAGTATTCAAAATAATGAAAGGATTTTCATTTTCATTGTTTTGAAGCTTATTTTTCCTATGAATCTTAGCAATTAAAACTAAGGGGCACTGTCCCATTTGTATCTTTACAACAATTGCATGTTTTGTTTTAGTTACTGGTGATAAATATATAGAAGTTTTTACTCTAAGAGTATGAAAATATAAATAATTTAGAAAACATTTTATGAATGGCAGAAGGTATTTTAAACTTACAAGTGAAGCCAGAGTTGTTTGGGATACCTTATAAGATCTTTTTAGGTTGGGATTAGAGAACTCCAGCCTTCCTTTCCCACATACCACCTGATGGGATTATTGTCAGGAATGGTCATTGTCTCCAGCTTATGAAAGGGTTATGTTCTAAAACTTCATCTTGTGAAATAGTTATTAAAGATGAAGCACACATTCCCGTGAAAATGATGTGGCAACTTTAATGGGTAGAGAGCAAGTAACTGGTTGAGGCCTGAAGGATATCATACGAGGTTAGGGACTTGGGGTGTGGAAAGTAGCAGTGGAAGCTTTCAAGAGTTAATGGAGATGAGCAGTGATGGAATTTTCTCTTTTCCTCCTCCCTTTTGAAGCCTGCTTAGGTGTGAAAAACAGAAGATGATTGGGTAGGGAAGAGTAGATGACAGAAGTAGAAAGGCAGAATTTTTTCTTTCCTCTCTTGTTGCCAGCTTTTGACAGTAGAGTAAGAGCTACATCAGAATGGAAGAAAATCCCTAGCAGCACCAGAAAGGGAAAGGGACCTATGGTCCTTAGGAAGTACTCACTGTCAGCAGTATGCAGCACATGTGTCAGTGGTATTTGGGTGATAAATACTCTGTGTGCTAGAAGCTTGTCACGTATGAAGAATGGGCATAAGTTGGTTGCCAGTGCTGAGTTGGATGGGCCATTAGTCTGACCCAGAATGGGGTTTTTGAGTTTTGTTTTGTTGTTGTTGTTGTTTTTGCTGCACTGCGTGACTTGTGGGATCTTAGTTCCCCAACCAGGGGTTGAACGAGCACCTTCAGCAGTGAAAGAGCGGAGTCCAAACCACTGGACCGCTAGGGAATTCCCTGGGATTTTTGAGTTTCTTTTAACTCTACCTTGGTGGTTTCCAAATACCACCACCCTGGTAGGATAACCTAGAAGAATTCTGGTTTCCTGCTTCCAAGAAGGAAAGCCTTCCCTAGTACACACTGTCAAGACTGCTTTTAAAGGAATATTAGGAACCTCCAAGCAAGAAAAATGCATCCAGAGTGATAATTTGCTTCTCCCCTGATCTAGACTACCTTCTGTAGACTAGGAATCTGCTCTGGGAATCCTTGGGGTATATATAGACTTTTCAGATAAGCGCTATTAAAAAGTACCCATTAATGAGGGTTTGGGAAAGTACTTTTTCCCATTGCTTATTGCTTTTTGAAAGCTCTAGTGACCATGTTGATCCTCTGCTGCGTTCTTCCCCAAAGCCAAATGCTCCTCTTTACAGACTTGAGGTTTCATGGACATCCTCATCACCCTTAGGTGATTGCGTATTCAGAACATCGTTACCGCATCTTTGGGGAAACCATCGATATTGCTGTGGGTAATTGTCTGGATCGTTTTGCTCGAGTGCTGAAGGTAAGCCATTGAGGCTACAGAGAACATAAGATGTGAATGTATTTGGGGGGAGCCATGGAAAAGGAGGAGGAAAGTAGCAAATTAGCTTCTTGTGCTTCCTGGATACCTGACTTCATCCTCTTTTTCCTTCTGCTAGATTTCCAATGACCCAAGTCCAGGCTACAACATTGAACAGATGGCAAAGCGGTAAGGGGAATAAGGTGGAAGGAGGCTGACCGGTGGGGCGCCAGGGATTTCCCTGTATATGTGTTAATGAGGTTTGGGAGGGCTTTGGAGGGTGAGCAGCCAGCTGACTACAGGCTTAAGTGCCTCGTATACTCACTCCCACTTAGAGGCAAGAAGCTAGTTGAGCTGCCATACACTGTAAAGGGGATGGACGTCTCATTCTCAGGGATCTTGTCTTTCATTGAGGTGAGTGTGGGAGAGGTGAGGAGATGGGCACTTCTCATGCTTTTTAATGAAGCACATATGTTTTGCTCTCCAGTGTATTTCCTACATATAGCATAGTACTGGCCCATGTTAGATGCTGAATAAATTCATTTAGCAAATATTTATTGAACATCTTTTGTGTGCCAGGTGCTGTTCAAGGCAATAGTGATACAAGATGGAGCAAAACAAAAATCCCTGCCTACTTGGAGCTTGCATTTCATGCAGTGGGGGTGGGAGACAGAAAAATAAACAAAAAACGGGAGGGGAAATAATAAAATAAAAAGGGTCAGATGGGGACAGGTGCTCTGGGGAAAAATTAACTGGGGTAGGGAATGGAGGGTGCCAGGGTAGACATTCATAATTACTGAGTCTTTTTTTTAAGATAATCACAGTATTTTCTTTCTTTCTTTTCTTTCTTTTTTTTTTTTCCCCCATAATTATTGAATCTTGAAAGAATGCTGCTGGTTTTATAGCTCAGTGCCAGTGAAGGGCAAGGTGTCATATGGGATGTACTGGTAAATTGAATTGTGGTGAAACATGGTGATACTCCAAGTGCACTAATTTTTTGCTCATATGTCATCCCCAAACCACAATTCATTGTTTTATATGTTTTCCCCTTTAACTATAGGATGTAACCCAGCGGATGCTGGCCACGGGCGAGTGTACTCCTGAGGATCTATGTTTCTCCCTGCAGGTAATGGAGTAAAAAGCTGGGACAGAAGGTTGAAGCTGGAGGAGCTTTTATATAGTAGACAGAACTAAGCTGGGATTGTCTCTGATGTTTTCACCTTGTTTGCCCTCCATAGGAAACTGTGTTTGCAATGCTGGTAGAGATCACAGAGAGAGCCATGGCACATTGTGGCTCCCAGGAGGCCCTCATCGTGGGAGGTGTGGGGTGTATGTATCACTGAACTGTGCTTCTCTTTCCTATTTTGGGGCATGTGTATCTTCCTCCTGATACTCTAAATCTCTAAGGGTTTGGGGAAATCACTCGTTTTATTTCTTGTCCTATGCTTCCCACTCCTTGCCCCTGGAATCCCTACCTCATTTTCCTAAGTCAGTGCACATGAGGTGTACAGCCAGACTGTGGAGAAATGGCTAAAAGTAAGCTAACTGTACCCCTACCTCTTTGTAGGTAATATGAGGTTACAGGAAATGATGGAGACGATGTGCCAGGAGCGCGGAGCCCAGCTTTTTGCCACAGATGAGAGGTAAAGGCCCTTTCCCTTTCTTTATTTCTTTTTTTTTTTTCCCTCCAATTACTGTGATTTTCCGCCCTTAGATCATGAATTTCATACCTCTTTTCCTTCCCAGATTCTGCATTGACAATGGAGCCATGATAGCCCAGGCTGGCTGGGAGATGTTTCGGGCTGGACACAGGACTCCTCTCAGTGAATCTGGGGTCACACAGAGGTGAGTAGCTCCTTGGAGGAGGTAGACAGGATTAAATGGGAGGTAGGCAAAAATGATCAGCAGGGAAGAGGATCCAGAATCGTGAGGGCAGAGAAGAATGGAAGGTGCTAAGGGGTAACTGTCCACCAAGTTCTTCCTATTTTTTTTTTACAGGTATCGGACAGATGAAGTAGAAGTGACCTGGAGGGACTAACAAGATTAACAGAATCGGAGTAGATAGCGCCCTAAGTGGAGCCCAAGGGACCCTGGGCCTTAATCTTTATCCTGACGTAAGAATCCTGGCAAGGCTATGGATGCCCCTTTCCTATCATTTGAACCTCAAGATGACTCAGCATTAAAATATTTTTGTTTTTATATGTTGATAATCAACTTGTGTTCAGGAAGGATACACAGTTGGCACTGGATAAATTCTTTTTGATGGGGTGATGGGTAAGGAGGCAGGGGGTCAGAGCAGCACCCTGGCTGACTATGTAGGTTGCCTTGGGAGCTGCTGTTCTGGAGCTAAAATTGAGGGGACCCTCTTAGATAGTCTAACCTCTTCTTAGTAATGCTATTATCATTGATACTATTTTAGCATCAGATCTTATGATAATTGCTTTACATTTATCATCTCATTTAAATTCTTTGAAGTATAGGTACTCAGGATTTCCCTGAAAATAGCCTGAAGCCAGGTGTAATTTCATGCTAATTGATAACTCAAAAGTAAAACCATCCCTCTTCCATACACTTAGGCCTACAGACACTTCCATTGGCAGGCTTGAGGGGGCGGGCCCCAGGTATACACATCCTCTCTGAAATTAACAGCCAGTCGTTAGCAAAAATCCCACGTATGCTCAACCTCTTCTCTGTATGTTCCCTTTTTATAGTCCTGCTCCGAGCCCTGGTTTCTCCTGAGGACTCTGCTTCTTATAGTAGTGGTGGTGGTTTCTCTCACACCCATTGTACCACTGGGCCTGAAGGCAGTGCACGTGTCCTCATTTTTTCTCATACTATTTTTTTTTTTAATATTTATGTATTTGGCTGCGCTGGGTCTTTGTTGTGGCATGAGGGATCTTCAGTTGTGGCATGCGAACTCTTAGTTGCAGCATGTGGGATCTAGTTCCCTGACGAGGGATCAAAGCCCGGTCCCCTGCATTGGGAGCATGGAGCCTTAACCACTGGACCACCAGGGGAGTCCCTTCCTCATACTATTTTTAAGACTATTCTCTCTCATCTCTAACATACCTCAGCTTTGAAACACAAGTCAGTACCTGTCATAAATCTTGGTGATTTAAATATCCATGTAGATAATCTTTCTAACACTCTGATCTCAGTTCTTTGCTCCTCCAGTGATCTTGTCCTCCACCCCCACTTCAGCTACTCATTCCCTTGGTCATATTCTAGACCTACCACTACTCCATATCTCAGTCTCAGACATCCCACCCTGCCACCATTACTTCCTATCTTTCCAGTTTATTCCACATGCCTTCATTTCCCTCCTCCAACTAAATTCCAGTCATGAGCCCTTCGTTACAAACGCCTTACCTCCCTTGCTTCTCTCTGGCTTTTGTCACACTCAGCTCTTCACCAACTTTACTCCTAGATCCACGCAGCTGAAAGGGCTAGGAAAAAACAGTCAGGTTGACTTGTCTTTAAATTCATTACCAGAAAACTTGAGTGAGTCCTTTATGCTACTAGCAATATCCCCTGGTCCTTTTACTTGCCCTCCCTTTTTTTTGGCCATGCTGCATGGCTTGCAGGATTGGAGTCCTAACCACTGGACCGCCAGGGAATTCCCCACTTGCCCTCGCTTCTGATCCCTTAAATCTCCAACATCCCTCATTCTCACTTTTACTTTGGTAGAAAATAGAAACAATCAGAAAAGGTTCACAAGCTCCTACCACTACACCTACATACCTTCCAGCATTTATACCTGTAAGCTCTGCTTTCTCTCGTTATTGTATACCAGTGATTCTCAACTGGGACTGAGTTTGCTCCCAGAGGACATTTGGTTGATCACAACTGGGAGGTGGTGCTGCTGGGTAGAGGCCAGGGATGCTGCAAAATAGCCCACAGTGCACAGAACAGCCCTCCACAACAGAACTATCTGGGCTGAAATGTCATTGGTGTCAAGGTTGAGAAACGCTGCTCTAAACAAACTGTCCAGGCTCCTGTCCAGCCAGTCCCATCATCTGGCTTTCAAGGACATCTCTCAACAGTTCCCCCTCCTCTTCTGTAGCGTCAGTATTCCCCTTTCTCTCCTGGAGCGTCCTGTTGGCACACAAACATGCTATCATTTTTCTTATCTTACAAAGACATAAACCTCTCTTGACCCCATTTCCCCTTCCAGTTGCTTCCAATTTTCCTGCTCAATTTTTTAAAAACATTTTGTTTATTACTAAGTTTTTAAGTTGAAGTATAGTTGACTTACAATATTAGTTTCAGATGTACAGCATAGTGATTTAGTAAGTATTCTTACAGGTCATACTCCACTTAAAGTTATAAAATATTCACTATATTCCCTGTGCTGTACAGTATAGTAGTTTGTAGTTTGTATACAGTATTGTAGTTTGTTTATTCTGCTCTATTTTATAGCAGAACATCTTAAAAGAGTCTTTTCCACTTTGTCTCCACCAATTCCCTGTTAAGTCCACTGCACCACGACTGTTCTCATCGTGGTCACCAAGGATTTGCACAAACCTAAATCTAATGGCATCTTCTGCTTTACCTTGCACAGGCTATCAGCAGTATTTGACACCCCCCTCTTTGAAACATTGTCTTTACTTGGCTTTAGGACATATTCTCTGGTTTGCCTCCTAGTTTACCAAGTACTCTTTCTTAGTCTGCTGGTTTCTCCTCATCTCCATAGCACTCTAGAGTTCAGTCCTTGGACTGCTTTTCTGTTTACATACATATCTGGAGTGATTTCATCCAGTGTTACACATTAGAGCCATTTCAATGTGGATGACTCCCCAGTTTTTTAGCTCCAATCAGGACTTCTGTCCTGAATATCTAGCTGCCCTTGGCATCTCGACTTGGATGCTTAATAGGCATCTCAAATTTAACATATACAAAACTGAACTTATTTTCTCCCCAGCTTACTGCTGCAATCTTTCCTATTTCAGTTAATGACAACTCTATCCTTCTAGTTGTTCATGTTAAGGTGTCTTGGTATTATCTTTGGCACCTCTTTTTCATCTCCTCCAATTCATCAAATCACGTTGACTTTACCTTCAGAATATATCCAGAATCCAATTTGTCACTTCTCTGCTGCCACCCTAGCCCAAGCCAGAATTTTTTGCCTCCAAGATCAGGGGTCCCCAACCCCTGGGCCATGGACTGGTACCAGTCGGTCGGCGGCCTGTTAGGAACCGGGCTGCACAGCAGGAGGTGAGCAGTGGTGGGCGGGCGAGTGAGGGAGCGAAGCTTCACCTGCCGCTCCCGTCGCTCGCGTTACCACCTGAACCATCGCTTGCATTACAGCCTGAACCGTCCGCCCCAGTCCGTGGAAAAATTGTCTTCCACGAAACTGGTCCCTGGTGCCAAAAAGGGTGGGACTGCTGTCCAAGATTATTGTAGTAGCTGGTCTACCTGCTTCCACCATTTCCCTCTTACAGTCAATTCTCAACACAGCAGCCAGAGTGAATAGTGTTAACACGGAAGCCAGATGATGTCACTCTTCTCAAAACCCTCTGTGTTTTCCTACCTCAGAATAAAAACTGGAGTCCTTTAAAGGCCTGTGAAAGCTCCAAGACCTGCCCCACCCTTCCTCAAGTAATACTTTGACCTCACTTCCTGCTACTTATCTCCTTGTTCACTCTGCTCCAGCAACATTGGCCTTTTGTTCTTCCTTAAACACTGAAGGTGTGCTGCCCCTCAAGGCCTTTATACTTGTTGCTCCCTCTGCCTGGGAAGCTCTTTCCGGAGGTATAGTCTTTAAGTCTGCTCAACTTTTTTTAGTGAGGGCTTCCTGACAACCCTACTTAAAATTGTACTCCTCTCGCGCTTTCTAGCCCACTCCCCCGTTTTATTTCTCTTCGTAGCACTTAGCACCTTGTAATCTAATAGTTGTTTTTATTATGTTCATTGTTTATCTCTTCTCGTTGGAATATAAACTCCCTGAGGGGAGGTGTAGCTTGTTTTATTCATTGGCATATCATCTCCCAGTGCTTAAAATAGGGTCTGGCACATAGTGGACATTCAGTTAGTATTTGCTGAATGAATGTATAAGCTGATGAGGAACTAAACCAAAGAAATAATCAAAGGACTATAAGGTAAGACTTGAGCCAAAAGATTTTAAAAATTAGGATTACATGAGCTTGGGAAAAGAGGAAGTTTCTGATTACTTACCAAGTAGAAAGTGATGATAAATACTCTTTTTTTCATTTACAAAGGATAGACACATAAATGGGTTGAAATGCATTAAGGCGTGGAGGTTTAAAGTAGAAACTTTGAGATGGACGATAGAAAATAAATTCTTGTTGAATATATTTGAGAACAGGAATAATCTGTTTTTCTAGGCTTGGGGAGTTTTCAAGTATGTTACTACACACTAGCCTCAGGTATTTATTTGTAAGTTTTTATTAATATCATGAGGTGGAATGGATTGTGGAGGAAGGACCTTCTTTGGCACTGCAGCCGCAGTTCGTATTGCGTAGTCGGGGAGTTCTCTCCCTAGGAAGCTTTGGGCTGTTGTAAAATCCTTGTGTGTCCAAAGCTTTGGGCTACCCAAGGGTAGACTCAAAAAAGTTTGTGGAGCCAGGAGATTAAAATCTTGGCTCCTTGAGTCCTAAATTATGGACTCCTCTTCCTAGCTGTCTTTCCTCCTGAGTCTCACTAACAGTATAGGGTGAGTGTGTACTGCTGATTTCCACAAGTGAAGGCAATGGGGGATGTCAGGCCCCTGGACAGCATCTCCAGGCAGGTCATGTGTAGGGCCCCAGGGCAGGCTGACTGAGGGATCACAGGTAGGCTCCTGTTATGTAAGAAATGGAACCTGTTCCTCAGCTTCTCTAGCCATTGGACTAGTCCTACCCCTGAGCTCTGTGCCCCTGCAGTTTGAAATCTTCCCTGATTCATGACTCTGAGGGCAGCCATAGGACTTCATGAAGGCATGAATATTGCCATAGGACTTTATGAAGGCACATGTGCCACTCTGACTGCATGGTTAGGAAAAGTGAGCAGAGACAAGGTGCGCGCCATTGTCAGTTTGTACTCTGGGACAACTGCCCCCACTTTAATGGCCCTGTTCCTGTATATCTACCTGCTTTTGGTTTGTCTTCAGGTCCTGCTCAGGGATGTAGCCTGAAGGAGCAGGAGTGTTGAGAGAGGTAGATGCCAAGTTCTCCTTTGGTGGCGGCTTCTGCACCTGTTGTAAGACCACCAAGTCTTCAAAAGCCTTTTGGCTACAGAGAGAGGAAACCCCAGATACAGAAGGGAACAGAAAGTATGTCATCCTCTGAAATTTGTCCTTGGGGATTTAGGGATAATAGGGCTTCTTCACTCTTTAGTTTTTCTGTTTTGCTGCCCAGCTGGCATTTCTTTCAAACTGGTAACCATAAAGCTGATTGGATGTAGGTAGAGATTAGCCACTGTTTCCCCACAGCCAGTACCCCCTACCACAGAAACTCCTCTTCCATCAGATTTCGGCTCCTCCTACATGAATCCACTTAAGTCATTACTGTTTTTTGAGCATCTACTCTATGCCGGGCAGTGGGCTAGGTAAGATTTATCTCTCTAATCTTCCCCTCTGGTTCACTCACCTAGTAGTAATCAGAGAGCCCATAGAGGCAAGACCCTGGCTCTCAACATCCGCCGAAATACCAGCCATACTGGCACTCTGACCCTAGGCAGCTCCCATTCTGCACACCCATGTCGGTCCTATTTCCTAAAACATCTCAAATCATACAGGAGCCTGGAAATGAGATTTAGGACACACACTCCTTCATGGGAAGAGAACCCCAACCCAAAGCAGTAGGACTGTCTAGGTACCACCAGTGCCAAAGCAGGTAATGGAAGTGTGTGTGCATGGGGTTGGGGGGACGACCAAATTTGATAATCAAAGAGCACCATACAATTCATTAATGAAACGAGGGATGGAGAGAACCAGTGAAGGAGGGGATGGGGGCCTACCTGCATATAAACTACTTTTAATGTAATTGATGAATACCTCTGGCTCATTTCATCACCTAGCCCCTCAGAGAAGCAGAAACCAGGCTTCCAGGTCATTCTGCACTGAAGGCAGGAGTGGAGGGCCTTACCAATTGTGGCAGAGATGCCCAGGTAGGAAAGTATGGTCCACGTGATGGCAAGGATGGTTCCTTTGGGGACAGCTGTAGCAGGGTCCTGGGAACAAAAGTTGAACCATCAGTGGAGAGAGAAGAGGGGTGATAGTGTGCTCCAAGCCTGGACATCCTTGTCACCTTGAGGTCCCTAGAGATACTGGTCCTGGTGAGTACCCCAGTGACTGAGGAGAAGAAGATGGAAAACATACCAAGGAAACTGCCCTCTGGACCATGCCCACCACTGCGGGACAATGTTGTGAAAGAAAATGCTTTCTATATAAAGGAACAGAGAGAAAAGAGGTTTCGAGGAGCACCTCCTGGCTTCCTTTGTTCAGCCCAAATTATTACCCCTCTGCCCAGTTTAGTGTCAGTGACTTAGGTCAGGCTGGGAAGCATAAGGGATTTTTGGCCCAGGGACTTACAGGACTCTGAGTGGTCTGATGGCCAACTTGTGAATGACATACAGAATCAGAAGTTGAGGGTTCTTTTCTGAGGAGGACACATTTCTCAGTCAGTTTCCCACTGCCTCACCTTGGTACCCAAAGAAGCCAGTGGCTTGTTGGCTGGGGTTTGTGGGGAGGAAGTCCCCAGCAGGTAGTTGATAAGAGAAAGGAAGATCAGGAAGAAGAAGATAATCTGGGCCTGTAATACCATGGGTGACACCACCCCCCTCCATAGAGAGAGGGAGAAAGAGGGAGGGAAGAAGAGACAGAGAGGTGAGTGGAAGGGAAGGAGTAGTTCCTCCTCCTCCTCCTCACTTTCCGTGTCTCATCTTCACTCTTCTCTCCAATCCTCTCGTTCTGTTTGCTACCAACCTCCTCCCATAAAGGAATGTGGCTAAATGGGTGTCTTTCCTTCTTGCCTCAAACTACAAAGCGTCCCTTCCCATGCCAGAGGGGTGAATATCAAGATTGTAAGTACTGGGAGCAAGAACCAGGGCGTTTCTCATCTGGTAGTCATGTCCAGTGCTCATCCCAACAGATCCTCAGAAGGCGTCCTCCTTACTTTCCCCTTCAAAAACTGGCATGTGGAGTCTCTCCCAGCAAAACCGGCTAGTTTCAGGTCCGGGTCCCTGGAAATCTGCTCTGTCAACTACACACACACACAATCCCACATCTCCCCACATTCCGCCCCTTCCTGATCTGTCCAGCTCTCACCGCCATCCCCTTAGTCTTTTCACCCCCAACTCAATTCCCCCTCACCTGCCTTGGACTTCCACTCCACGCCTGCCAGTGCCAACGCCCACAAGGATAGTCAGGTCACCAGGCCCACCACCCGAAACTCATTTTCAGGATCCATGTTTGGTAGCTGCACCCCATGCTCCTGGAAGGGCAGAACACAGAGGTAGGGGGTCACAGAGATTTTTAATTGGTCCATCTGATTCTTAAAATGACTTGCCCAGGCTGGAGCCACGGAAACGCAAGCTGGGTGGTCAGCTGACTTGAGAAAAGGATGCATGAAGGAAGGGAATGGGCATTACCCAGAACAGGTCCAAAAGGGTCTCTGTGAAGCCCACTGCATGCACAGCCACAGCTACTGCATAGGAGAAAGCAAATATTCCAATGGAACTGCCAAGCTCCAGACCCAAGCTGTGCAAGACAAGGAAGTAGGTACCACCTGAGAGGAGAGGAACGAAGAGTCAATCGGTCTCACCAACTCCCAACAGGACCGGGGGCCCTAAGAGGTCATGGAGTCACAACAGACTCACCAGCCTTGACTTTGCCATTGGCGGAGATGGCTGAGATAGACAGGCTGGTGATAGTAGTGACTGAAGCCGAGAGCAAGGTAACGAGCGATCTGAGCCCTGGAGTGGGATGGGAATGGGGCTCCTTTGATTCACTGAGGCCGAGTCCCAAATCCCTTCCTACTGTCTAGTAGAGTGCTGAGCCCACACCTGTGCCGGCCTGAGCAGTGATCCAAGGCAGCTGCAGGTAGAGGATGATGCCCCTGATCATCAGGGAGGGAGGAGTCAAGGTCACCCTCAGCCCTTTCCTCTCACCCTCAGAGGGACCCTTGAGACTGTCCTCTGGAGCGAAGTTCTCTTTCCCTGCTTCCATCCCGAACCTTTGGGAACCCTGAGCACCAGTCCGTTACCATGACTCCCATGACCCAGATAAAGCGCAATGGGGCCTTGCCAGGCCTGGCCCCCGAATTCTCCACATCATCTTTTGGGGAGTGTGGCTCCACATGGGGCTCCTGAGCAGAGGTGGAAGTGATACTGTCCCCTGGCTGAGATGCCAAGACCCTGCCCCAGTCAGGAGGCCAGCAACAAGAAGGATGGCTAACAGACCTGGAGGTGCTATGGGGGGAGGTCAGTCATAACGCATTTAATGGAGGGTGGATGATTGCACAGAAGAGCAGGTTTCATCCAACCTTCAGGGATTCGCTGTGGAGTATGGGCCTCGCCACGGTGGAGCCGAGCAGAGCCTCCAGAGACAGACACGTGGCTGTGGTGGAGCCGCGGGGTTGGCAGAGAACGCAGATCAGGGTCCAGTGTCCTTGTCCTTGTTGGCAGAGGGAGGGCAGAGGCTGACCTGGGGTTTGTCTCTGCCAAATAGCGGTTCCTCCTCTTCCTGGTGGGGGCCCAAGGTGTTGGCCACCTTGTCTTGCAAAGGGGAGACCATAAGAGGATCCACGCAGAGGCTGGTCACTATCGCCCATTTCACAAGCCAGGACAACCACGGGCTGCCTCTCTGTTGACCCATTTGGAGGAGTGCAGCCCGAGGGTTGGGTTTGGCTCTCTCACCACCAACTCCACGTTGGCACAGGGAGGAAACCCCTCGCTAAGCGTGGGTCATCCATGGTCGGTAGCCCTGACCCATGCCCCTTCACCTCCCACACCCCTCTGCCCTTGTTGGACCAGATGGATGGGTTTTATTTGAGTTTCACGTCAGGATTGTTCGCTCCAGGGTCCCAGCTTTATCATGCACAGAAAAATCAAAGGCCAGGACTGACCCCAAACACACGCTTCACTCTTTCTCCCCACTTTCCTGTTGGTGTGCAGAGTCCAGACTTTCTTCACGCACCCCCTCCAGCCCAGTCCAGTGAAGGAAGCCTGTCTGGCCTGGCTCACTCCACCAGATCCCTGCACCCTACTTGGCTTCCGAATTTGCCTCACTCAGCACCAGGGCATGACCTACAAGTGGAAGGGGGGAGGAGGTCATCTCAGGTCAGGCCCAAGGGATTGGGTGTCAGAGTTTGGGCACCTGGAGACCAGCCCCCAGCCTCCCAGCACTGGCTATAATTAGCCGGGTTCGGTCAGGGACAGGGCCCCGGGCGCGCGTTCCCTCTGCCACACTGTCAGGAGTAGAGCAGGCTCAAGTGAGAGGGCAAGCGGAACACTGGTGTCTTAGGAGGGTGACTACTGGCATGGGGGCAAGACGGGCAGGGTACAGTTCCGGGTACTGGATTTTTACACATAGATCTTGCGTGCTTTGCTGCACCTGGGGAACCTCCGAGTCACGCGGTGTAGCCTACATGCTCGAGCCCTGGGATGGGGGGAGGGGATTGAAGTAGGAAGAGGGACTGACATGTCGCCGGACTGGAGGCAGGGCTTCCTCTGGCCTCTGTGGGTCCAGCTCTTACCCTTTCTTCTCTTTCCTCTGCTTACCTGCAGCAATCCAGTGAGCTTGGGCCATGAGCGTCTCGGACTCGGCACATCGTCCCTCAGACCCTGAACAAGTCTCTCTTCCGGTCCAGAAGGACGGCCTTGGGCTCCCTTTGCCCACCAGGAGAACCCCCTCCTGGCCCCCGTCCCCGGACGAGGATCCTGGTTTGCCCCCCTTTCCTCTGGAAGAGCCTGGCCCCAGGCCAATGGCCCCGGGGAGCCTTCCCTCTCCAGCCTTGTCCCTAGAGAAAGAGGAGGAGGAAGAGGATGAGGACGGAGAAGACGCAGAGGAGCCCGAGGAGCTGCGCAGCGAGGAGCATCCCAGCCAGTTTTTCGCGGAGGCACAGCGGCTGCGAGAGCAGAGGCTGTTGCTGGATGAAGACGTGTCAGTCGGGGGGCGAGTATACGGGGTGCATCGGGTGATCTTGGCCGCAGTCAGCAGCCTCTTCAGAGGCAGGCTGCTGGGCAGCAGAGGTCTGCAACGCCCCCTCAGCCTGGATGTAACCCCCGGGGCCTGGGAGGCCATGCTGACCTTTGCCTATGAGGGGGTGCTGGGACCCGCCCCACGGGGGGATGTGCTGGTCGCGGCTGAAGCCCTGGGAGCACCCCGGGTGAAGGCTGCGGCCCAGTGGGGACGCGAGGGGGCTGGAAGCACCCCGGAAGATGAAAAGCAGCCCAGCCAGGCAGAGGAACTGAGAGAGAACCTGCGCACCATGGAGCTCCTGTACCAAGAAGGCATCGGGTGTGACCTGGAGCTGGAGGCAGGCGGCTGCCGGCTGCGGGGTGAGGGTCTGTGGGGCATTACGTTAATGCAGGCGCATATGCCACCTGGAATGGTGTGTGCAAGCAGCGGGTGTTTCGGTCCCTACCATAGTGGTTTTGATCCCTGCTGCAGTCAGAATTTCCCCGGGGTGACCTTTGGCACCTCTCCTGACCCACTGAGAATGGGGCATGCGCAGTTGAGTTGTTTTCTTAAGAGCACTGACAGATTTATGCTGTGGCTTTTCCTGTGCCCAGAAACAAGAAATTTACAGTCAGCTGGCTGGAGCTAAGGGTATATAGTCCACACCAGTAGAACAAGCAGGAGGTGATGGACTCAAACAAAGATTAACCAAGGGCCCTTCTTGGCATCTTCTATTTAGGACACAGGAAAAGCCTGAGGAACACAGTGGAAAAATTCAGTGTGTCCTTTCCCCTAAGTGAACTTGACACCATGGCAGACGTGGACCCTACAGCTAGTGAGCAAGGTCTGGTACTGTTTGGCCAGAATCTTAAGGCTACCAGTTCATGGCACTTTGAAGTTAACTCTGCTCATCACCAGGAAAGCTGAAGAGGGTTGAATAAGTTGAGATTTATTCAGATTCTACTAATATTTAGTGAGGTACTGGGTACCAGGAATTTCTTTTACACATGCCATCTCTTTTCATCTCACTGAAAACTAGTGAGTTAGATATCATTATCCCTGGGTGCAGATAAAGAATATTAAATTCAGAGATGTTAACAGGTGAAAACCAGGATACAGGCCCACATCCACTAACCCAGTCTGCTCTCACTAGGCCATGCATTGCCTCCTATGCAGTCAAGTCAAAGACACATAGCACCTGGCAAATGGAGCCAGAGTGCAGACACATAAAAGTTTAACATTAAAAGGGATTCGTTTAGATATTATCTAGTTCAGCTCTTACACTTTATTGCTAAGGAAATCAGTCTTTAAGACAAGTCCAAAGTCACATAGCTACTGCTCACTGGAGGAATGACTGGGACCCAAAGTGCTTCTGGGACTCCCCAAAGGAAAAGGATCCTATCTTAGTCGGCTTGGGCTGCTATAACAAAAATGCCATAGACTGGGTGGTTTAACAATAGAAATTTATTTCTCATGGCTCTGGAGGCTGCATCAGGGTGTCAGCAAGGTCAGGTTCTGGTTAGGGCCCTCTTTCTGGTTTGTAGATGGCCACCTTCTCACTGTATCTTCACATGGCAGAGAGAGAGGGAGATCATCTCTCTCATGTCTCCTCTTATAAGGGCACTAATCCCATTCATGAGGGTTTCTACTCTCATACATAATTACCTCCCAAAGGCCCCAACTACAGATACTATCACGTTGGAGATCAGGGCTTCAACATATGAATTTGGTGGGGGCAGGGAACACAAACATTCAGTCCATAACAGACTTCTAAAGTGTATGTTATCATTTCCAATAGCACTAGATGGAGGGGGAATTTAAAATTTCATAGTTATAAAATTCTCACTAGGGTTTGGAATTTAGACATCCTTGTATTCAATATCACTGCTTTCACTTCCTTTAAGAAACATTCCAACTTAGTGGTGGGAAGCTGTCACTTAAAATTCTAAGGAATAATGATGAGTGAGAAGGGGCACAAAATACAAGTGGCTGTGAATCCTTTGTCAGTGGCTCTGAGCTATAGGCTGATTGATGGTATGGAAGATGAGATGGCTTACCTGCTTTACGGAATGCAGATTTTCTCAGGCAATATGTACGTGAAAGCTGTCACTAATGTTTACTGCTTGGGAAGCACCAACCTACTACCTACTGCTCAAAAAGACAGTGGAAAGCCACACCAATATCACCTGCCCTTTGAGAGAGGTGAACATGCTGCAACTGATCAAAGCAGCCTGAGGTTCATAAGCCTCACTGGGAGCTTGGGTCTGTGTGACCTGCCTGAGAGGACTTCTAGCAGCATTTCCCCTCTTTTTCTTTTTAAAAATTAATTAATTAATTAATGTTTGGCTGTGTTGGGTCTTCGTTGCTCTGTGCAGGCTTTCTCTAGTTGCAGCGGGTGGGGCTACTCTTTGTCGCGGTACACGGGCTTTTCATTGCGGTGGCTTCTCGTGTTGTGAAGCACGGGCTCTAGGTGCACGGGCTTCAGTAGTTGTGGCACGTGGGCTCAGTAGTTGTGGCACACGGGCTTAGCTGCTCCGTGGCATGTGGGCTCAGTAGTTGTGGCACACGGGCTTAGCTGCTCCGTGGCATGTGGGATCTTCCTGGACCAGGCATACGAACCCGTGTCTCCTGCGTTGGCAGGCGGATTCTTAACTACCGTGCCACCAGGGAAGTCCTCCCCTCTTTTCTGTTATGAAGCATTTCAAACATAGCAAAGAAAAGAGAATATTAAGATGAACACTCAAACACCCATCACCCAGACTTAACAATTAACATTTTACTATATTTCTTTCATTTCTTTCTTTATTTTTTGCTGAAGTTTAAAGTAAATCTCAGACATTTCACTCACAAATACTTGGGTATGTGTCTCTCTAAAAGAGGATATTTTCTCATGTAACCACAATTTCTTTATCATATCTAACAAAATTAACAATTATTTCTTAATATCACCTAGTCCACATTGAAATTTTCCCACATGTCCAAAAAAGTGTCTTTTAGAGCTGCTCTGTTCAACCCAGGAGCCAATCAATGTTTGCACTGAACTCAGATATATGTCTCTTAAGCTTCCTTTACTCTCGTACAGTCCTCTCTCCCTTTTTTTATGACTTATTGAAGAAACAAGATTAGTTGTCCTATAGAATGCTCCATGTTCTAGATTTGTAAGCATTTTCCCTCATGGTTTTGTTTAACTCATTCTTTTAGCCTCTCAGTTTCCTATAAACTTGAATTTAGATCTGAAGGTTTGATTAGATTTCGGTTAAATATTTTGGTCAGGATACTCCATACTTGATGCCAACTGCTTCAAATTGAGTTACATTAGGGAGCATATAAGGTCTAGTTATTTAATAGCATTTTTGAATGGGACATTTTCAGAGTCACAAGGGCCATGCAGATAAGCAGGGAACTGATACACAAGTATGCTCATTGCAGCCTGACATCAGTTACAGTGATCTGCCCAGACAGCCACTGCATGGAGATAGAAAATAAATCACTCCCTTTCACTCAGTTTCCATATCGTAAAAGGAGCAATTGAAGTAGGTGATTTTGAAGGTTTCCAGTTTACAAGCAGTAAATCTTGGGTAAGAGGAGATGGCAGTTAGATGAGTGTGGGTCACAGCCATTGCTGAGGGTTGTGCCACTTTCTGAGTAAAATCTGACTAGCAGAATGGCTGATGTCAGTGGCTCTTATAACTGTAGAGGAAAGAACTTTATTCTGTGTACAATATAGAAAGACCTGTATAAGTTGCACATTGGTCTTTGCAGTTTATTTTGTACCCCCTCTTAGCAAATGTTCTCTGTAGCATCTTCACTTGACTGATCAAGACCCTTTCTCTAATTGGCCTGCATCAAAAAGACTAAAGCAATGTTTTTCAAAGTGTCTTCAGGCCACTAACATGAGAATCATGCAGGGTGCTTGAATATGTTAAAACACAAATTCCTAGGGTCTCCGTCTAGAGCTACTGAATCAGAATCTCTGGAGGTGGGTCCGTGAAACCTTCACGTAACAAGCACTCCACGTGGTTCTGGTGCATATACCGTGGTTTGGCCTGTGGTCTTGGGTGGTTGGCCCAAAGTTGGGGCTGTGAAGTCAGAAGAGTGCCTCGCAGTTTGCAACACTCTGAGCCCCCCTCTGCTTCTCCCTCTTGCAGTGCACCGAGCAGCCCTCGCCTGTGGCAGTGAGTTCTTTGGGGCCATGCTCCTGAGCGGGATGAGGGAATCCCAGGGCACAGAGGTGTCTCTGCATACCATCTCTGCCCAGGACCTGCAACTCCTTGTCTCCTTTGCCTACTCTGGGGTTGTGCGGGCAAGGTGGCCAGGACTGCTGAGAGCCGCCCAGGCTGCTCTGCGGTACCAGAGCTCTTCCTGCCTGGCTCTGTGCCAGAGAGCCTTGGCACAAGGCCTCAACCCTGCCCGTTGCCTGGCCCTGATCCCCATGGCTGAAGCCCCTGGGCTGGAGAGTCTCTGGAGCAAAGCCCGTCACTACCTCCTCACCCACCTGCCTGCTGTGGCTTTGTGCTCCACTTTCCCGTCTTTACCGCTCGCCTGCCTGGCTGAGCTCCTGGACAGCGACGAGCTACACTTGCTGGAGGAGTTCGAGGCCTTTGCGGCTGCACGGCGTTGGCTAGCTGCCAACCCTGACACCCAGGAGTCAGAGGCCAAGGCCCTGCTTCGATGCGTCCGCTTTGGCCGTATGTCCACCAGGGAGCTGCGGAGGGTACGGGCCGCCGGGCTGCCTCCACCCTTGAGCCCGGACTTGCTGCGTCAGCTGATGGTGGAGGCTGAGGTTCCAGGACAAGAGAGGCAGAGGGAGCCTGACCAGGCACTAGTAGTGATTGGCGGGGACGGGCTCAGATCAGACATGGCCATGAGACAGCCGTCCCGAGGAGTGTGGTGGGCCCGGGCCTTTCGCTGCGGCGTAGGACTGGTGCGAACCGTGGAGTGGGGACAGCTGCCTGCCCTGCCTGCCCCCGGGCGCTTTCGGCACGGGGCTGCGAGCCTAGCCGGAAGTGAGCTCTACGTGTGTGGCGGACAGGATTTCTACGGCCACTCTAACACCCTGGCTTCGACTCTCAGGTATGGGCCCCTGAGAGCGGCCGGTCCCAAGGCGGGCAGCTGCGGGAGGTTGGCAGCTCAGCCAACCGCAGACTCCCAGGGTCACTCTTCCCATCTCTTGTCCCACTGTGTCCAGGTGGGACCCCAGTCAAGGGGACTGGGAGGAGATGGCACCTTTGTGCCAGGCTCGGAGCTTTTTCCCCCTGGTGGCACTGGATGGACTGCTTTATGCCCTGGGTGGACGAGACAGTGGTGCGGCCCTCAGCTCTGTGGAGACTTATAGCCCCAAGCTCAATATGTGGAGGTGAGCAGGGAAGGGGGTGTTTCAGGCATCAGGGAGAGGTTAGGAGTCTTGGAAGAGGAGAACTGAAGTTGACTGTTGCCTGATAACCTGCCCTGTTCTCCCACAGGCCGGCACCTGCGCTTCCAGCGCCACGCTTTGCCCACGCAGCTGCTGTATTGGAGGGCCAGCTGTACGTGAGCGGCGGCTGCGGCGGGACTGGCCAGTACCTGGCCTCGTTGCTGCACTATGACCCCAGACTTGAGAAGCCGGGGACACTTCTGAGCCCTATGGGGGTACCTCGGGCTGGCCACGTCATGGCTGCTCTGGGTGGGCGGCTGTATGTAGCGGGTGGGCTAGGTGAGACTGGGGACCTGCTGAGCTTTGAGGCCTATGAACCAAGGACTGATAGCTGGACTCACCTGACCCCCCTGCCCTCGCCCCATGTCGGGGCTGCAGGCGCTGTGCTGCAGGGGGAGCTACTGGTGCTGGGGGGCTACAGCCACCGTACTTACGCCCCCTCCCACCTTATCCACGCCTTCTGTCCTGGCCTGGGCCGATGGCTGTGCCTGGGAACTCTGCCGAGGCCTCGGGCTGAGATGCCTGCCTGCATCCTGACACAGCCCACCGTGCAGCAAATAGCTTTGGTTCCCACAGGACACAAAACTAAACCTGGCAGGTGAAGGGGCAGCGGCGGTGGATGGCGTGAGGAAGGGATAAGAAACATTTTGAGAGGATAGAAAGGATGGGGGCAGGGATAAAGAGAAGGCTTTATTCATGATCGTATTTCATTCTAGCACAGTGCTTTACAACTCACACAGCGCTTTTGTATATATGATCTGCATTGAGGAAAAGGTGGTTCTGGAATCCCTAGGGGAAGAGCGTTGGGGAAGGAGAGGCAGCTGAATACCTAGGTAAGGAGAGGAGACCCAGGGGCAACTGTACAAGGTTTAGATTCTTGGTGGGGAAAGTGCATCTGGCTGGGCAGACAGTCAGGAAGCGTCAATAGCCAAGGTGTAGGGGCCATGTGAGGTCAGTTGGGAAAATGATATTCTGATCAGTGGATGAAGGAGAAAAACGTGGAGAGGCCATCCGTGAAAGAGTTGAGGAGTGTGGGGGAAGGACTGCGATTGCTGCTTCTCTTTACTCTCCAATCCCTGGGACACCCAGACCCTCTTGACAATGTTCTTTCTCAGGTAAACTTGTAGACCCAGTCTAGCGTTTCCTCAGCCATACACCACAGGCTGCCCCTAAGAGCCTCTTGGTTTTCAATCTGAGGAGGACGCTCCTGTCTGGACCCGGCACAGCACAGGGGACAGAGATGCCAGGGCGACGAGGTGGGAGTGCTGCAGGCGGGGAAGACGAGGAGGGGAAGGAGGGAGGCGCCCATGGCGGCAAAGGGATGAAACAGGATTTGAGGGCATGGGGTGGGAGAAGTCAGGAGCCTGGCTGGCTTCTTTCCTTCCCTTTGGGGTGAATCGAGGGATCAGCAGAGAAAACAGTACAGTGTGGTGTGAGGTGCTAAGTTGTGAGAGGAAGTGGCAGAGAGAAGAGTGAGAGGCAGAGGAGGCCCAGAAAAGTGGTTTCTTCCTCTGTCCCTTTCTTCCAGAGTTTTTGGAATCCACTTCCCTTTTTCTTGGCCAGGGAAAGTTGAGTCAGATGTTTCCTCTCTCTCTTCCTCCACCCTGCTTTTCCTTCCCTTTTTTCGCTCTCTTCTATCTTTTCTCCTTTCTCCCTCACAGTTATTAATTATCTACTGTGTGCCGGGTACGATGTGAGGCACTAAGCATCCCAAGGTCAGGGAGCTCCCGACCAGCACACAGATTTGTAAGCAAATACAAGTTTTACAGTGGACTTAGAGGTATGGACACTTGCCTCATACCTCTCACGAGAGCTGCGTACCTCACATGCCTCGTAGTTGAAGATATGAGAGCCCAGAGGATGGAGGAGGGAACTCTGTCCAGGGAAGACTTCTGTTAGGAAGGCATCATCAGATGGGTGTAGATTGAACTGGATCTTGAAGGCTTCCTGGAAACTCACCAGTCAGAGAAGGAGGGAGGCATTCCAGTCAGAGGAAAGAAGCAAATGGGGCGTGTGGTGCCCTGTGTCTCCAGAGCAAAGGGGAAGTCAGTATTCCAGGGAGTCTTCAGAGAATTCTCCTGCTGTTCCAGCCTACTCTCTTCCCTGAAGCCTTCCTGAAGACAGTGGCTTTCACCTAATTGTATGTTCTCTTCCTCCACAACTCCCCTACGTCTTTCCTGTGTGGTATTTCCACTTCTGACCCCTGAGCAGCTTAAGGCAAAGAAGGGCCAGTTCTTTGTACAGGTCAATTTTCTCTTACCCTTGCTTATTTAGATTCTCATGCTGCTAAGGGTGAGATGAGGGAGCCTCCCTCGCATCTTTCTTCATCCTGGCCAGGAGAGATTTGACATGTTTTTGTTTATTGTTTTGAGATTTCATTATTTTATTAAGGTTTTTTTCTATATCTCTGTTTAGGAACATAGTTGAAAATGAGGAGGGGTAAGTAGGCTATATAAGAGAACAGAGAAGAAAGATTGAAGAAGACAGGGAAGAAGGAAATCAGAAGCACTGAGAAACTACGAGGATTGAGTCTTTAGGGTGAACTTCTGTGAACACGCTCTTTGTGATTTGTATGCAAAGACAGGCTTAAATAAAGGTTTCACCATGACTGAATCATTCTTGTCTGAGTTTCTCTATTGTAAAAAACATTCACTATCCCTTGTAATTTGGTTTCTGTCTCCACCACACTACTGAAACCATCCTCCTTCGTTGTCACCATGACCTACTTCTCACCAAATCAAACAATCTAAGGCTGTCCTCATTTTCCTTCATCTTTCTGCAGGAATTGGCTGGCTTGAAAACTGGCTTTTACCCTAAAAATTTCTCCTCCCCTGGCTCCAGAGATAGCACACTCTCCTACTCTTCTTACTTCTCCAATCCAAAGAGGTGGCAGAAAGTCAAATCATAGTGTCCAAGAGGGTGCGGTGCCATCCCAGGCAGAGCTGACAGCCAAGGGTCCAAAATTATGTAGATGGGGGTAGTTAGCTGCAGAAGGCTCTAGCTTTCATTACTTAGTTTTTTTGTTTGTTTTTTGTTTTTCAGCTGCACCCCACGGCATGCGAAACCCGTGCCCCCTGCAGGGGAAGCACGGAGTCTTCACCACTGGACCACGAGGGAAGTCCATTTTTGAAATTGTGGTTAGAATGAGAAGACAGGAGGAGGTTTCTGATGTGAAGCAGGACACTGGTCTTGCTCTTGGACCACTCTTCAGTGAGAGGGGCCTGATACAGGCAAGGCAACGAGCTGGGGCCCTGGGCAAGTGCACTGAGATTCAGGGTAGTATTTCGACTCCAGAAGGGAAGTAGAGTTAGGATCGGGAATTGGGACAGAAATCATTCCTACAGAGCAGGCAATCATGGCAATCCAGGGATTAGGCTACAGTCTGGTGAGTTCCTAGAGATGTAGGATTCTTATCTTTGGTAAATCAGATAATGAACCAAGGTGTTGTAGGTACTCCCCTACTACCTGCCCCGACTCTTCCTTCAACCTCCTTTGTGGGTGAGGGTGGAATTTACACACCTGCACTCATCTTTTCAAGGTTAACTCAGGAACTGGATAGAACTGGGGGTGTAGGTTCAATACCAATAAGTGTGTTGGACTATATGAGTCTTCTATGCCTAATTCTGGGTTGCCCATGTTCTTCTCTTACTTTGCTTCATGATCCTCTTCAGAAAGCTCACCTCTCCTCTATCCCAAGCCTTAATGACTCAACTGGGTTCTAGTCGTATTATTATGTTTTTTTAGCAGCCCTCACCTCTACTTGGATTTACCACTATCATTGGTTCAGACTCATCATGCTTTGTTGGCACTATCATTTTTCCTTTTTCCTAGACACAAAACTTTGTAATCATCTTGAGCTTGCTCTCCTCTTATCTTTTTCTTCACTCAACTCATCATGTAATTTTGAACTACTGAAATAGAAACCTTACTGGTCTCTTCTCCAGATATTTTCCCTGTCAAATATACTATATATATATATATATATATATATATATATATATATGTATATATATTATGCCCTGGACATCTGGAAAATCGATAACAGAAAAGGTTAAAAAATGAAAAAAAAAGGGGGGGGGGGTAAAAATCACATAAAAATCCTACTAGCTGCAAAACTAAGCGCTATTATTTATCCAGACTGACAGTCCAGGAGGTAGAAGCAACAATGTCCAACCAAAAGAGTGAAAACCTGCATAGAAAGATTGTTTAATAGAACCATGGAATGAAGAGATTTTGGATAGTGCAATTCAAACCCTTCTTTACACAGTGTAGGAAGCCACGGCAGGTGGCATAGTCTGGATAATGAAGAGGAAGGCTTTTCAATGAGAGCAGTCTCCAGGTGACATACTTATAACATCAGGACCAAGAGACTCACTGGGACAAGCACCACAGGTTAGGTCTACAGGCAGGACAGTAATTAGGACATAATTACCCTGTCAGGGCCACAGACTACATTCCAAATCCTAGCTAACTCTTGGGATCAAGGGATCATAGGTGGAAAAGTGTGAATTTATCACAACTTCTGCTAATACAACTACAAAAATATACATCCATTACATATATATACATGCCTATGCATAAATACATGCATGAATACATGTATATGTCATTAGTGGTGAGATTATAGTCTTTTTTTCTCTGAGAGATAGAGGTTTACGGTATTATTATTATGGCTGACGATTCAAGATACAATAAGCTGTATTTCTGATTTAGAATTCTGAAAAAAGGATAGCTTGAGAGTGTGAATTAGAGTGAATTAGAATCAGTATCTTGGGTTCAAGCCCCAAATCAATTGCTCTTTTGGTAATCATGAGTAAGTCCTTTAATCACTTTGAATACCAGTGTCTTTTTTTTTTTTTAATATACATCTTTATTGGAGTATAATTGCTCTACAGTGTTGTGTTAGTTTCTGCTGTACAACAAAGTGAATCAGCTATATGCATACATATATCCCCATGTCCCCTCCCTCTTGAGCCTCCCTCCCACCCTCCCTATCCCCCCCACCCCCAGGTTGTCACAAAGCACCGAGCTGATCTCCCTGTGCTACGCAACTGCTTCCCACTAGCCATCCATTTTACGTTTGGTAGTGTATATATGTCAGTGCTACTCTCTATGTCCCAGGCTCCCCTTCCCCCGCTGTGTCCTCAAGTCCGTTCTCGACGTCTGAATGCCAGTGTCTTAATCCATAAAATAGAGATAATACCTGTACTATCAACATCATAGTGTTATTACAGTCATGAGCTCCAGAGCTTGGGATAGTCCTAAGGATGTCTACACACATTTCAAAAAGGGTACCCTGGTACTCTGAAATTAAATTTCCAGGCTACACCCTTTTAGATTAGCAAGCTAGATGACGCCAAACAGGGTGGCCAGTGTGCTGTAGCACCCCTGAGACCATGAGTGCCATACAGAGGGTTACAGGTTTATCCCCAGCTACTCCAGACTAACACTGCTCCTGAGATAGGGATATGGATTCATCTGGACTCCAGCTCAGGCTAAGGCATTTAGGGAGCTAGAGGTCTTCTAGTTGTATACCAGCTTGGCTCATTACCAGACAGGTAATCTGAGCCTCAATGCATTGCATAGTTTTCAAGCAAACTGTCACTGATTAAAGCCAACTCTCTCGTCTGGAGCCTGTGCTCCGCAACAAGAGAGGCCGTGATAGTGAGAGGCCCGCGCGCCGCGATGAAGAGTGGCCCCCGCTGGCCGCAGCTAGGGAAAGCCCTCGCACAGAAACGAAGACCCAACAAGCCAAAAATAAATAAATTAATTAATCAAAAAAAAAAAAAAAAGAATAAACTCTCTTAAAAAAAAAAAAAGCCAACTCTCTCATAACGGAGGAAGAACTGCTTGTTTCAGGGCTTCCCTGGTGGCGCAGTGGTTAAGAATCCGCCTGCCAATGCAGGGGACATGGGTTCGAGCCCTGGTCTGGGAAGATCCCACAGGCCATGGGGCACCTAAGCCCATGTGCCATAACTACTGAGCCTGCTCTCTTGAGCCCGCGAGCCACCACAACTACTGAGCCCATGCACCTAGAGACTGTGCTCCACAACAAGAAAAGCCACCGCAATGAGAAGCCCGTGCACCGCTGCAACTAGAGAAAACCTGCACGCAGCAATGAAGATCCAACACAGCCAAAAATAAAAAAAAAATTTTAGAATATAGCTAAGATTGTTTAAGTGCTTGCTATGTGCCAGGTAGTGTGTTAACTGCTTTACATGCATTATCTCATTTAAATGCCGAACAACCCATAAAAAGTGGATGCTATTATTATCCCCATTTTACAGACAGGAAAACTGAACCTTAGAGGAGTGAATTTACTCACCAAAGGTCACACAGTTTATAAATGTTGAGCATGTATTTAAACACAGGTAGAAGGACTTCCAAGCCTGCTGTCTTTATTATGCCACATCTCCAATGTAGATTCACCTCCATGGAGTGGTAGGCTTTATTCACGAAACTCATACTTAGACTCTACAAGTGGGAGCAGTTAAAGGGTATTAATATCTTTTAACAATCTATAATGGAAAAGAATCTGAAGCTCCTCTGGGATGCCAAGTGCAACCGAATAGGTGCCTGTCCATAAATCACTGCTTGGGTGATTCTTTGAAGCTGGCAGTGGATAGACTGAATAGAAGCACAAGCTGTGAATCTAAAGGTAAATATTCACAAAAGGGAAAAGAAAAATCTGGTGAAACCAAGGGTCTTTATAATCCCCAGGCACTCACTGCCCTCTCAGCTTCTTATCAGAGATCTACCCTTCCCAGTTCAAAGTCTACTCCCTCCAGGAAGTTGCTCACGGTCCCTCCTCCACAGAATCCTGAGTTTGTTCCTTAGTAGAATATAACACTTCTCATAATTTGCCTTGTATTATTGTGTCTCCTGCATATGTCTGTCTCCTTTATGAGACCGTGAAGCCTTGAGAAGAAGGCACGTTTTATACATTTTACATACTGTCTTTGCACTTCATAGGTGCTTAACAGATATTTATTGACTCAAAATGGGGGAGGATAAAAAGTGTGCAATAAGATTGACCCAAAATGGGGGAGGATAAGAAGTGTGCAAAAATATTGACTAGAAGAAGTGAGAAATTTTTAAAAATTTAACTACAATTGATGTACAATTTCAGGTGTACAACTTCAGATTCTTTTCTATTATAGATTGTTACAAGATACTGAATATATTTCCCTGTGCTATACAGTAAATCCTTGTTGTTTATCTATTTTATATATAGTGGTGCGGACCTGTTAATCTCATACTCCTAATTTATCCCCCCACCCCTTTCCCCTTTGGTAAGCATAAGTTTGTTTTCGAAGTCTGTGGGTCTGTTTCTGTTTTGTAAATAAGTTGATTTGTATTTTTTTTTTTTAGATTCCACATATAAGCAATATCATATATTACTTGTCTCTGACTTACTTCACTTAGTATAATCATCTCTAGGGGCATACATGTTGCTGCAAATGGCAATATTTCATTCTTTTTTTATGGCTGAGTAGTATTCCATTTTATATATATATATATATATATATATATATATATATATATATATATATATATATATATATATCTCAATCACATCTTCTTTATTCACTCATATGTGGGTGGACATTTAGGTTGTTTCCATGTCTTGGCTATTGTGAACAGTGCTGCTATGAATATAGGTGTCCATGTATCTTGTCAAATTAGAGTTTTCATCTTTTCTGGATGTATGTCCAGGAGTGAGATTGCTGGATCATATGGTAGTTCTATTTTTAGTTTTTTAAGGAACGTCCATACAGTTCTCCATAGTGGCTGCACCAACTTACACTCCCACCAACAGTGTAGGAGGGTTCCCTTTTCTCCACACCCTCTCCAGCATTTATTATTTGTAGACTTTTTGACGATGGCCATTCTGACCCGTGTGAGGTGGTACCTCATTGTAGTTTTGACTTGCATTTCTCTAATAACTAGCGATGTTGAGCATCCTTTCATGTGCTTGTTGGCCATCTGTATGTCTAAAGGTGAGCAATTTTAATAGGTGGTAGAGTCCTTAATAAAGGGGCTTCTGAGGGCTGAGGAGATGGCACAACTTCACCCCAGAAAGTAGTAAGTCTGGACACTGCACTCATCAGTTGGATATTGCAGCTTAATACCATTGATCAACAATTATGGGTGTAGGCTGTCTATGGAGGAGAAAGTGAGTCATCCTCTAAGAACCTGGAAATAAGCTCTATGAGAGTTAACCCAGTGGGGAATGGAGTGCCTCCTCAGCTCCGGTAGTTGTTCAGTTGGCAGAATGACAGTAATCTGAAGAAAGATTGCTTCAACTCAAGGGAGTGGCTAGTTTAGAAAAGCAGCACTCAAAGGAACAAATAATACAGGGTGCATTTAGCACTGTCCACTGAAAAGAAAAGCTGAGTTTGGACTTTGTAAACATCTTGTGAATTGAGAGATCTCCTCTGTTGCAAGGCAGAGACAGGTCATCTGGCTGTCTCAAAATCCAACTGAAATATCCTTTAGAGATTGATCAGTCAGTTACTGTCCCTCTGCCTAGAGAATCATTCTAGACTGGTGATTTTCAAAATGTGGTTCCTGGATCAGAGGTCAGAATCACCAATACCCAAGAGTTTCCTAGAAATGCAGATTCTCAGGTCCTATCCTAAACCTACCAAATCAGAAATTTTCAAGGGGGGTGAGCAACAACCCTAGTTTTAATCGGGGGTTCTTAACCTTTAGCATGTATCAAAATTGCCTGGAGAGCTTGTAAAATACAAATTGCCGGGCCTGGCCCCTAGGGCTTGAAAATGCAGACTCCAGACCCCACTCCACCTGTCTAGATCAGTGCTTCTCAAAGTTTAATGTAAGTGGGAATAATCTGGGAATCTTGTGAAATTACAGATTCTGATTCAGTAGGTCTGAGGTGGGGCCTGAGAGTCTGCATTTCTTATTAATTAATTAATTATTATTTTTTTTGGCTGTGTTGGGTCTTCGTTTCTGTACGAGGGCTTTCTCCAGTTGCGGCGAGCCGGGGGGCCACTCTTCATCGCGGTGTGCAGGCCTCTCACTTTCGCGGCCTCTCTTGTTGCGGAGCACAAGCTCCAGACGCGCAGGCTCACGGGCCTAGTTGCTCCGTGGCATGTGGGATCTTCCCAGACCAGGGCTCGAACCCGTGTGCCCTGCATTAGCAGGCAGATTCTCAACCACTGCGCCACCAGGGAAGCCCGAAAATCTGCGTTTCTAACAAGGTGATGCTGATGTTGCTGGTCCACAGCCCATACCTTGATTAGCAAGACCCTAGGGCAGAGATTCCCAAACTTGTCTGCACATTAGTATTATCTGGGGAGTTTCAAAAACTTCTAATGCCCGGGTCCTCCTCTGAAGATTGTGATTTAATCAGTCTGGGGTGTGGCCTGGGTTTGGGGATTTTTAAAGAAGATTTCCCGTGGTTCCAATGTGCTGGCTTTGAATTTCTTTGCTCTTGCAGCTAACCAGAAAGGACACTCTAGATCCTCCTAGTCAACCAGGAAGCAATG
Source organism: Eschrichtius robustus (assembly GCF_028021215.1). Taxonomy (NCBI): domain Eukaryota; kingdom Metazoa; phylum Chordata; class Mammalia; order Artiodactyla; family Eschrichtiidae; genus Eschrichtius; species Eschrichtius robustus. The sequence continues at coordinate 76,454,637 of NC_090824.1, forward strand.
GTCACCAGTTGCTATTCTTCCTGTACCACCAGTGTGATGCTAAAATACATTATTTATAAGTTGTAGTTCAGGATCATAAAGGGGACAGAAAAATATTTCTTATAAAAAGAGTGTAGGGACTAATGGGGTAGGTGGTAAGAGAGGCATCTAAGGACGTTAGGTGGGATCTGGCTCAACAAATTGAGAATAAAGGATGCCCCTGATCCTGAGCTGAAGCTTCAGCTGTTACCTGAGAATGCAGGTACCCGCTACCCTTAGGAAAGGGATATTTTCCAGAAGACAGATCATCTGTCTTACATGAGGTAAGCATGTTTCTCCTGCTAATATCTGTTTGGCCCTGCTCTTTATGAAACAGCACCAGCATTACCATCCTAAAGGTCACTTGTCCCTTTCCTGAGCCTGGTCCCACTTTCTGAAAACAGTTGCGCATTAGCCATTCAGGATGGCTCCAAAAAATTCTTTGTCCAGGGACCTATCCCAGATGGACATAAGCTGCTCTTAGTTCACGCTGCCTTAATTATTTGATATTTACACCCGGTTACAGGCCATTGCTTTAGGCTTTCCGTCTCCTTTTATTTCTATTCTCACCAAGTAACTTTCGCATGAATTAAGAGTCCCACTATACTATTTGATACCAGGACAAAAGGTGTCCAGATCGGCAGCGAACATGCCAAAATCTTTTTCAAGAAATGGTGTTGGAAGATATTACAAAAGAGAGGAAATTTAGCAAAAGAGCGGAATTTGGTACAAGAGGAAACCTGAGGGACAGGAGAAAAGAGGACGAGGAACTGGGGAGGGAGGGGAAAGGCGGCGGGAGGGAGTGGGACTAACCTCTGGCCCCAGAAAAGGCTGCAACGCCCTCTCTGCAGAGGCGTCGCCAGCCGCGCATCTCTCCTCCCCGCGGGGCGCGACAGCCCCGCCCCGCGTCTGCGGCGGCGCGCCGTCTCCTCCCCGCTCCCGGCCCGGCCCCACCTCCGGCTTCCACTCCACCCAGCCGCGGAGTCGGGAGATCGGTCTTTTTCCTGCTGCCGAGGACCGAGCGGCCCCGCGTGACAGCCAGCTGCTCCAGGCCTGGGTGGCTCCGGGGACGGTCGAGCGCCGGCAGCAGCTGGCCCTGGCCCCGGGTCTAGGCGTGGGCTCGGCCGCCGGGGCCGGTGGGGAAGGCCTAGCGCGGCCAGGTAGTGACCTCCCGGGACTCGGCGGGGCGGGCGCCGGGAGGGGTGCCTCGGCCCTGCACTTCCGGCAGCTCCGGGAGCGGGTGTGGTGTGTGAAAGGGGGAGTGGGAAGGATGAGGGAAAGGGAGGGCCCGGGGATAGAAGGACGCAGGAAGAAGGTGGAAGAGACCAAGTGAGAATGGGTCGCTCTTCCTTGCTCTGTGTGCTGCTTGGAACGGAAACCCGGGCTGTGCTTAAGCAGGGTAGGCTGTCACACAGCCAACTTAAAAGTGTGGTGGCTATTAATGTGTTAACACGGCAAGGTCTCCAAGGCATACTAAGTGCAGAATAGTGTCTAAAGTATGATCCTCTTTGTGGAAAACGAAACAAAACAAAACAAAAAGGGGGGTGGTGCTGGATATGGGGGAAGGGAAGGTACAGACCTATACGTATATTTGTATATGCATAGAAAGTGTCTGAAACTCTTCATATAAAACTTAGCAGTGGTTATCCCTGGAGAATGGAATTAGAGATGGGGATTTTTAATTTTAATTTGTAGAGACTTTTACTTTTCATTTGTAGGTCAGCTGAATCTCCCTTCACAAACACCAGGGTGTGAAAAACATGTAACTATTTTTCTGTTAACTTAATTTTTTTTTCTTTTTTAAAAATTTATTTATTTTTGGCCGAGTTGGATTTTTGTTGCTGCACGAGGGCTTTCTCTAGTTGCAGCGAGCGGGGGCTACTCTTTGTTGCGGTGCACGGGCTTCTCCTTGCAGTGGCTTCTCTTGTTGCGGAGCATGGGCTCTAGGCACACGGGTTTCAGTAGTTGTGGCTCGTGGGCTCTAGAGCGCAGCTCAGTAGTTGTGGCACACGGGCTTAGTTGTGGCACACGGGCTTAGTTGTGGCACACGGGCTTAGTTGCTCCGTGGCACGTGGGACCTTCCCAGACCAGGGCTCGAACCCGTGTCCCCTGCATTGGCAGGCGGATCCTTAACCTCTCTGCCACCAGGGAAGCCCTGTTAACTTAATTTTTGTTATGAGACTCATTCTTTTGAAAATCTTGAGTCGATTCTGAGATTCCCCAGTCCTTTCGCTGGGGGCTTATATAGTGCAAAGACATGCGGGAAATGTACAAGCCTATATAGGCCATCATTCTTGATGCACTTTGCCTGCACTGATGTCCAGTGAGATATCCATTGTCCTTTCTGGTTCTGGATTGTCAGTCCATTCAAGTCTTCTTGGAAGTATTCTACATTCCTGTCCGTAAGCTCTTGCATATTAAGGATTAAGCAATTGACTTAACAACATACTTATTCCTAAAATACATAAATGTAAATAGGAGATAAGCATTTGTCCAAATAAGAGAGTATGTACATTCCTAATGATATAAATTCAAGCATCCTCTCAGGCAGAGGTTCTTAATTTGCAGTTAGTGGAGATTCTAGGAGATCCATGGGTGTGCTCCCTGAAAATTGAATGCAAAGTAGTATATACTCATGTTTTTCTGTGAAAAAGCTCCATGGCTTTCACCAGATTCTCAAAAGCTTCTGAATCCCACTGACTAGACATTGTTGCAACAATGGTGAACAAGGCTAAAGAGTCTCTGTGCTCAGGAACTTATAGTCTGGGGGGATGAAAGACAAATGAACAGGCAATTACGATATAGAGGATGTGTTCTATGCTAGAGGAAGTACAGTGTGGGAACATAGAAGGACCACCTGTACCAGACTGGGGGCTGGGTGTCACCTGAGGCTCCTTGGAGGAACTGACTATTAAACTGAGGCCTTCAGAGTGAGAGGGAAGTAGAATTTGGCCTAGTAAAGGAGGGGCTGGGGAAGGGGGGTGGTCTTGGTAGAAGGAAGAATGTTCTAGGCCTCTGCCTATGCAAAGTCCAGAGTCAAGAGATACCTTGGCAATTCATAAGCTGAAAACAATTTGTATGGTTCAAGTTTAACGTTAGATGGGAGTAGCAGTAAGAGGTGAGGCTGGGAGGTCAGAAGCCAGGTTATGTGTGTGATGCTGGGCATGCAGAGGTGAACAAGACACAGGAGCCCTGACCCTCAGGGAGTTTTATTTTATTTAGGAGAAACCGTGAACAAGTAGGCAAATCGGCTAACAAGATAAGTTTTTATTATGATGAAATAAACAAGGTGTTGTAAATGGTGGCTGGGGTATGTATTGGGAGCTCCTTTAGGCAGATCTACATACTGTGTGCCACGTGGATTGGAGGGTTTCAGCGATGACGGTGGCAGGCAGAACAGAGAGAATTGGATAGATCTGGGAGACACTGAGGAAGTAGAATCAATAGGATTTGGTAATTTATTGGATGATAACAATAATAAATAATAATAGCTTCCACTTATTGCACACTTACTAACTCTAAGTGCTTGATATATTTTTTCTTATTTATTCCTATACAACTCTATGAGGTGGGCATTTATTTCAGTTTTGTAGGTGATGAAACCGCGGCACAGAGAGTTTAAGGAACTAGCCCAAGGTCCCATCAGGATTCAAACTCAAGCCTATTTTATACCAAACCCTTGTAAGCATAGGGGGCAATGAGGGGGAATGGATTTGGAGAAGAGGTAGAAAGATGATACATTTGGGATCTACGGAGTTTTGGGTACCTTTGAGTCATCCAAGTGGAGATGTCCAACAGGGGAATGGATAAATGAGTATGAAGCTCAGATGAGATCTAGGTCAAGGAATAAATATGTGAGTTGCCAGCATAGCAGTGTTATGTGGAGCAACAGAGTAGGTGAGACCACCCTGGGAAAGTATATAGAAGCGTTAGAAAAGAGCTCTAAGCAGCATCAACATTCAAGGAAGAGTAGAGAAAGAACCCCCCAAGAAGCTGTGATTCGGGTTGTAAGAGGAAAACCGGGACAGCACCGTGGAAGTCAAAGGGAGAGAGTTTCAGTGAGACAGTGATCACAGGGTCATATTCCACTTGAGAGATGAAGTAAGGTAAGCTCCAAGATATGTCTGTTCTTATAGTAAGAAGAATTCCATTAGTTACCTAAGAGGACAGCCTTGGAGGAATAGTGGAAACAGAATCCCATTTAGTTGGTTAAGAGTGAGTAGGAGGCAAGGAAGTTGAGGTGGTGAGTATAGACAACTTGATCAAAATGTTTGTTTCTCTGGAGCTAAGAATCCAGAGTCCAGATTATGAGTATGGCTCCTGTGCTAAGTTGGGATCATACTGATAGCCCTGGGGGTTCTCCTTTACCCCTTCATGTGAAGACATGTTCCTTTCCTTTCCAGCTCTTACTTTTTATTTATTTATTTATTTATTTATTTATCTATTTATTTATTTATTTATTTATTTTGGCTGGGCCGGGTCTTCGATGCGGCATGCAGGATCTTTTAGTTGCAGCATGCAGGATCTTTTAGTTGCAGCATGTGGACTCTTAGTTGCGGCATGTGAACTCTTAGTTGCGGCACGAATGCGGAATCTAGTTCCCCAACCAGGGATGGAATCCAGGCCCCCTGCAGTGGGAGCGTGGAGTCTTACCCACTGGACCACTAGGGAAGTCCCTTTTTTTGTTTTTTAAACTTCCTTACTCTTAAGCTTCTACCTTACCTTTTCCCTACTCCTTTCCCTTAGAATACTCCCTGTATACATCCTTGGAATGAACCCAGTCCTGGAAAAGCAAATATTGGTTGTTTTCTGCCTTCAGGTCACTGGCATTACCAGGAGGACTATGGGAAAGATTTAGTCCCAGTACGCATGTACTCCCAATACAGCCAGCTGCTCATCACCTGTCTTTCTCTCCTTCTAGGCATATACTGGTTGGGCTCCAGCCATGGAGAAACTCCATGGGCGTGTGTCTACCCACCTGGACATCCTCTCCTTGGAGAACCGGTGCCTGGGCACACTTCCTGACCTGAAGACTTTGGAGAAACCACATGGGCATGGGTCTACCCACTCAGACATCCTCTCCTTGGAGAACCGGTGCCTGGCCACACTTGCTGACCTGAAGACCTTGGAGAAACCACATGGGCATGTGTCTACCCACTCAGACATCCTCTCCTTGGAGAACCGGTGCCTGGCCACACTCCCTGACCTGAAGACCTTGGAGAAACCACATGGGCATGGGTCTACCCACTCAGACATCCTCTCCTTGGAGAACCGGTGCCTGGCCACACTCCCTGACCTGAAGACCTTGGAGAAACCACATGGGCATGTGTCTACCCACTCAGACATCCTCTCCTTGGAGAACCGGTGCCTGGCCACACTCCCCATTCTGAAGAGCACTGTGTCCACCAGCCCCTTAACCCAGAGTCTCCAGATACCTCACATGGTGCAATCTGACCTGTGCAGCCTGAGTGCCAGCAACCACCTGCTCTCTGAGCCTCCAGCCTCAAGGGCTCAGTGCTTCTCTGAGGGTCTAGGCCTTCTGACCTGCCCCAGGGTCTTGAAAACCATCTCTGCCACAGAGAGAGCTCAGGAAGCAGCTTTGGTAATAGCTCCAAACAGTTGTCTTCACTGCAGCCATGTCTGTTAGAATGTCTAGTCACTAGCTTTCAGTGCCACAGTGTCCCTCTGTGCTGCTCTGTGTCTGTGTACCTTCTTTCCTCAGAGCCTCTTCCTGAGGCGTCTTTTACCCGAGGGCTGTCTTCATGAGCATCATTACTCTTATTGCTTATCTAGTGCAGAGACTCTGGACAATAGAGCATAAGTAGGTTTTGTCCTTGGAAAGCCTCTGCTTGGGAGGAGAGCTGATATACTATTGCACTAGCAGAGTCAATCAAGTGCTTTTGAGATCTTACAAGGCATGAGAAACAACTACAGTACCACTTCCCTGTGTGTGCACGTGCAGACACACATCCACTTGTACACATCTATATAAGCACGTTTAGTATACAGGTCAGGATCAGTAGACAAACACACATTCCTTCTATGTAGACTTGAGATTTGGACTGAGGGAAAGGCAAATCTGAGCCCTCTACCATTTTTGCCAATTATAAGCCACTCAACCTTGGACAAGACTCTTAACCTTTTTTTTTTTTTTCTAAATTAATTTTTATTGGAGTATAGTCGCTCGACGATGTTGTGTTAGCCTCTGCTGTACAACAGAGCGAACCAGTTAACGTGTATATACACATCCCCTCTTTTTTAGATTTCCTTCCCATTTAGGTCACCACAGAGTATTAAGTAGAGTTCCCTGTGCTGTACAGTAGGTTCTCATTAGTCATCTATTTTATACACAGTAGTGTATATATGTCAATCCCAATCTCCCAATTCATCCCACCTCCCCTTCCCCCTCTCTGGCATCCACAAGTCTGTTCTCCACATCTGAGTCTCTACCTCTGGCTTGCAAATAAGTTCATCTGTACCATCCTTCTAGACTCCACACATTAGCGACACCACATGATATTTGGTTTTCTCTTTCTGACTTACTTCACTCTGTATGACAGTCTCTAGGTCTATCCATGTCTCTGCAAATGGCACTATTTTGTTCCTTTTAATGCCTGAGTAATATTCTATTGTATATATGTACCACATCTTCTTTATCCATTCCTCTGTTGATGGACATTTTGGTTGCTTCCATGTCCTGGCTATTGTAAATAGTGCTGCAATGAACATTAGGGTGCATGTATTTTTTTGAATTATGGTTTTCTCTGGGTATATGCCCAGGAGTGGGATTGTTGGGTCATATGGTAGTTCTATTAATATTTTTTAGTTTCCTGTTTTCCATAGTGGCTGTATCAATTTACATTCCCACCAACAGTGTAGGAGGGTTCCCTCTTCTCCACATCTTCTCCAGAGTGGTCCACTCTTGCCACTAGTATTCAACATAGTTTTGGAAGTCCTAGCCATGGCAGTCAGAGAAGAAAAAGAAATAAAAGGAATCCAGATTGGAAAAGAAGAAGTAAAACTGTCACTGTTGGCAGATGACATGATATTATACATAGAAAATCCTAAAGAGGCCACCAGAAAACTACTAGAGCTTATCAGTGAATTTGGTAAAGTCCCAGGATACAAAATTAATACGCAGGAATCTCTTGCATTCCTATACACTAACAACGAAAGATCAGGAGGAGAAATTAGGGAAACAGTCTCATTTACCATTGCAACTAAAAGATTAAAATACCTAGGAATAAACCTACCTAAGGAGACAAAAGACCTGTACTCAGAAAACTATAGGATACTGATGAAGGAAATCAAAGACAGCACAAACAGATGGAGAGACATACCATGTTCTTGGATTGGAAGAATCAATACTGTGAAAATGCCTATACTACCCAAAGACTCTTAACCTTTTGAAGCTTTAATTTCCTCACCTTTAAGATGAGATCAATGAAAATCCACTTCATAGGGCCATTGTCAGGATTACAGCTACTGCCATCTTACATTTATTTAGGGCTTTGCAATTTGCAAAGAGTCATACATACATGACCCCATTTAATCTTGTAACAGCCCCGTCAGGTAGGTGGCAGGGAATGAGGAAGCTGAGGCTCAGAGGGTAAGCTCACGATTGCTGGGCGATTGATCTGGGACTTGGCGCTTTTTCTTCTGACTCTAAAATACCTTAATAGCCTCTTGGGAGGTGTGTTGTGAAGGGCCCCAGGCTCCTAAGCTGTGACATCAATAAGGAGATGAAAGCAGCCGGAAGATCATGAAGCATCTGAGCAAAGGCTCAGAATGTTGATTTGGGAAAGGGCGTGTGTGTGATACTGAGAGATCACTCTTGTCAGACTGGACAGATCCATGCTGGGGTGTGAGGGGAGAAGAGTTTAGGTGCTAGAAGGTAGATGTGGACTCTTCCTAGCCCTGGATGCTGCTTTCAGATCTCTCTCTTGTATGAGGGGCTGTGGGTGAGTGATGGGATTAATAACTCTCACTATCCCCAGGGGCGATGGTCTTCTTCTGGAGAGAAAAAGCCAGAAGACAAGGAATGGGCAGATGCTCAAATGCCTTTTTATAGTCTAAGCTTGGGAGAGGAGGAGGACGTGGAAGAGCTGACCCTGAAGCTCACCCCTGGGGACTCTGGCTCTCATCCTGAGCCTACTGAGCAGGCCCTTCAGGAAAAGAAGGTAAAAGTCCCAGAGCTGGGGAGAGGTTGACGGTGGAGGGGAGGGCATAGCGAAGGTGGGTGGAGTGGTCACCAAAGGCTGGTCCCCTCCACAGATGGAAGGGGAAGGAACTCTGGTTTCTTACTTCCTAATCCCCTTTTCTGACCTCTCAGCCGGACAAACATCTGCCCGAATCTGGGTTCATTCTCTCTGTCTTTGGAAGTTGGCCTGAGTGGATGCTTAAGTTGGTCCTTATTACCTCTTTTCTCCTTTCTTCCCTCTCTTTCCCATTCCCAGATGGTTCTAATGAGCTTTCTGTGTTCTACTCTGGTGTCAAATGTAAACACAAATGATGCAGCTTACTCTTCCCAGGCTTTCCTCCTCAAAGCCTGTAGTGAACTTGCCCCCTTGGAGCCTGAATTTATACTCAAGGTATTGTGACATGAAAGAGGGGATGGGAGTGGGAAGTTAGGAGGAAGGGAGTTTGGTTGTGGTGTGTGAGGGGGATGGTGAGCGGCTTTATACTAGGGGCTGAAGGAACTTTACCTAGGAAGGCGGTAGGATCTCTGGGTGAGCCTGAGGCCCAGTCCCTAGGGTTCTCTGAGGAGTGGGGGAAGATAGGATTGAGAAAGTGTATCCTAGGGTTTGTTTATTTAGTAGGTACACAGGGTAAGTACACAATGCTAGGCCTTGAGGGTTATACCAACAGATAAAACGAAACTTGGATCTGGCTCTTAGGGAGTGTATGGTATTATTAGCGAAGCAAAAACGATCCCAAATATCAAATAAATGCAAATGGAGTAGTAGATAGTGAATGTTTCAGAAGCAGAAAAGAGAGGGAAAATGTTTCCTATGAAGCTTTGGAAGATGGCAGGATAAATCAGCAGTTTGAACCCTGGGTAAGTTTTTGATAGACATTGATGGTGGGAGGTCTTCCAGAGCAGGAAAGGACAAGGTTAAAGGCCCTTAAATTGGGATAAGTAGACTTAGGAGAAGACTGGTGAATAAGGGCTAGATCATGGAAGATGTAGAATGCCAAGCCAAGAGGCTTGGATTTTATATTTACAGACAATATGGAGGGCTCAGGAAAGGTTTTATGCAGGCAGATTAGATAAGCAAATTCGTTTATGGCATGGTGCTGTGCAGAAGTGGCTGAGAGGCCAGCGCTCCCTACCCTGTGCCCTAGGCATCTCTGTACGCCAGGCAGCAGCTGAATGTCCGGGATGTGGCCAACGAAGTCTTGGCCATTGCTGCCTTCTTGCCAGTCTGCCGCCCCTACCTGCGACGGTATTTCTGTGCCATTGTCCAGCTACCTTCTGATTGGATCCAGGTAGCCAGGTTCTACCAGGTATGGCATTCAGTTCCCTGACTTTTGACCCTCACTTGGTTCCCTCTCCTTTGCTCACTGCATCTGTGGAGAAAATTCTCAGACACTTTGGCCTGCCCTCAGCTGTCCTCAACCCTGGTGCCCAGACAGGACAGCTTCTCCTGGTACCAGGCTGAGTTGCCCAACAGGGAAAAGATAATTGAGAAGGGTTGGACTGAGTTTGAGAAAACTTGGTGTTATTCCAGACCTCGTGTTTACAGCGAAGAGAATAAGAATCTGAGAAGTCTGCCCTCAGGTCCAGGACCACAGAAATTGTCGTTGTAGAGCTGGGGCTGGGGACTGCCTATCCTGTGCTGTCACTTAACCCCAGGAAGTGCTCTCATTTTGTTTTGGAGGGTCTCGCTCCTGATGGTTTCTCGTCTCTCTGACAGCGCCTGACTGGAGAAGAGGAGGACAGGCTGGTGCCCCTGCCTGCCTGCCTGCGTGCTGCGATGACGGACAAATTTGCCCAGTTTGATGAGTACCAGCTGGCTAAGTATAACCCTCGGAAGCACCGGGCCAAGAGGCGCCCCCGCCGGCCACCCCGCCCTCCAGTCAGTCCCTGCCTCAACCCTGGTCATTCACACCCTAGGCCCTTTTCCCCCGGAAAGTGAGAGGGGTGAGGGAACACGCTGACCTCCTTAAATAGCTGACATGTTTCTACCACCAGGAATAGAAGGAGTCAGAGAAATGCAGAGGAGCTGGGTAGAGCTCAGAGGGCAGAGAGGGCAGGGCCCGCCTCTTTCCCAGCCAGTTTCCTTTGTGGTAGAGATGGGCCTTCAGGGCTATTGGAATGGGTCTCTCTAGGGACAACCTCCACTTCCCCTTTTGAAATGGCTTGTCCTGTCCCTACAGAAGGAGCATACATTTTCTGAGACACAGAAATACTTGCCAAAGTTCATTCGGCCTCTTCAAGATGAACAGAGGATGGTGAGTGCCTTGTTCTGGGGTTCTAAACGTACACATGCAGTCTTTTCTCAACTAATATTTAGAAATGGAATTCCATTTGGTCCAGAAATACTATTAGTGGGTATGGTAGGCACATGCCAATGTCCTACCCGGATAATTCTCAGCTGTGATTATGGGGTTTTGAGAGCCCCGGAAAAGGCTCCTTTTATTTCCATTTTGCTCTCCTTGGTGTCATACTTTACTGACAGATGGCACATCCAGCTGGATAAGTGAGTTAAAAACATTGTGAAATATCCACCTTCCATAGGAATTTTTAAAAACAAACCAAACAAAGTTTTTTTCTTCTACTTTAATAACAAGGCACTGGTCATAGCGGTTAAGAGCATAGAAGCTGGATTCAGACCATCTGGGTTTCAATCTCCCCACCTGCCCCCCCCCACCAGTTGCTGGCTATGTGACCTTGGCCGAATGGCTTATTCTCTCTCGTCTCATTTTCCTCACATATAAAATGGGGATAGTAGCAGTACCTTCTTCATTGGGTTTTCGTGAGGATTAAATCAGTTACTGTATTTAAAGTATTTCTGACAATACCTGGCACTGAGTAAGTGATGATTTCATCATCATCATCATTAAAATAGATTTTTAGGAAAATATATTAGTATTACAAGAAAACACATCCTCAGTTGGTCCATTGGTCTTTTCTCTTCATCCTACTAATACAACCCAAACTTAGCTCTTCTAACATAGAAGATTCTGAAAGCCAGCTTCTTTCATTTTTTAACTCCTCACAGCCTACATTGTGCTGATGCCTCCATTTACATGCTTCAGGTCTCAGTGATTTACTTATTTATTTATTTTTAAATTTATTTATTTATTTATTTATTTTTGGCCGCGTTGGGTCTTCGTTGCTGCGCGCGGGCTTCTCTCTAGTTGCGACGAGCGGGGGCTACTCTTTGTTGCGGTACGCGGGCTTCTCACTGCGGTGGCTTCTCTTGTTGCGGAGCACGGGCTCTAGGCGCGTGGGCTTCAGTAGTTGCAGTGCGTGGGCTCAGTAGTTGTGGCTCACGGGCTTCGTTGCTCTGCGGCATGTGGCATCTTCCTGGACCAGGGCTCGAACCCGTGTACCCTGCATTGGCAGGCGGATTCTTAACCACTGTGCCACCAGGGAAGCCCCAGGTCTCAGTGATTTAAATAAGAGCTGCTTTTCCCTCTCCCTCCCTCTAAGAACAAGGTGTTTTCTGTTTATTCAATCCCCATCTTGCTTTTCACAAACCAGTCATCCCATGTTAACTATTGATAGTTCAACCTTGTGTAAATGAAACACGGTGACCCCATAGACCTACTCTGTTATGTTCATCACAGAAGCTCTTGCTGTTGGAGAGTTTTGCCCTCTATTCCTATTCTTTGCCCAAAGCTACTTTGGGGAAAGAAATTACCATAGGTATAGGATAGTCCTGGTTTTTGTTTTCTGAAGAAAGTGACCAGGGTCATAGATTGAATGACCCCTGTGGGACTTGTGGATATTTCCACAGTTTGAGGCAACCTGCAGTGCAGTGTCAGAGAAAAAGAATGAGCCAAGTTTCACCCTGAAGAAGTTGGTACAGAGACTGCACATCCATGAGCCTGCACAGCTTGTCCAGGCCCTGCTGGGCTGCAGGTGAGAAGATGCACCCTGAGCACACGCTCCATCCGGGTAATGCCCTGATTCTTCAACACCCACGGCCCAATCCCTGTAGTTGGACCCCAGCAACATTAGTTTGGGCAGACCTGGCCTTAAATGTGACTCACTGGCTTTGACTGACTCACCATTCCTTTTCTCAGTTATTTTCAGCTGGCTTTGAAATCATAAGTTTTTCCTCCTCTGTTCCAGATACCCCTCCAACCTACAGGCCTTTTCTCGAAGTCGCCTCCCGGGGCCCTGGGATTCTAGCAGAGCCGGGAAGCGGATGAAGCTTGCTAAGCCAGAGACCTGGGAGCGAGAGCTGAGCTTGTGGGGGAACAAAGCTTCCGTCTGGGAGGAACTCATCGGTAGAGTAACCTTGACCGTCACACTCCTTTCCTCTCTTCCTCATTCATGCCTCTACATTTTGGACCCTGACTAGAAGCTTTCCATGGCATGGTGCAGTTATTCTCTTACTTGGCAGTTCCATCACTGAAAGTGATTGGACTTATCAGGTCTGCCATTGACCACACCAAAGTGAACAGTGGCACCTGCTTTGAATAGCACTGGCATCCTAGGTAGGTCATAATTCCAGACGTGGTCAGGTGATACACAGGCCTTTATCAACACATGACAAAAGCAATACCTTCTATCTGATTTCACTTGTGTCAATATCGGTGTAACTCATCCAAACAAGGTAGGACTAGTACGTGGCATACTGGAATCTCCACCAAAACCCATTTTTTGGGACATGGATGTTCTAGGTAATTTGCCCACACTGATAAAAAGAATTCAAATGGGGAAGACCAAGTTACTTTCAGTCTTCTCTTTCTGTCTGCTTTTTTGCTAGTTTATTTTTAACTGTAGAAGGATCTTCCTATTCCACTTTTTCTTTTATGTCCTCTTTCATCTTTGAAGTCAACTTCCTTCTGTTGAAAAATACCTGACTGTAGCCCTTTTGACTGCTTGAGTTTTGTGGACTTCATATGTTGGAGCTTCAGAAGCCCAAGTTGGCTTTTATTGCTCTGTAAGCTGCCATTTATAGGTTGTACGCAGGGCAGCCCAAAAAGCTTAACTGCTTATCGTTCCTCCCACTTTGGGGTTGTCACTGGTGCTGTATGTATCAGAATCACATGGGAATTAAAACACACACACACACACGCACACACACACACACATGCTTGACAACTTATTCTGCAATGTTTGATACAACTTAGGGTAGAGTAGGATAAAGGAGCCTGGATGGCAGTCAGCATGTGTTGGTGATTCTAGTATGCATCAGCTCCCCTTCCCTCCCTCTGCCTCTGAAAATTGAAACTGTGCTGTTTATCTTGGTTGAGACCAATGCCCATAATCTAAACCAGTGGTCTCCAGACCACCAGATCATTTATTGCAGGAACAATTTTTGGGATACACCAGAATATATGTATATATATATTTTAAAAATTTTTATACATGTACTAATCAATTATGTACTTTAGGAACTATATAACATATAATTATATAAATATAGATATGAACATAAATATAAATAAAAATAAATACAACTATAAAATATACTTAGATGTACAGATCCCTCTTTGGAAACCAGAGTCTCATTAACAACTCATTAATGAATTATTTGGAATGAAATCAGTGAATTTCTCAATCTGTAGGATGAACATTCATTTATTCATCTAGTCAATAAATAGGATATTGAACTTAATTTCTTATCAAAGTGATCTAGAAAATCTTTCATACATAGCAACATTTGAGCAAAACTAATGAGTTGACAGAGGATGAAATAGTTCATGAGTTGTCACACATCATTTACATTGCGTATACAACATAATTGTTCTACACAGTCTGTAAATCAGAAGTATTATGATCGGAGAACCCCAGGACTTCCAGCAGGCTTAAAGCTTTCTAGCTATAATTCAAATGAGACTTACATCACCTTAAAAAAGGTGCCACCACTTTCCCAATGAAAGCTGCTGATGGTAGGGCTAGTGCCTGGGATGTGGGTGGGGACTAATAGGCCTGGTCTGTAGTGTAGTCTGAATGCATCTCTGGGTGGTAGCCAGGAAAAATATCACACCTCCTATTTATGTTGACCTTTATCTAAAAGAAAGAATGTTTCCAATGTTTACTATACATATTGAACCCCTGTAGTCACTTAGTTCATGTTACATGGTTATGTGTCATGTATGATAGTTGAGGCTTATTGAGGAAGAGGAGGAGTTCCACAATACAAGGGCATTGATGGGGCCCCCTCACTCTTTTTTGGTTTCTGCATAATGAGACTTGTTGCAGCTTATCTCTGAATTGTAAATGGATTTAGAATTATTATTCAGTATTAACCAAACTAACCCTCTAAAATTGACATAAGCCTTAAAAAGATTATTAAGAAGCTATGACTTGGGACTTCCCTGGTGGCGCAGTGGATAAGAATCTGCCTGCCAATGCAGGGGACACGGGTACGGTCCCTGGTCTGGGAAGATCCCACATGCCGCAGAGCAACTAAGCCTGTGCGCCACAACTACTGAGCCTGCGCTCTAGGGCCCGTGAGCCACAACTACTGAGCCCGCGTGCCACAACTACAGAAGCCCGCACGCCTAGAACCCCTGCTCTGCGACAAGAGAAGCCACTGCAATGGGAAGCCCGTGCACCGCAATGAAGAGCAGCCCCCGCTCGCCGCAACTAGAGAAAGCTCGCACGCAGCAATGAAGACCCGAGGCAGCCAGAAATAAATAAATAATTAAAAAAAAAAAAGAAACTATGACTTGAAGGTAATACTAATATCACAGGGACAAGTGAACAATAAAAAGTGACAGAAGTGAAATTCTGCTTCAGGGTGAATCTTTCTCACCTATCTTTATTTTATTTTTCTTTTATTATTTTTTTAATTAAAAAAATTGTTTTGGCTGTACCGTGTGGCATGCGGGATCTTAGTTCCCTGACCAGGGATCGAACCCGTGCCCCCAGCAGTGGAAGTGCAGAGTCTTAACCACTGAACCGCCAGGGAAGTCCCTTTTTCACCTATCTTTTATTTTTTTAATTTACTTAAAAAAATTTTAAATTTATTTTATTTATTTATTTTACTTATTATATTTATTTTTGGCTGCATTGGGTCTTCGTTGCTGCGCGCGGGCTTTCTCTAGTTGCAGTGAGCGGGGGCTACCCTTCGTTGCGGTGTGTGGCTTCTCATTGCGGTGGCTTCTCTTGTTGCGGAACACGGGCTCTAGGCGCACGGGCTTCAGTAGTTGTAGCTCGCAGGCTCTAGAGCGCAGGCTCAGTAGTTGTGGCGCACGGGCTTAGTTGCTCCGCGGCACGTGGGATCTTCCCGGACCAGGGCTCAAACCCGTGTCCCCTGCATTGACAGGCGGATTCTTAACCACTGCGCCACCAGGGAAGCCCTCACCTATCTTTAAATAAAAAATGATGACTATTTAATCAGCTCATACAAGACATTGACCAAAAAACTTAAGAATTATCAAGAAGACTATTTGAAATATCAATTTACACTTACAGTTAATGGTGAACCTTTACTTTAAATGTATATCCTGCCTTGAAATATTAACTAATGATTGTACTACGTGTATATAATTTATAAGATTACACTAGGAAGTTTCTCTTTCAGCCATCTAAAAACTTTGGAAATCATTACTGTGGATTAGAGAATGTATTTTGCCTGTTGAGCCCAATCTCAGGGCTGGAGCCAGCAGAAAAAGTGATACCCTAAGTTGTTTATTGAAATAGCTAATCCCATAAACAGTGTTGATTAGGTTGTGCTCCAAGCCCAGGCAACCCAGTTGTTATCTTTCCAGACCTTTAAAACATTTTGGGTAGGATAGAGCATATGTTCGTACCTCATTTGCTCCGACCAGAACATTCTGCATGGCTCTGGTCTCTGACCTCTCTCACTCATCCTTTGTTTGCTTTTCTCACCCTATGTCCTACCTTCCGCAGACAGTGGGAAGCTTCCCTTCATGGCCATGCTTCGGAATCTGCGCAACCTGCTGCGGGTTGGAATCAGCACCCGCCACCACAAGCTTGTGCTCCAGAGACTCCAGCATGCTGTACGCGTGAGGGGCAGGGAGCCAGCCTTCTCCTAGTGGCTGGGGAAGGTCATAGCCACCAAGCTCTGTCCATATGGGCTGTAAACAGATACGGAGATTCAGATAGGTTGAGGGAGACAGGTTTGGGGGTTCATCATCCCTTTGAGTATAGAGTATAAGAACTTTCCTTTTTATTTTCTGAGATCATTTCTGTGATTTAACTAACTTCAGAGGGAGTCTGATATAAAAGAAACAGGGAACCTTCTGTTACTTCCTCTCCTTTCCTCGTATTCTCGCATGACATCTTTCTTTATTCTTCTCCACCTTTATCTAACGTCTATTTTGGTCTTCCTCACCTTCCCACAGATCTACTAGAGTGGTTATCTCATCTTCCTGGTCCCTGGAGCCTCTGATGCTCCCCATGCTTCCTGGTCCTCTGCTCATGACCCCTCTCTTGCTTTGCAGAAGTCAGTGATCAACAGTCGGCAGTTTCCATTCAGATTCCTTAATGCTCATGATTCCATCAATGACTTTGAGGCTCAACTCAAAAAGAACGGTATTATCTCTCTTCTTCCAACTCCTGTTTGTCTGTCATGCCTGAGGATAGATGAGACAGCAGCACTGGTATTTTCAGCCTCTTGCCTTCCAGTCTCAGGGTATGGGGTGGGCAGAGGTCAGACACAGGCCAGCCCACAGGATCAGGACTCAGGACAGGCACTGATGGGAAGACAAGATGAGGGAATAGAAGCTGCCTGACTCACATACTTACCTGTCGCCACCCAGAGTTGCCACTTCCTTCCAACACAAAACTGATAAAGCAGATAATAATGAAAAACACAAGATATGGCAAGAAGTATGCCTATTCGGGGCAGTTTTACAAACCAAGTCGTCGGGAACTTCGGGCAGCAATGATGATCCCCGTGATATATGGGCAGCTCAAGCGGAAGAAGCTGAAAATACACAAGGCCAGGTGTGTGTGTGAGTGTGTGCTGTCTGGGAGCAAAGGGTGGGCAACAAGAGGCACCCTGAAAGGGCTTGGGAGTCATCTGGAAACCCAGCTTTTATTCTGCAAAGACATGCTTGTCAGTCATCCCAATGGCTGAGACTTGCCTGTTTCCAGCCTTCTCTCGCACAGCAAACCTTGTCTTTAACATTGTCCTGTAGAAAGATCATGAAACAAAATCTGTGTTTGGGCCTCCACTCTATTATCTGTGATTGCCTTATTGGTTTCTGTGGACTCCTTCAGCCTGTGTAGCACTTCCCTTCCTATTAGTACGTGATAGTGCCTCTCTGCTTATGCTCTGGTTCACATTTTCTTTCTTTTTCTTCTCGGTGATATCTGTTTGTTTTTCTTTTTGTTTCTCTCCTCTGTGTATTTTCTGACCCATTCACTTTCCTTTTTCTTTCGACACATGTAAAGATAGTTATCATCAAGCAGACTCAAAGTCAGGCGTAAAACCTGTTCTGTAAGCTTGATGAAGTCCCAGCACTCTGTCCTTTTAGATGCATCCACAGTATCTGCATTCATTTTCATTCAAGACAAATGCAGGGCTCATCTAACCTTCTAGTAGGACTCAGTGGCCAGGACTCGCCTGAATCAGTGAGTCAGTGGCAGAACATGGGGCCATTAAAGAATTAAGCTGAGGATGCAGTCCAAACAGGATGTCTTTGCTGGCCAGTTTGGTAGCCACTAGCCACAGGTAGCTATTGAGCACTTGAAATGTGGCTAATGGGAACTGAGATGTGCTAGATTTCGGGGCAGTGTGAAAAAGGATGTAAAATATCTCATTTGTAATTTTTGTATTAATTACATGTTGAAGTGAAAAAAAATATATATATATAAGGCTAAATTAAATGTAATATTAATGTGCCCTGTTTCTTTCTACTTTTTAAAATGTGGCTGCTAGAAAACCTTACATTACATGTGTAATTTCAATTTAATTTCATTTCATTAATTGTAATTTATTTCTACTGGATAGCACTGGTAGAGACTGCTGGATTCTCTAGGTTAAAAAAACTATGAAAAAATTTAAACATGTACAAAAGTAATGAGAATAATATAATGGACTCCCGTGAAACTGTTAGCCACTTTCAGTGAAAATCTAGATTTTATCAGCCTTCCTTTCCTGATCCCTCTCTTCCCTTCTTTTCTTTTTTTTTTGAAGATGTTTTAAAAAAACAAATGCCAAATAATATGATACATCTTATTTCACCCCTCCATATTTCACATGTGTCTCTTAAAACAGACATTTTCTTGTATAATCAGAATGTCATTAATATACCTAACGGAACTGAAAATAATTCCTTGGTATTATCGTTTATTACCTAGTCTATATTCAAATTTGCCAGTTGTCTCAAAAGTATCATTTCACAGGTTTATTCAAATCAGGATCCAAACAAGGCATACACACATTACATGTAGTTATTAAGATTTACTTAAATCTCTTTTAAATTAATTAATTAATTAATTTTATTTTTGGCTGCATTGGGTCTTTGTTGCCACGCACAGGCTTTCTCTAGTTGCGGCGAGCGGGGGCTACTCTTGGTTGCAGTGCGTGGGCTCCTCATGGCGGTGGCTTCTCTTGTTGTGGAGCATGGGCTCTAGGCACGCGGGCTTCAGTAGTTGTGGCTCGCAGGCCCAGTAGTTGTGGCTCGTGGGCGCTAGAGCGCAGGCTCAGTAGTTGTGGCGCACGGGTTTAGTTGCTCCGTGGCATGTGGGATCTTCCCGGACCAGGGCTTGAACCCGTGTCCCCTGCATTGGCAGGCGGTTTCTTAACCACTGTGCCACCAGGGAAGTCCCAGATTTACTTAAATCTCTTAAAATCTTTTAATTGTTTTCATGCCATTGACTTGCTGTGGAAATCAGGTTCAGGGGGCCCCGCAGAATGTCCCATATTCTAGATTTGTCTACTTCTCCAGTGTCATCTCACTTGTTTCTGTATTTCGTGTACCCTGGGCATTATCTCTAAAAGCTTGAATAGATTCGTATTTAACTTTTTTCTTACATGAATATTTCGTAGGTGATCCTTTGTACACAATGAGTAAGACCACCAGAATTTTTGTCTCCTGGTAGGACACAGGATCAGGAGGCACCAGAAGCCTAGTGGTCCCACTCATAGTGTAGATGATTGATCAGTGCTTTTAGGTTATGGTAGCCTGATTTCTCCACTGTAAAGTTAATGGTTTATCCATTTGATAGTCTATGCCCGAATCAATTGTTTCATTAGCAGTTGCAGAATGGGGGTTTTCTATCAGTCCCATATTTATTAGCTGGAACTCTAAAAAGAACTTCCCTCATGAACTAAAGCTATTTAGTTACTTTGAAATAGAGATTGTCTTGGAAAGGCGGGATGAATGTTCGATTCTTTCTCCTTTAATTGCCATTTTTTAGAGGAAGAAGTTAGCGTGTGTTCTTTAAGTTACAATGTAAAAATATGTAGCCTTAAATCTTGCCTCATGAAGTAAGTATGGATTGATGGCAAGTGATTTCAGAGAATGGGTCTTAAGATGACTTCTCTCCTGCCATGAGAATGGATTAGGATAGTCTTGTAGAATGGGGGCCAAGGGAAGCTCTGTCCCTGTTTTCTCTACTGACATTGGAGGTGGGCTGTGGAGGGGGTGAAGACTTTATACTTGAGTGGCAAGTTCTCATCTTCCCATCTGCCTCAAAGTGGCAAACAGTGACCCACCCCCCTGTCTGTTTGTTTCCTGCCTGCAGACAGTGGAAATACGACCGTGCGATGCTGGCTCAGTATCGACAGGCCCTGGAGACAGCTGTGAACCTCTCCGTCAAACACAGCCTACCCCCGCTGCCAGGCCGCACCCTCTTGGTCTATCTGACAGATGCTGATGCAGACAGGATCCTTCCCAAGAGCAACCCACGAGGGGTAAAAGAATAAAAAGATGGGGTGAGGTTGGTAGGATGCTGGAGATCCTGAGAGGCGTCCTGTTCCCAGACCTGGTTCTCCCAGGCAAACACTCAGAACTAAAATAAGTGACATGCATTTGCTTCCCAGTATCAGACCTTGGTTCCTAGGGGTAATTCCTAGAATGTGGTCTCAAGCATGTTCGTGGATCATAGCACTAACCTTTCACATTTGGCTGGTCCTTAATACTCTCTAAATTTCTGTCACCAAAATACGTGTCACTTTTACCTCCTTACATCCCAGGGTTGAGTTTGGGCAGGGATCCTGGCCCTTCTCCACCTTCCTGCCTGGTCAACTCTTCCTGGGCTGCTGAGGCTGCCCCATCTGAACTGGGGATTTTGTCCACTTTTCCCCAACCAGTGGAGACGTTTGGCCTCTAGAGCTGGGTGGGCAAAGGTGGATTCTAAAATAGGGGAGTCTTATTTTACCCTGAGGCTTGTCCAATCAGCCCCCTCTGAACTATGTGCTGCTGTTGATTGCAACGATGACGACACGGACAGAGCAGGTGGATCTCTTGCTGTGTGGAAGTGGCACTTTGAAGACTGCTGTGATTAAGGCAGAGGAAGGTATCCTGAAGACTGCCGCCAAACTCCAAGCTCAAGTCCAGGTCAGACACCCACCGTGCAAATGTATGTGAATAGACAAGAGGCCTGGGAACAGCCTGACTACGAAAGGCTTGGTTATACTCAGTTTAGAAGATTTCTTTCTTTCATTTGTTTAAAAAATATTTATTTATTTATTTGGTTGCACCAGGCCTTAGTTGCGGCAGGTGGGCTCCTTAGTTGTGGCTCCCGGGCCCCTTAGTTGCAGCTCACCAGCTCCTTAGTTGCGGCATGTGAACTCTTAGTTGCGGCATGCACATGGGATCTAGTTCCCTGACCAGGGATGGAACCCAGGTCCCCTGCATGGGGAGCACAGAATCTTAATCCACTGCGCCACCAGGGAACTCCCTCAGTTCTGAAGATTTCTTGAGCAGACTATAGTATTTGTTGTTTAATGATCATCTCCCATGCAACCACACGACACGAGTCTCTTTCCTTCAGGAGTCGGATGGAAAGTGTGAATGGTCCCTGCCTACTTTTGGGAAGTACTTGCTGTCCCTGGCTACCCAAAGGGTCCCTGTGAGTACTGCCCAGTCCCTGAGAAACCCTCCCCTCCCCAACATTTTCCTCCACACTGATGTATCTCATTTCTCAAAGCTTCCTTGCACGCTATGCACAATACCCTGCTGGCTGCAACCCCCTACTCAGTGGCATGCTGGTAAATATGTGACAACCAGCAATCTGGAAAAATAAGTCTTGGTTAATAGCATTTGCTAATTTCCATGATGTAAATACTCCTTCCATGGCTGATTTCAAGCTACCAACGTGCTGTCAGTGAACACAGAGTGGGGAAGAGGTACTCAGAGGTACTCAGTAGCACAGTTTGTATAGTATTTCCACAGTAGAGATAAAGTAAATGTAAATAAGGTCAAGAGTAGATAATAGTGAAATGTAGTAAAATAATTAGGAAGTAATGATTTTTTAGTATTTATTACCTTTGTTTTTAAAAAAATTTATTCAATTATAAGCTTATACAATTTAATATTTAATGGCGGTTCGTGTTTAACAGCTGGCTCACAGAATTCCTGAAAGTTTGACAGTCAGCTCTTGTCAGCCTGAATGACCAGCTACACACTGCCCCACCCCAAACTCCACTTTATGTTAAGTTTTTATTATTTTTATTAAAAATTAAAAAAACTGTAATACAATTTTTAAGGCTACTTTCCATGTGCAGTTATTACAAAATATTGACTATATTCCGCCTGTTGTACAATACGTCCTTGAGCTATCTTATACCCAGTAGTTTGTACCTCCACCCCCCCACCCCATATTATCCCCCTGCCACTGGTAACCTCTAGTTTGTTCTCTGTATCTGTGACTCTGCTTCTGTTTTGTTTTATTCACTAGTTTGTTGTATTTTTCAGATTCCACATATAACTGATATCATACAGTATTTGTCTTTCTCTGTCTGACTTATTCCACTTAGCATAATGCCCTCCAAGTCCACCCATGTTGCTGCAAATGGCAAAATTTTGTTCTTTTTTATGGCTGAGTAGTATTCCATTGTGTGTGTGTGTGTGTGTGTGTGTGTGTGTGTATGTGTGTATGTATACATGTATATACACACTAAATGTATATACATACACCACATTTATATATAATGTATGTGTATATATATATATACACACACACACATACACACACCATATTTCCTTTTTTTTTTGGCTGTACCATGTGGCTTGTGGGATCTTAGTTTCCCAACCAGGGATTGAACCCAGCCCCTCAGCCGTGAGAGCACGGTATTCTAACCACTGGACCGCCAGGGAATCCCATATACCACATTTTCCTTATCCATTTATCTGTTGATGGACACTTAGGTTGCTTCCATGTCTTGCCAACCCCAAACTCTACTTTGATGCCCCTCAAGTCAGGGTGGAGTGGGCTTTCCCACCCTGAGTGCTCTCAGAAAAGGCCATTTTCCCCCCACCTCAGAGTTCTCCTAATTCCCCAGTCCTCAGAGACCTGTCTCTTGATGTCCTGAGCTCTTTGGTACCTCTACTATCCCTCTGTTCCTCATCTTAGCCCCTCCCTTTTCATCTTACAGGTGGACAGGGTCATCGTCTTTGGCCAAACTACAAATGAGAAACTGATAAATGCAGCCAAACAGCTTTTCTGGCAGCACGTGAATCCCAAGTGCCTCTTTGTTGGTGTTCTCCTAAGAAGGACAGGTTACCTGTAAGGGCGCTCACATTCCTTGCCCAGTGCCAGCAGATAGAGATCCATATTTCCCGTCTACCTCTACTAAAGCGTGGGACACTCCCACTCACCAGACCCCTCCCCATTTCTGTCTCTTACCTCTATTGCACTTCAAGTGCTAGAACCTTCTCTGAAGTCTTCAGGCTGGCTCCATACCCCTTCGTGATGGTCCACCCCAGTCCCAGCCTAGCACAGAACCCTATTAAAAGTGCACAGGTAGGGTGTCCATCCTAGGATGTTAGGGGCAGTGACTCTGTGTTCTTGGCACTGTTTCTGACTGGTAGTGACTACTCTTCCTTTACCAGATACACAGATTTGAATCCCAATGACGTGACACTCTCAGGCTGCACTGACGGGATACTGAAGTGAGTACAGGATGGACACTGGAGAGGTTGGGGGCTTTGTTAGAACATCTTTTAGAGATTATCTGTGGCCTCTGCTCTGTTCACTTCCTTTTTTTTTAATAAATTTATTTATTTTATTTTTGGCTGCGTTGGGTCTTCATTGCTGCGTGCGGGCTTTCTTTAGTTGCATCGAGCGGGGGCTACTCTTCGTTGCGGTGTGCGGGCTTCTCATTGCGGTGGCTTCTCTCGTTGTGGAGCATGGGCTCTAGGCGCATGGGCTTCAGTAGTTGTGGCCCACGGGCTTAGTTGCTCCGCAGCATGTGGGATCAGGAATTCCTGGACCAGGGATCGAACCCATGTCCCCTGCATTGGCAGGCAGATTCGTAACCACTGCACCACCAGGGAAGTCCCCACTTCCTTTTTAAAGCAAGATAAAAGTTTATTCCTCTTTTACAGCTGTAAAAGGCATGGCAACAGCACAGTATTACAGGGACCTGGGCATCTTCTATCTGTTGCTCTACCATCCTCAAATACTCTGCTTCCACCTCATAGTTCATGATGGCTGCTCCAGCTCCAGCCCCAGCCATTATTTTTGTATTACATCTAGCAGGAAAGGAGAAAAGGGGACATGGGAGATTGTGCTGTTTGCTTTTAAGGGAACAACTCAAGAGTTGGTCACGTCACTTCTATTCATTCTCTGTGGCCTCTGTTCCATTCCGTTTCAGAGGAAATTCCATGTTAACTTCATTTATTTATGCCAGATCCAGAAATCTTTTAACTTTGTTTTTCTCTCCGCTACTAGGATTCCCATTTATTTGGTTTTTTCCCCTGCCTTTTCCTTTGGATGCCACCCATTGCCCCCTACTCCTGATAGGAATCCTCATACACTTCCCTCCCTCTCCAGGGAGCTTTCATGGCTGGTACAGAGCTGATCAAGCCCAGACTGGAATAACCTTAATCCTTACATCTTCATTCAGCCCAGTCGCCCCTGGCTCAACAGAAAGCCTCTGATAACCATGCACACAGCAGAAGAGGCTATAACTGGGTTTCTTCTTTGTTCTTTCATTCCTGTGGTTCTGCTGCCTCGCTTATTTTAAGTCTACATTTACTGTTTATGGTCATCTTCTTAAGGAGCTCCAGTTAACTGGGTGAACCTAATCTAGCCATATCTTTGTCCCCTGCCCCCTTGGAAGATCTTCCTGATTCTCACTCTGCTATTTCGCTCTCATTTATTTTGTCACTCTTTATGTCAGGTTCATTGCAGAGCGTGGGGCCTCCCGCCTTCTAGAACATGTAGGCCAAATGGACAAAATATTCAAGATTCCACCGCCCCCAGGGAAGACAGAGGTCCAGTCTCTCCGGCCACTGGAAGAGAATACTCCAAGCCCCTTGGCTCCTGTTTTCCAGCTTGGGTCAGTCTGTGTTTTATGCCTTTGTGAATTGGGAGGGGCTTCAGTCGAAACCTAGAGAAACTCAGGTGACTGAAATTCTGACTGTAGGGATGGTGCTTGTTCTACTCGCTGAGGAATGCCTCCTCTTTCCCAGGTAGGGGTGTCTCTAACACAGGCGGTGAGCATGCCCATTTCTCTACTAGGGAAAGGGGTTAGGATGCGAGGCACGTGGCAGGCACCAGGGCTCAGGCAGAGGGCTCAGGGGCGCAGGCTCTGGCTTTTCCATCCTGGCTTTGCCACATAGTAGCTTGAAACTTGGGCTAGTTGCTTGATGTCTTAAGCTGTAGTTTCTTGGTCAGTACAATGGAGGTAATGCTTGTGCTTACCTCACAGTGCTGTCATGAGCATTTCATGGGCAGAGTGTAGGTGCGTAATAATTATTGCTGACACAGGAGGGGTGCCCGAGAAATGGCAAGTGGGTTTATTTATGTTTGGCCACGCCGCGTGGCACGTGGGATCTTAGTTCTCCGAACCTGCGCCCCTCGCACTGGCAGTCGCCAGGTGGGGTTTAATCTCTAGGCTCTGCAGTTGAGGTTACAGGCAGGTTATTCTCTGGAGGCCTGCTGGACTCCCCTCCTGCAGTCTGCTGTATCTGGCTTGTCAGTGCTGAGGAGAGGTCACAGCCCTGTGTGTGGAGCTGGGCTGTGGGCTGATCCCTGGCTTTCCTGCAGATGGCGCAGCGTCCGGCTTTTCATTTCCTCCACTTTCCGGGACATGAATGGGGAGCGGGACCTGCTGCTGAGGTCCCTGCTGCCAGCACTGCAGGCCCGAGCGGCCCCCCACTGCATCAGCCTTCATGCCATCGACCTGCGCTGGGGCGTCACCGAGGAGGAGACCCGTCGGAACAGGTATGGGGACCACAGAGAAGAGGGGCTGGGTCGGCGATGAGGGGCTTGAGTTGGGGAGCTGACCTGGGCAGGGCTGGGGCTGCAGGGTGGCTGAGTGCCAAGGGTACGGGGTGCTCTTTGGATGCCATCGGTTGTGAGCCAGAGCCCCGTCTCCCTGACACGACGCCCCCATGACCATCCTGCAGGCAGCTGGAAGTGTGCCTGGGGGAGGTGGAGAACTCGCAGCTGTTTGTGGGCATCCTGGGCTCCCGCTATGGCTATGTTCCCCCCAACTACAGCCTCCCTGACCATCCTCACTTCCTCTGGGTAAGGCAGACAAGGTTGGGGCAGGGATGCGAGAAGCCTCGGTATGTCTAGAACCCTGGGACTCTGCACAGGCGGATCCTTGAGACTTGAAGTGAAACACAAGTAGGAGGTTCTGCGAGTGATCAAGTCCTAGATGAGGGAATTCCTTTGGGAAATACCTCTGGGTTGGCCATGGGGTGCGAGAGGTAAGTGGTAGGGCTGATTAGGCTTTGCCGTCAGACAGAGCTGGGTTCTGATCTCCCTTCTGTCATTGTGCGGCTTTATGGAAAACGGTTTATCTTAATCTAGCCTCAACTTCTTCATATATTAAAGAGAAACAGTGATGTCTACATTGCAGGGTTGTTATAAGAATTAGAAATCTATTTTTTAAATGCTCAAAAAAAATGCTCAACATGTGAAAGGCATTCAATCAACGTTAGCTATTAGCTATATTTTATTGGCTTGTATCTGGAGGGAGGGAGGAACATTACTGAGATGAAGGGGCCCTGGGGTCTTGGCAGGTCTCAGAGGAGGGGTTCGTGTGACAAGGACTGAACCTTCCTGCTCTCTGGCCTCTGACTGCAGGCCCGGCAGTACCCTTCAGGTCGCTCTGTGACGGAGATGGAGGTGATGCAGTTCCTGAATCGGGGCCTCCGCCTGCAGCCCTCTGCCCAGCCTCTCATCTACTTCCGGGATTCTAGCTTCCTCAGGTACCTTCTGTTGCCTCCAGGCCTCAGTTTCCAAAGAAGGCCAGACAGGCTCAGTGGACGTGTCTTCTGTCCATAACATTCAGAGTACAAGAGGGGGACCTAGAATGGAGAAACAGGGACCAGAGGGCTTGCCTTGCAGCACCAAAGCAGCCTTGCAGGAGATCTCCACTTGAGGGGTTTCAGGGAACCACAGCCAGGTCTGGTGGTTGGGGATGGAGAGAGGCTGGGGTCTGAATCCAGCCCCACTCTTGGGGTATCTTTGGTGGTCAGCTCTGTGCCAGATGCCTGGAAGTCTGACTTTATTTCTGAGTCTGAAGAGGCTGCCCATCGGCTCTCAGAACTGAAGAGCTACCTGAGCAGACAGGAAGGGATCACCTGTCGCAGGTGAGCTGGGAGAGGTAGGGAGCACCTGCACGGAGCAAGGTGGTGAGGGGGGCCCGGCCTGCTGTGACCCCACTTGTGCTCGCTTTGCCTACAGATACCACTGTGAGTGGGGTGGTGTAGCGGCTGGCCGGCCCTATGTTGGGGAGCTGGAGGAGTTTGGGCAGCTGGTTCTGCGGGATGTGTGGAATATGATCCAGAAGCTTTATCTACAGGTCAGCAGGAGCTCTGGTGGCCAGGGGAGTGGAGAGGGGGTAGGGTGGGCCGGATAGTCCTGGGTGGGAGGTAACTTGGTGGGGACACAGTGAGTTTTAGGCCTGGGGTCCTGAGGAGCATGGAAGTATAGATAGTCACTGCCCCATGTGTTCTCAGCCTGCGGCCCAGCCGGAGCAGCCAGTGCCCATCCAGGATGATGACTTGGTCCAGGCCGCCTTTCAGCAGCTGAAGAACCCACCGAGCCCTGCCCGACCACGCCTGCTTCAGGACACAGTGCAGAAGCTGATGCGGCACCAGGGGAGGCTGAGCCTGGTGACCGGGCAGTCGGGACAGGGCAAGACCACCTTCCTGGTACAGAGTCTCAGAGGCCTGGACAGGAGGGAGGGCTGTGTGAGCTCAGGAGGGCTAAAGAGGTGGGAAACAGGGAGCTTGTGCATGTGAAATGTGACCGTGTTTTCTGGTCTCTTCCCATGCAGGCATCCCTTGTGTCAGCCCTGCAAGCTCCTGATGGGGCCCCGGTGGCCCCCTTAGTCTTCTTCCACTTTTCAGGGGCCCGCCCTGACCAGGGTCTTGTCCTCATCTTGCTCAGACGCCTCTGTGCCTGTCTGCATAGCCAGCTGCAAGAGCCAAGTGCCCTCCCCAGCACGTACCGGTGTGTTTCTCCCCCACTTAGCCCAGCCTTGTTGATAGCACGTGACACCACCCCTGCCGACCTCGGTCCTCCTCCTCCATACACAGGGGCCTGGTGT
Source organism: Eschrichtius robustus (assembly GCF_028021215.1). Taxonomy (NCBI): domain Eukaryota; kingdom Metazoa; phylum Chordata; class Mammalia; order Artiodactyla; family Eschrichtiidae; genus Eschrichtius; species Eschrichtius robustus. Next base: position 76,482,494 of record NC_090824.1, read on the forward strand.
GGGAGCTGCAGCAGAGGCTGCTGCCCAAGTCTGCTCAGTCCCTGAAAACTGGCCAGCCTCTGGTGCTGATCATTGATGGGGCCGACAGGTTGGTGGACAAGCATGGGCGGCTGATCTCGGACTGGATCCCTAAGACCCTCCCCCGGGTAAGTGTGAGAAGGAGGTGGGGTGGGACGCAGTAGGGAGAGGGACCTCTCCAACAGCCTTCTCCTCCTTTTCCTTCAACGCTTTTACCCCGTTGCCCAAATCCCACAGTGGGTGCACCTGGTGCTGAGTGTGTCCAGTGATTCCGCCCTGGGGGAGACACTCGAGCAGAGCCGAGGTGCCCATGTGGTGGCCCTGGGGCCTCTGGAGCCATCTGCCCGGGCCCGGCTGGTGCGAGAGGAGCTGGCCCTGTACGGGAAGCGGCTGGAAGAGTCACCTTTTAACAACCAGGTTGGGTGTAGGCCAGGGCGGGTGGGTGTGTGGGGTGAATCTGGGAGCTGGGAGAACCCTGGGTGCTGAAGCTAGCAGCTGCCCACGCAGACCAGCTCCTTCATTTTCTCAGCCGAGGGAAGTTGTCAATAAGATAACTGCGATTCCTTATAATGTCACCCATTCCTTTTCTCCTGGTGAATGGCCTCTCCAGGGCCTGTCCGGGCGAGGGCAGGAGAAAGCTGTGGCTGTCGAATGGGGTAGGCTGAACCACGGGGGGTTTTCTGAAAGCGGAGCTGGCTGGCTAGAGCAGTGCAGGGCAGGGATGGCTGTGTCCTGCGGTGATGCCACGGGTCTCTTCCCCGGTGGGGGCTCTTAGAGGAGAAGCTGCCCTGCACTGGGCTTGGTGCCAGGACGGAGGGCAGCGGGTGGAGGGCTGGCTGTGGGCAGGCTCTCTGGTCCTTGTGCTGAGTCCTCTGAGTCTTCAGATGCAGCTGCTGCTGGTGAAGCGAGGGTCAGCCCTGCCCTTCTACCTGCGCTTGGTCACTGATCACCTGAGGCTCTTCACGCTCTTTGAGCAGGTCAGTGGAGGATGTGAACGCTCACTCTTCATCTTCTAAGTCCTAATCCCACTTCCCAGTCTCCACTCAGCCCCTTGCATCCCCATCCCTCCCCTTCTCCCACCCTCATCCTTTGCCATCGTGTGATCACCCATTCCTCGTCCACACCCCCCAGCCCTGCTTCTCTCCCACCAGTGTCGCTCTTTCCTTGTCATCCCTTCCCACGGTTTTTTCTGCTGTCCCCTCCCCTACACAACCAAAGCTGCTTCTCCCCCTCCCCTGACTGACTCAGGCCCCTCCCTGTCCCCTCCCAGGTGTCTGAGAGACTCCGGACCCTGCCCGCTACTGTCCCTCTGCTGCTGCAGCACATCCTGGGCACCTTGGAACAAGAGCATGGCCCTGATGTCTTTCCCCAGGCCTTGGCCACTCTTGAGGCCACACGCAGCGGTCAGTACTTGGAGTGGGCTCAGGGGTCGGATGACCTTCAGTTCAGCTGGGGCCTCAGCAAGCGGTGCAAGGAGGGACTAGGTGTCATGGGGATGGGTACATTGCGTGGTTTAGGGCCTCAGAGAGCTTGGGTTTTTAGGTCTGACTGTGGACCAGTTGCATGGAGTGTTGAGCGCATGGCGGATACTTCCCAGGGGGACCAAGACCTGGGAAGAAGCAGTGGCTGCTGGTAACAGCGGGGACCCCTACCCCATGGGTTCGTTGGCCTACCTCGTCCAGAGTCTGCGCAGGTATAGGTGCCCCCAGCTGAGCTCCCACTAACTTCTGTACCTCCCTGTCTTTGAGCCAGGGCCCCATGTGATCCTCTCTTCATCCTACCCTTCCCTCCGTATAGCCCCTGACACTTGTCTCCCAGACCCTGAATGGCTGTCACTCAAGTTACCACTGTTTGAGGTGGGAATGGGAACCCACAGCTGTGCCAGACGCTCACTTACAGGCCTCCTCCCTCTTGTCCTGCCTTCTCTCCCTCACACGGGATCAGTTTGCTAGGGGAGGGACCCCTGGAGCGCCCTGGTGCCCGGCTTTGCCTCCGTGATGGGCCCCTGAGAACAGCCGCTAAATGCCGCTATGGGAAGAGGCCAGAGCTGGAGAAGACGGCACACATCCTCATCGCAGGTGACTGTAGCCCAGTTAACCCCCGGGACACTGACCGTGGGACCTGGCGCTCCACATCGGCTGGCCCTCTCACCTGCTACCCCAGGGGGTGGATGGCTCTTGCTGTAGCCTGAGGGATGTGATCTTTGGAGATGCTTCAGGGCCAAGCCTGTCTCAGTGTCTGTTCCTGTGACCCACACCTGCAGCTCAGCTCTGGAAGACGTGTGACCCTGATGCCTCAGGTACCTTCCGAAGTTGCCCTCCTGAAGCTCTGGGAGACCTGCCGTATCACCTGGTTAGTCCCCAGACCCTACAGGCACCCTCTCCCAAGGAACTTCTTTGGCTCTTCTGAGACCCCTCTCCCCCGTGACCGCCACCATCATCCCCACTGCCGTTATCACCCCCACCCCCTTCCCAAACGCCGTGTACCTTTCTCCTTTCAGTTTTCCTGCCCTCGTCCTTCAGGTCCTTTGTCCCAGCTCCTAAGTCTAGGCCTTAGCTGCACAGGCAGGGTCCAAGACTAGACTGTCCCTCCTCACCAGCCTCGTCACATCCCTCATGAATCCAGTCTGACTTTTCCCAGCTCCAGAGCGGGAACCGTGGCTTTCTTGCAAAGTTCCTTACCAGTCTCCACGTGGTGGCCGCACACCTGGAACTGGGTCTGATCTCTCAGCTCCTGGAGGCCCATGCCCTCTATGGTGAGATGAGTTACTGGGTGGAGTCTTCTCCAAGCTGTGGCTCCTGGGTGTGTTCATGGGGGGGCCTGCTCAGAGGGAGGTGTAATGGAAAGAACAGTTGAATTTCTGTTCCAAGGTGAAGAGGCCAAGAGGGTAAGCAAGTGATTCTCGGGAGACCTTTTGCTTAGGTCTCTTAAACCAGAGGCTCTCACACTTTATTTAGTGGGCCTACAATTACCTGGGAAACTTGTTGAAACTGCTGATCCCTGCATCCCCAGCTTCTGGTTTCCTAGGTCTGGAGTGGGACCCAAAGCTTTGTCCTTTTAACAGATGTTCCTGATGTGGGACCAGAGGGCCACACTTTGAGACCTAGCATTTTAGACACATCATGTGATTGACTTGGTGCTGGGGTGAATGGGGGTCCAGGCTGGCTCTCCAGTGACACCCCACATCTCTTCTATAGCTTCCTCAGTCCCTGACGAGGAACAGAAGCTTCCTGAGGCTGATGTTGCTGTATTTCACACCTTCCTGAGGCAGCAGGCTTCAGTCCTCAGCCAGTACCCACTGCTCCTGCACCAGCAGGCAGCCAACCAGCCTCTGGACTCGCCCCTTTGCCTCCAGGCCCCCCAGCTCTCCCAGCGATGGCACCTCCAGCACATGCTATGTTGGCTTAATAAACCCCAGACCATGAGGGGCCAGCAAAGGTAAAACCCTTGACCCCAGATGCTGGCAAACCTGCCAGAGAGCAAGCTGCAGCCCTCTCTGAAACTGGAGAGTAAAGAACAGACCGCAGTCACCATGGAGAGGGGGATTCAGGCCCAGAAATGCAGAAACGAATTCCCATCCTCTTCCTTCCCCTCATTCCTCATCTCCTCCCTTTCTTGCTGTTCTTCCTCTAGCTCCAGCCTGTCCCTGGCAGTTTCCTCATCCCCCACAGCTGTGGCCTTCTCCCCCAGTGGGCAAAGAGCAGCTGTGGGCACTGCCAGTGGGACGGTTTACCTGTTGGACCTGAGAACCTGGCAGGTACGACACGCAAGGCGGGGTGGGATTTACCTTCAGAAAAGCCTCACTTCCTGCCCCAAGCCCGAGGCAAGCCAAACCCACCTGTTATCACCCTATTTGATTCAGCAACTTTACTTTCCTCACATCAGGTCACAAGGGCTTGGTCAAAAAAACCAATCCCACAGCAAATGCTTGCTGTATACCTGCTTTCCAAGGCACTGTACTAAGCACTGCAGGGAACGCAGGGCTTAGGACATTGTCTTTGCCCACCAGGTGGTCAGTTTTGTTGAAAAACAAGGCATACAAGGTAAAAAGGGAACCAAAACATAGCCATGTGGCATAGGTAAGAGCTAAGTGAGTTGTGCAGTTACTGGAGGACATAGGATGGAGAGGGGGAGGGGTTCCGGGTTGAGCTAGGAGCCTGGGTAAAGACGCTGGGGGGATGTTCCCTCTAAGTTGCTGAGAACAGTGGCAGCAGAGTGTGTGTGAGACAGGGCGGTAGTAGGTTAGGCTGGAGAGGTGGGTTCTGCAGCCACAGCCGCCGTCTCCTCTTCCGCCCATGTCAGTGCCCCCCGCCCCCCACAGGCGTGTGTGTGACGTCATTCCCGCCTCAGAAGGACCAAACCTTCTGTGACTCGGGGTTACGTATGGGGTTTGAAGTGAGGGGGACGATGTGACCTCACTTGGATCGTGAGGTCCCACTTGAAGCTGTTCGAGCTTGGCCTAGGTCTGGAGTAGGGCCCAAAGCTTTGCACTTTTCACAGGGGCTCCTGCTGTGGGGCCAGAGGGCCAGAGTTTGAGACTTAGCAGGGAGTGTGGAGAGCTAAGGGCTCCAGCCCTTCTAGCCATTGCCTCCTTCCTGGTTGGGGCTCGGAGGGGCTGGACATGGAGTGGTCAGGGGAGTGTCCTGAGGGCGCTTCCCCACTCACTGTCACAGGAGGAGAGGTCTGTGGTGAGTGGCTGTGATGGGGTCTCCTCTTGTTCGTTCCTCTCCGACAACGCCCTCTTTCTTACTGGCTTTGACGGGCTCCTGGAGCTCTGGGACCTGCAGCACGGTTGTCGGTAAGGGGCTCCTCACGTCTCAGCGTGAGGGCCGTCCCTGTTTGTTGGAAGCCCAGGGGGGGAGGGAGATGAGGAGGGAGTCTGTGGCCCGGGGCCCCTGACCTTGTCTCCCTGGGATAGGGTGCTCCAGATCAAGGCTCACCAGCACCAGATCACCGGCTGCTGCCTGGGCCCAGACGGCCGGCTTCTGGCCACCGTGTGCCTGGGGGGAGGCCTGAAGGTAACGACCAGGGGGCTGTGGTGGTGAAAGCGGCCCTGAACTCCGAGTCAGCCCTATGAGGTTGTTCTCCTCAGCGCGGCAGAGGCTCTGGCTGCCTGGCCTGCTGAGGGCAGGGGATTGGACAAGGTGGCCCCTGGAGCTCTGGGACTGAGCAGCTCAGGCATCTGTGTTCAGCACCCTGAGTCCTCCTCCCCTTCTCTCTCCTCCAGCTGTGGGACACAGTCCGCGGGCAGCTGGCCTCCCAGCACACCTGTCCCAAGCCCCTCAACTGCATCGCTTTCCACCCAGAGGGGCAGGTGATAGCCGTTGGCAGCTGGGCTGGCACTTTCAGCTTCTTCCAGGTGGATGGGCTCAAAGTCACCAAGGTGAGAGGAGCCGGCTGGCCCTGGGGAAGGAAGCGCGGGAGGGTGGGAGTGGAGGGTGGGAAATGGCGGACACCTGCATCCTGGGTCACTCTTGGTTTGGGTTGAGAGCAGGGCCCTGACGTTCCAGTTTCTACCTCTCCACGCAGGAACTGGGGGCCCCAGGAGCCTCTGTCCGTGCCTTGGCCTTCAGTGTGTCTGGGCGGGCTGTAGCTGTGGGCCGGCTGGACGGGATGGTGGAGCTCTGGGTCTGGCAGGAGGGGACACGGCTGGCTGCCTTCCCTGCGCACCATGGCTTTGTTACTGCTGCCCTTTTCCTGCGTGCTGGGTGCCAGTTACTGACGGCTGGAGAGGATGGCAAGGTCAGGTTACAGAGGGCTGGTGGTGGGCTATGAGGAGGGGGGTGCAAAGATGTGGGACTATTTGGGGGAGGGTGGCGCCTTTGCCGAGGAGTCTGGAGGAGCTTGTGCTACAGGGAGGGGGTGCGGTGTGTGCACAGTAGCTCTCGGAGACAAGTCTCTGGAAGGAGGACTTTAATGGGGGGTGGGTTATCTTTAAGCCCCTTTCTTGGCCCTCAGGTTCAGGTGTGGTCCGGGTCTCTGGGTCGTCCCCGTGGGCGCCTAGGTTCCCCCTCTCTCTCTTCAGCCCTCTCCGTGGCCCTCAGCCCAGATGGTGATCAGGTGGCTGTTGGGTACCGAGTAGATGGCATTCGGATCTACACAATCTCTTCAGGTACTGGAGGGAGAAGGGTTGGAGTGTCTGAGCCTGGAAAGGGCCCCTCTCCCCCAACTCTGGCCCCCTTTCCAAGCATCTTACTCTGTTGTTGTCCCTCATTCTCTAGGTTCCCAGGGGGCTCAGTGTCAAGCGCTAGATGTGGCAGTGTCTGCACTGGCCTGGCTCAGCCCTAAGGTGTTGGCGAGCGGTGCAGAAGATGGGGCCCTGCAGGGCTGGATGCTCCAGGGAGGCTCCCTTCAGTCCCTCTGGCGCTTGTCCAGACACCGGAAGCCTGTGCTGGCACTGGCCACGTCCCAGGAACTCTTGGCTGCTGCCTCAGGTACGGCTGGGCAATGGGCAGGGTCGTGAATCACTGTTCCTTTCAAATATGCTGACACCTTTCTTCAATTTGTATGTATATGTATGCATGAAAATACACACACCTATCTAACTTTTTTTTACAACTTGCAAAGTGCTTTTAAATGCATTTATCTTGCATAATCAGTCTAGACTGTTTCTTCTTGTTCCCTAACCCTGATTCTGGGACCTCTTTGTAATTCCTGTCACCCTTTGAGTTTCTACCTAGTGGGGGATTTTGCTGTGTAAAAGGGATGGGTTTCCCTTAGGAGAAGAGAGAGGCGTTAAGGTGAAAATGGCCTTAGTCCTCTCTAGGTAAGAGGCTTGTTCAAAGTGACACTGTGCACTTTAGAAGAGGAGGGTGCGGAGGTGCAGTCGGGAGTTAGAAGGAGACAGCCGCAGAGCCGGAGCTGGGAGTGCCTGGCATTCCTGTCCTGTGCCCTCACATGGTGACTGGTCCTCGTCCAGGGCCTGGGTGGGACTCACGGCGTCCCTCCCTTGGAGCTGTGCCCTCAGACATCACCTTCAGCCCCCATGATTGCCTTTGTCTTTGGCCTCCCAGGCCTGTGTCACTTCCTCTTTCAGAAAATCTTCCTCTCTCCCCATTTCTAATGCAGAGGACTTCACAGTACGGCTGTGGCCAAGGCAGTTGCTGGCTTTGCCACAAAAGACAGAAGACTTTCCCTGTGGCACTGAGCTCCGGGGACACGAGGGCCCCGTAAGCTGCTGTAGCTTCAGCACTGATGGATGCAGCCTGGCCACCGGGGGCAGGGATCGGGTGAGCTGCAGGGCCCTCCTCCCCATGGGCCCCCAGCCCCTCTGGTCCTGGATTCCTGAGCAGCTCACTTCCCGCTGCTTCCTCCAGCTTTTTGCTTTGCTCAGTGGCCTGTATGGGATCTGTCCACCCGTCCTCCTTTGATATTCCCCCTTTCCTTGAAATTTTTTGCCTGAGATGGCCCTGGTGTTCCTACCTCTGTCCTATGGTCCTGATGGCTTCCTCTCTTGGGGCCTGTCCAGAGTCTGCTCTGCTGGGATGTGAGGACACCCAAAGCCCCTGTTCTGATTTGCTCCTTCTCTGCCTGTCACCGAGACTGGGTCACTGGCTGTGCCTGGACCAAAGACAACCTCGTGGTGAGTGAAGGGGTGGGCGGTGGCACAAAGCTCAGCAGGGTTCCTGGGGGAAGACAACACATCCCACCTCATCCTGTTCCTAATACCCAGTTATAATATAGTATTATAGTGTTAATATAATTTTCTAACACTCAGTATAATAGCTCACGTTTATTGAGCACTTAGTATGTGCCAGACGTTGGATTAAGCCCTTCGCATATATGGCCTCATTTAGTCTTTACAACACCCCATAAAGAAGATACTACTATTCTCTCTATTTCATAGACAAGGATATTGAGCTCAGCTAGATTAAAGACCATTTCCAAGGTCATGTAAGTGAAGAAGCTGAGCCAGTAAACTTTATGATAAGAAAGCCCATGCTCTTAACAAGAACACAGAACTGTCTCCCCAAGGGCTTAGGATGCCCTGTCCCTGCAGGTAAAGGTACTGCTAGGATTTCTTTGGTCCTAAGTGAAAAATGGGTCTCAAATTATGCACTCGGCGTTGGTAAAGCCTAGTTTTCCAACGCAGAGTCCCTGTTGTTCTCAAAAAGAAATGAGTAGCAATTGAATAGACTTGTCATAGTCTGTCCTACCCCTGACTTCTAGGCAGCCAGATCTCTCCTGAGCGTTGCAGACCTCTCACCTCTGTCGGGGTGAGACAAAGTTGTTGTTGACTGACATTATGTTAATAACAAGGACAATAGCTACTATTTATTCAATGCTCACTATGTACCAGGCATCCTGCTAAGTCCTTTACAGTAGATGCTTCAGCCCCATATCAGTAGGTACACTGTCATTATCCTAGTTGAATAGATGAGAAGCCTGAGGCCCAGAGAGATGAACTTGCCCCAGGTCACCAAGCAATGAATGGTGGAACTAGGATTTGAGCCCAGGACAGCCCTTGCTGTTAATCACCAGGCTTACAGCCCTCCACCCTACGTTACAAGTATAGAGAAATGCTGGAGGGATGCTGATTATTCTACTCCTCTGCCCTCTGACTCTGCAGGTCTCCTGCTCCAGTGATGGCTCTGTAGGGCTGTGGGACCCAGAGTCGAGACAGCAGCTTGGTCAGTTCCTGGGTCACCAGAGTGCCGTGAGCGCCGTGCTGGCCGTGGTGAGAAGGCAGTGGAGAGCTCGCTGGGGGTCCCTGGGAAGGTTAAGGGGGCTTTGGGAGACTGGATGCATTGCGTATCTAATCCCAAAGGCAAAAGGAGTATAAAGAGTGAGATGCTTGGGCCTGAATTAGAGCAGGATTAGGGTATTGAGGCTGAGGGTTGGTGTGAGGGTAGGGAGAGCATGAAAACACAGTATCTCAGTATCATGACCTCGTGGCATGATGGTAGTCCTGAGCCTCCCAGCCCCACTCTCCGGGGTGTCCTCATTCTTTGACATCTTCTAGGCTCTTAATGCTGAGCCCACACCTCTGTGGCGGGAGTCGTAATTCCCATGTCCCGCTCAGTGTGACTCTTCTCTGATCCTGTGCTCTGGGGCAGGAGGAGCACGTGGTATCTGTGGGCCGAGATGGGACCTTGAAAGTGTGGGACCATCAGGGTGTGGAGATGACCAGCATCGCTGCTCACTCAGGACCCATCAGCCACTGTGCAGCTGCCCTGGAGCCCAGTGCAGGTAACGAAATGTCAGCCACCTTCCCGTCCCCGCTGCCTGTTCCCTTCTCCTCTTCTCCTGACTCAGTTTCTGTGTCTTATCAGGTGGCCAGCTGGGGTCAGAGCTTCTGGTGGTAACTGTGGGATTGGATGGGGCCACACGGTTGTGGCATCCACTCTTGGTGAGTTCCCTGAAAGGCCTTGGGTGGGGGCAGTGGAGAGGGTATGATGGGACCACATCCTGTTGTGTCACCTCCCCACTGTTCCATCTCCATCCTTTCCTCCTAGGTGTTTCAAACACACACCCTCCTGGGACACAGTGGCCCAGTCAGTGCAGCTGCTGTTTCAGAAACCTCAGGCCTCCTGCTGACCGCCTCAGAGGATGGTTCCATACAGCTCTGGCAGGTACCTGAAGAAGCAGGTGAGTGAGGTGTGGAGAGACGCAAGGTGTGAAAGGGGGGTGTGTTAGTCGGACCCAGAAGGTCAAGGGTAGCCTGCTATCTCCTCTTGTATCCCAACAGTGGTCCAGCTCCTAATGAATCACTTCCTTTCTTCTCCAGATGACACATATATACCCAGGAGTCATGCAGCCATCACTGCTGTGGCCTGGGCCCCAGACGGTTCTATAGCAGTGTCTGGGAATCAAGCTGGGGAGCTCACCTTGTGGCAGGAAGCTAAGGCTGTGGCCACAGCACAGGTGAGTTGGGTCAACTTCAGTTCTTTGTTTATGTGAATTCTGCCCTGGCTGTGCATCTGATGGTATGTGCCGGGGTTAGAGGTTGCGTAGATGCCTGGGATGGGGAAGAAGGTTAATCCTGGTTCCTCAGAAATACTGAAATAAACTTGTATTCACTAGGCTCCAGGCCGCATCAGTGCTCTGATCTGGTACTCAGCACACACCTTGATTGTTGTCAGTGCTGATGAAAAAGTCAGCGAGTGGCAAGTGGAACTGCAGAAGGGTTCAGCACCCAGAAATTTCAGGTGAAATGAGGTGGCTGGGTTAATGAATACAGTTACATCTGGGATTTTGCTCAAATCACTCCCTTCTACTTCTGAACTAGGTCAATAGGATGTTAGTAAGCAGGAAAAAGTCACTGGGAAATTGTTTTCTGCTCCTTATCATGTGAATTTAAGTAATAATTATCAAGTGCCTACTTTATGCTAAGCTCTGGGCCAGGCAGTGTGAACCAGATTGAAATTAATTTTTAACTAAGGGAGCTCGAAGTACAGGAATGTGTAGATAAGTAAACTGCCAACAATATGCAGAGTGATTACTGCTATAATAAAGATATATATATATTTTTAATATATATATTTTTTATATGTATATATTTTATATACATATATGTAAAATTCCTGGGGCTGCAGAATTTAAGAAATTTACTGTCTACAAAAGAGTTGCTATTTGAGATTGGGCTTAGAGGATGAGTAGGAGTTTTCTGAATCAGTAAGGGAAGGGAATGGTGTTTTTAGGAAGAGGAGGTAGCATTAACAAAAGGCATGGAGGCATGAGAGTGCATGGTGTGTTCTGAGTATAGCTCAGTCTTTGGGTTCTTGGTGCGAGTGGTGGTGGGGAATTGGGTTGAAAAAATAAACTGGGGCCAGGCTGTAGAGGGCACAGTGCTAAGAATTTTGAGCAGAATAATTATCTGAATTTTAGAAAGAGAACTCTAGTGGCCACATGGAGGATGGTTAGTAGTAGAGAGATACTAAACGTAGGGCGACCACATTTACAGCTGATGCTCTAGTCCAGGGAAGACAGAACGTGAGCCCTGACCTGGGCAGTGGGGATGAAAAGGAGAGATAAAGATTTAGGCATGTGTTGCCAGTAGACTCCACAGTGCTTATCAGTCAGTTGGAGGTCAGGAGGGAAGGAAAGGACAGGAATGTTAGAGATTCCTGGTTTGAGCAGATAAGGTGATGATGGTATGATGAATACTAATATAACAAAAACAGAAAGAGGAACACAATGTGTAGGGACGGTGATGCATTTTGTTTTATACTCTACTCCTGAGGAATTCATGGGGAACTGAGAGAGGTGGACTAAAGTAGAATCTTTCTCTGTCCATGTATCCTTTTCTGCGCTATAGTCTTCACCTGAACCGAGTTCTGCAGGAGGACTTAGGGTTCCTGACAGGTGTAAGTCTGGTCCCTGACGGTCACTCCCTCATCTTGGCCAAAGCAGATTTGCAGTTACTGCACATGAAGCCAGGTGATGAGCCCTCTGTAATCTGGTAAGATCCAAAATGTTTTCTCTTGGGCTGGAGAAAGAGGAAAAGTGGGTTAGTGGCTACCCTGAGTTTGGGTCTAACTAGAACAAACATTGGGGTCTTACGGAGAGGTGTTCCTGGGCTTAGCCTCTTTCTTTCTTATAAACCAGGAGAAGCTATTCAGAAGATCCTATAATGTTGTCCACCCACCAGGACTATGGTGTGTTTGTCCTGCAGTCAATGAAACTTAGAGTTCTTTCTTTCTCAGTAAGTTCTGTCTGGGTATGTGTTAAAACAAACATTTGTCCAGGACCAATGTTTTAAAGCCTTGGGGCCATGATGGAGGATAAGAGGAAGGAAGGGAAAAGCAGTTCGTTCCAAATCCCCTTCTCTTCCTTCAACTGTAGCTCTACTTAAGAGCATTTTATATTGGGTTTCCCTGTAAGATTTCACTGATACTAAAAAGGATTCTAGTGTTTAAAAGAATCGTGGGAAACCATAAACCTAGTTTTTTTAATTGCATTTTCTTCATGTCTGTCTTGTCTTGCCACTGTGAGTATTAGCAGTGTCTGGAACAGTACGGATATATCTCATAGCCATTATGTGGGGCGAGAGAAGCCAGACACAAAAGAGTACATATTACATGATTTCACCTAAATGAAGTTCAAGAACAAGCAAAACTAATTTATAGTGACAGAAGTCAGAATATTGTTAGCTCTGGGGGTGGTGATACTCTGGTATTGACTGGGAAGGGGCATGAAGGCAACTCTCCAGGGTGACGGAAATGTTCTACATCTTGATCTGGGCAGGGATTACACGGATGTATACACGTGTAAAATTTTATCAAGATGTCCATTTAAGATTTGTGTATCAGTACTTTACTGTATTTAGGATACGATTTTAAAAAATCTTGACCAGCCCAGAGCAGAAAAGAGTTGCTTTGTCTGGGCAGCAGTAAGTGATACAAGTAGGCTAATCAAAATGATCTATCCTTTCACAGAGCCAAAAGGAATTAGGAGAGTTTGAAGAGTGCCCAGAATTTGATCTGAACTTAGAGAATCCTAATAAGACCCTCATATTGGTAACTCAGGCCAAACCTGAATCTGGTGAGTGGTGATGGGAGGGCCCAAGGAATCCAGAGGTGGCCTAGGGGAGGATGGTGGATCCTTCAAAGTCTAAGACCTGGCTCAAACTCTGCCCTTGAAATGGCAGAGTCCTCATTTTTGTGTGCCAGCTCTGATGGGACGCTGTGGAACCTAGCTAGATGCAACGTTGAAGGAGAATGGACCACAGATAATATCTGGCAGGAAAAAGTAGAAATGCCTGAAACCCGAACTCCAGAGACAGATGCATGTGTATGTGCTGACACGTATACCCATCCAGCAGTCCCACAGCTAAAGACACGGCAGCGTAGAAAGGTGAGTTTGAGGGAAAGGTCACAGACGTTGGGGAGGAGGCTCTAGGTCTGACCCAGCGGACTTCTCTGCTTCCTTGTCTGAGGAGGGTCCACTGAGAACTCACCACACCTCTTCCCCTCCCTCCCTAAGATTCACACGGGCTCTGTCACAGCCCTCCACGTGCTGCCTGAGTTGCTGGTGTCAGCTTCAAAGGACAGAGATGTTAAACTGTGGGAGAGACCCAGTATGCAGCTCGTAAGTGTGTGTGTGTGTGTGTGTGTGTGTGTGTGTGTGTGTAAGGAGGGCTAAAGGGATGTCATAGAGCAAACTTGGGGTAAGAAAGGGCAAAAGATCAAGATTGTTTTCTTCTGTCCTTCTTGCAATAATGTGCAACTAACCTGTTTCTAAACAAAAGTCATTGGTGTGAGACAAATAAGTTAGTAAGGAGGCCCTAGGCTTGTAGCCCACATCTCCCGTTTTTGTTCCCATCGTAGCTGGGCCTGTTCCGATGTGAAGGGGCAGTGAGCTGCCTGGAACCTTGGCTGGGTCCTAACTCTACCCTGCAGCTCGCAGTGGGAGACACGCAGGGCAATGTATACTTTCTGTCCTGGGAATGAAGATCACTGCTCAGGGCAAAGAGACCGCTTGTGCTAGAGATGCAAAGCCTGAAGACACCAGTGGCTACGTTCTTGATACAATTATATAAATAAAAGGTCGGAAAATCTCACATGCAGTCCTGCCTGTGTTCTTATGTGGATTTGGACCAAGAGGGAAGAATATGGATGTTCTTATGTTTCTTTTCTGATTTAACATTAATCCTTACTAGAACTGCAAGAAAGTGAACCAGATCTTTAGTATTCTTTGAAATTATGCTTTAGAATTCTTGTGTCATTTTCTGGCCCCAGGACCGAAAGTTATGACTCCTACCAGGAGGAGGAATGAAAGTGATGTTGACCAGCACTTAGTTTGAACAGAAATCTGAAGACCTCTCACTTGTTCAAGGAAGAGCAAGAGAAGGAAGAATGAGTCACTTGTGCCCTGGTCAGGGTATTTGCAAAGAACTGGGATAGAACCAGGACAACACTAGGTTCCTGTCACAGAAACAGCCCCATCTACTCAGAGCCAACTGCCCAGGTGAGAGGTGAGAAGCCAGGGCACTGAGAGCAGAACGTGTCTTCTGGCTTTCACAGCCTCTGGCAGGGCAGCGGCAGCCACTTGACTTGGAAGCATTAGTCGGTATAGTAATTTGCATTCTTGGAGGAGATCACAAAAGGGTATCCCTCTCAAATTGAAGTTCATAAAGATAAAATGAGTTGAAGGGTGGAACAATGCCTACACAGGGACTTGCTGTGGACTGTGACCGTCTTATTTTCCTATAATTCTATTTTATGGGAGAGGAAGTTCCCTGAGGCCCTTTCTTTCTAAGGGTTAAGGAAGAGTTAAGGGTCTTCGGTGTCCAAGCAGTCAAGGACTTGTGTCTGATAAGCCAGAGCTATTACAGGATTTTATCCTGGGTTGGTAGCGTTCTCTCAAGAGACATATCACTGCACTCTGGTCTAGAGTTTTCTGGATTTAGGGAGTTGAGGGGTACTCAGTTTTATTCTTACTTTGCCCTGATTCCAGATTTTACGTGGAGAAATCACCTGAAGGACTTTATCTTATTTCTACCAATGCCTCATATTCTCTCTCAGCCTGAGGATAAAGACATAAGGAATGCCATCAGCTAGTAAGTTTTAATCATAGGTCATGCTTCTATCTTTTCTCACATGCCTCATGCAAGGGCTCTAAGTATACCTTCTAGATTACCTGCTCTACATGAACCTTGTGACTAGAAGTCCAAGTTAAGGTAATTTGAAACTTACGATTCATAATACTACCCAGAAATGCTACAGAGAACCATGGCACAGCGTCATCCTGGAAGTCACTGGTTTCAATTTTTTGCCTTTTGTTCCCCTGAAAGCATGGGCCAAGGACAGGAGGAAGCCCTAGATGTCTGTCTGCCATGCTCTAAAAATTCTACAAAGGCACCCCAGCTGAGGATGGAGGAGTGGGGCTGGAGAAAGTAAAGCCTACCTTGTTCAGTAGACTCAGCTTTGTTTACCAGGTCCGCCTGAAGGGAGTGAACTTTCTTATCTTGGAGATACACAGCCAAAGTATAATTGCTGTATAATCTTCTTCTGTATAATCTTCGCTCAGAAGTATAATCTTCTGAGCGAAGAACAGGTTCTAGGTGACAGTAAATATGTCCCCAAGGGAGTTGAAGGGAAAATCAATTTAGGTTTTACGTTAAATATTTTCTGAGTTCTTATCATTAAACAGTTTCAGTGTCTCCCAGTGCCTGGATGAGTTCAATTATAGTCACTGGATTATAGGATCATAGGACATTGGAGCAGTCTTTTCTTCTTCAACCCACAAAAGCACCTTTTTCATGTGTCAGTTTTTAACATCTGTTTTTACACATCTATGCACAGTTTGGGTTTTTTTGTTTGTTTGTTTGTTTTGGCCATGCCATGCGGCTTGTGGGATCTCAGTTCCCCGACCAGGGACTGAACCTGGGCCACAGCAGTGAAAGCCCAGAATCCTAACCACTAGGCCATCGGGGAACTCTCACCACAATTTGTTTTTGAAATCTAGAACATATCTATTCAAAGTTTGGTTTGTGGACCAGTGCTATTCCACAAATTCTTGATGGTTCATTTTCCTGGTACTTCATTTTTATTATATTTTACGAAAGTATTGTTCCATGACAGGTCAGAAATTTGTTTTAACAAGACTGCTTCCCTTTCCCCATCTGTAAAATAGGCAGAATAATATTGCCTATTTTTTAGGGATGTTGTGAGGATTAAATGAGTTAAAACATGTGAAACACTTAGAACAGTAGTTGACACTTACATGGTAAATGTTCAGGAAGTGCTCGACCGTTCTTTTCCTTATCCACTAGTGCAAGTATCACCTTGTTATTCTTTCTCAAAAATGTCTTGGTTATTGGTATATATTTAATCAGTCAGATGAAATCTGGACTCAATTTTTCAGTTAAAATATATATATATATATATGGGGAACTGACAGAATTTTTAAAAAAGAAAAAAAAAACCCCACTTGTTGGCTCTAAATCTACCTGGAAATAAAACATATCACTTCCACTCATATTTTATATACGTGGGCAAAGCAAGTCACATGGCTCTGCCTACTGTCAAAGGGGAGGGAAGTGTCATCCTACCATGTATCTGGAAGAACTAGGAACCAGATACACAGTTATACCCTCAAAGAACCTGTGTTGATGCTTTTCCAGTAGAATGGCTCTTAGTCCTTTTTTAAAAAAGATCAGTTAAGATTTACACAGAATATTCCCACATACCCTTCACCCAGCTTCCTCTAGTGTTAACATCTTACATAACCAAAAAATTAACATTGGTACAATATTATTAACTACATAAGTGATTCGATTTCCTCAGTTTTCCCACTAATATCTTCATTTTGTTCCAGGGTCCAATCCAGAATACCACATTGCATTTAGGCATCATGGCTCCTTAGTCTAATCCTTCAACTGTGACACTTTCTCAGACTTTCCATAGTCTTGACATTCTTGGAGATTTCTGGTCAGGTGTTTTGTAGAATATCCCTCAGTTTGGCTTTGTCTGCTGTCTTCTCATGAACAGACTGAAATTATGAATTTAAAGGAAGAATACAAGAGATGATGTGCCCTTCTTGTTACATCATATCAAAAGCAATGATATCAACATGACTTACTACTAGTGGTGTTAACCTTGATCACTTGTAAGGTTGAGGTGATGTTTGCCAGGTTTTTCTTACTGTACCTTCTCCATATTGTTTGTTAGAAGCAAGTCATTAAGTCTAGCTCACACTCAAGGGGAAGGGGATTAAACCTCTAAGAGGGAGATATATCAAAGAATTTGTGGTAATCACCACAAAATCAATAAATTTTGAGGTAAGTTTTTTTAGACTATGCAAGTATTCTGTTTTCACTGACTTTTTAATATTCATCCATCAATCTTGCCTGAGCAATTATTACTGTGATTTTCTAATGATGATTTTCTATTTCCCTCAGCCCTTCTATATTAATTGAAATTCTTGTAAAAGGAATGTTTATCCCCTCTTCCCCACTTATTTATATATTGAGTCATTCACATATCAGTATGGACTCATGAATATCTATTTTACTGTTTGGGAGCCTGTTGCATTTTATTACTTAAACTTCATAGTATGTATATTTCAATGCAACTTTTTTTGGCCACTATTTATAAAGGAAAAATATATATCACAAAAATTCAGTATAGCATTTTTAATTGAGATATAATTCATTTTCACCTTTTTTTTTTTTTTTCTGGCTACACTGCACAGTATGCGGGATCTTAGTTCCCTGACCAGGGATCAAACTCGTTCCCCCTGACCAGGGATCAGACTCGTTCCCCCTTCCCCGGAGCCTTAAGCACTGGACTAGTGGTGTTAGGGGAGTCCTGTTTTTCACCCTGTAATTCAGTGGTTTTTAGTATATTCCAACACTGCAACTATCACCATTAATTCCAGAACATTTTTATTACCTCCAAAAGAAACATTGTACCGAATCACTCCCCTCTCACCCCTTCCTCCAGCCACTGGCAATTGCTAATCTACTTTTCATCTCTATGGATTTGCCTATTCAAGACATTTTATATAAATGGAATCATACAATATGTGGCCTTTTGTGTGGCTTCTTTCACTTAGCATGTTTTCAAGGTTCATTTGGTAGCATGTATCAATACTTTATTCCATTTTATAATAATAAACAATACAATAATAATAATACAATATAACAATAAATAATACAATAATATTCCATTGTATAGATACACCATATTGTGTTCATCCATTCATCAATTGATAGAAATTCTGGTTGTTTCCACTTTTTGGCTATTATTATGTTGCTATCATCAGTCACGTACAAGTTTTTGTGTAAACATTTCTTTTCAATTCTCTTTACATACCTAAGATCAGGATTAGTAGATCACATGGTAACTGTATGTTTTAACTATTTGAGGAACTGCCAAACTATTCTCCAAAGAAGCTGAGCCATTTTACATTCTCACCAGTAACATGTGAGTTTTCTAATTTGTCCTCATTTTCACCAATACTTGTTATTCTTGGTCTTTTTAATTGCAGCCCTGCTAGTGTTTGTCAAGTGGTATCTTGTGATTTTGATTTGTTTCCTTAATATTTAATGATGTTGAGCATCTTTTCACGTGCCTGTTATTGGGCATTTGTATTTCTTTGGAGAAATTTCTATTCAGATTCTTTGGTTGGTTTTTAACTGGGTTATTTATCTTTTTTTTTATAAATTTATTTTTTATTTATTTTTTTGGCTGCGTTGGGTCTTTGTTGCTGCGTGTGGGCTTTCTCTAGTTGCGGCGAGCGGGGGCTACTCTTCGTTGCGGTGCGCGGGCTTCTCATTGCAGTGGCTTCTCTTGTTGCAGAGCAGGGGCTCTAGGCATGCAGGCTTCAGTAGTTGTGGCGCATGGGCTCAGTAGTTGTGGCTCGTGGGCACTAGAGCGCAGGCTCAGTACTTGTGGCGCACAGGCTTAGTTGCTCCACGGCATGTGGGATTTTCCCGGACCGGGGCTCGAACCCGTGTCCCCTGCATTGGCAGGCGGATTCTTAACCACTGTGCCATCAGGGAAAGCCCCTATTTATCTTTTTATTGTTGAATTGTAAGAGTTCTTTATATATTCTGGATACTAGATCCTTATCATGTTATGATTTGCAAATATTTTCTCCCATTCTATAGGTTGTCTTTTCACTTTCTTGATAGTGTCCTTTTTTCTTCTTCCCCTAGTATATCTATTTATTTATTTATAATTAATTATTTTTTTGGCTGCATTGGGTCTTTGTTGCGGCATGCGGAATATTTTGTTGCATCATGTGGCCTCTTTGTTTCAGCGTGCGGGCTTCTCTCTAGTTGTGGTGTGCAGGTTTTCTCTAGTTGTGGCACACTGGTTCCAGAGTGCGTGGGCTCTGTAGTTTGCGGCATGTGGGCTCTCTAGTTGAGGAGCATGGGCTCAGTAGTTGTGGCACGCGGGCTTAGTTGCCCTGCACCATGTGGGATCTTAGTTCCCCGACCAAGGTTCGAACCCGTGTCCCCTGCATTGGAAGGTGGATTCTTTACCATTGGACCACCAGGGAAGTCCCGATAGTGTCCTTTGATTAACAAAAGTTTCAAATTTTGATGAACACTATTACTTTCTTTGGTTGATTGTGCTGTTGGTGTCATATCTCAGAAACTATTGCCTAATCCAAGGTCACAAGATTTCCATCTGTGTTTTCTAAGAGTTTTATAGTTTTAGCTCTTACATTTAAGTCTTTGACACACTTTGAGTTAATTTTTGCATGTAGTGTGAGGTAGTATTCCAAATTGATTACTTTGCATGTGGATATCCAAGTTGTCTTGGCACCATTTATTGAAAAAGCTATTCTTTCCCCCTTTTAGTAGCCCTGGCATCCTCGTTGAAAATCAGTTGACCATAGATACATGTATTTATTTCACAACTCTCCAATTTTATTGATCTATATATAATCTTTATGCCAGTACCACACTTTCTTGATTACTACAGCTTTGTAGTAAGTTTTGAAATCAGAAAGTGAGTCCTCCAACCTTTTCTTTTTCAAGATTGTTTTGGCTATTCAAGATCACTTTGCAATCTCATATGAATTTTAGGTTTGTCTTGTTCATTTGTGCAAAAAGGCTGTTGGAATTTTGACCAGAATTGCGCTCAATCTGTAGATCACTTTGGGGAGTATTGCCATCTTAGATGGCAATGGATTAAATCTTAGATGGCATGGATTAAATTTTCCAATCCATGAACACGGAGTGTATTTCCACCTATTTGGGTCTTCTTACATTTCTTTCAATAATGTATTGTCATTTTCAGTGTACAAGTTTTGTGATTTAAATCTGCTCCTAATTATTTTTTTGATGCTATTATAAAGGGATTTTAATTTCCTTTTCAGATTATTCATTGCTAGTGTATAGAAATACAATTGATTTTTGTGTATTGATCTTGTATCCCGCAACCTTGTTGAACTTATTATCTCTAATTTCTTTTTGCATGTATTGTTTAGGGCTTTATATATATATTAGATCATGTAATCTAATATATATATATACATTAGATCATGTAATCTAATCTATATATATATTAGATCATATAATCTAATATATGTATATTAGATCATGTAATCTGCCAATATAGTATTTCCTCTTCCTTTTCAATATGGATGCCTTTTCCTCTCTATTCCTTATCTAATTACTGTGCCCAGAATCCAGTACAATGCTGAATGGAAGTGGTGAGAGCAGATATCCTGGTCTTGTTCCTGATCTTTGGGGAAAAACTTTCAGTCTTTTTGCGGTTTTTCATAGACATCCTTTATTAGGTTGAAGAAGATCCTTTCCATTCTTAGTTTGTTGAATGTTTATCGTGAAAGGGTGTTGAATTTTGCCAAGTGCTTTTTCTGCATCTAATGAGATGGTCATGTGACTTTTGCCCTACATTTGGCAAAAGTCACAACCATCAATTTTGGTTGATTTTCGTATGTTGAACCAAACTTGCATTTCTGCAGTAAATCTCATTTGGTCATGCTGTATAATCCTTTTTTATGGTTTGCTGGTTTAGGCTTGATAGTATTTTATTTTTGTATCTACATTCTTTTTTTTTTTTTTTTTGGCTGAGCTGGGTCTTCATTGCAGCATGTGGGCTCTTCATTGTGGGCTTCTCTCTCTAGTTGCAGCATGCGGGCTTCTCTAGTTGTGGCACACGAGCTCCAGAGTGCACGGGCTCAGTAGTTGCGGCACGCAGGCTCTCTAGTCATGGCACGCAGGTTTAGTTGCCCTGCGGCATGTGGGATCTTAGTTCCTCACGCAGGGATCAAACCCATGTCCCCTGCATTGGAAGGTGGATTCTTGACTACTTGATCACCAGAGAAGTCCCTGTATCTACATTCTTTTTTTTTTTTTTTTTAATAAATGTATTTATTTATTTTTGGCTGTGTTGGGCCTTCATTGCTGCACGTGGGCTTTCTCTAGTTGTGGTGAGCAGGGGCTACTCTTCGTTGTAGTGCGCAGGCTTCTCATTGCAGTGGCTTCTCGTTGCAGAGCATGGGCTCTAGGCGTGTGGGCTTCAGTAGTTGTGGCACACGGGCTCAGTAGTTGTGGCTTACGGGCTTAGTTGCTCTGCGGCATGTGGGATCTTCCTGGACCAGGGCTTGAACCTGTGACCCCTGCATTGGCAGGAAGATTATTAACCACTGCACCTGTATCTACATTCTTACAGGATACTGGTCTATAATTTTCTTGTGATATCTTTATCTGGGTTTAGTTTTATACGGCCTTATAGAATGAGTTGGGAAGTATTCCCTTCTCTTACATTTTTTTGAAGTGTATAGTCTAGTTTTAACAGCAGCATAGTATTTCAATGAGAGAATATATTTAACTAGTTCCTTATTTATGGGTTTCTTGGCATATAACAATTCTGCAGTGACATCATCTATGTAAACATGTACATCTGTAATTTTTAGGTCAAAGGGTGTATACATTTAAAATTTTTGATAGATATTGGTAATCTGGTCTCTAAAAAGTTACAAGCTATTGTCTTCATTTAAATAACCTTCATTGTTACTAAGGAAGTATGTTGTATGTGTGTGTTTATCTGTGTTGCATGTGTTTACAAATAGTCAAGAAGACTCTGGATCTGTTTTAGACTTTGGTACTTCTTAGATGGAGTGGGGTACATCAAAATCATTCTCCTTCTCTCTCTTCCTCCCTGAGATATATTTAGGCTTAGTGACAGTCCTCCAAGTGCTTCCCAAAATTTTGGACATCTGCTGAGACCTAGGATGCTAAGTGGTGGGAGACCTGGTCTGCAGGTGGTAAACAGGGGAAAAAGGCAAGTGAGAAGATTTGTATGGGAAACAATTCAGTCTTTGCTGCATCTGCCCTTCCTATAATACCACCCAAAAAACTCCAGTTTGCAGAAAAACTGTATTAAATGGGGAAAAACCTTAACCTCCATTAGTCTCCCTCAATGCACAGAGGCTATTCTGCTGTGAAAGAACAGAACAGGATCCTGAATAACCTGCAGCTAGCTGTGGCATACGCAGAGAAGCTATATTTTCTGTCCTGGAAATAAAGATACACTAACATCAGAAGAAATATGTGCTTGCAGAAGTAAAACCCGAAGAAGCCAGTGGAAGATTTGTACTGTCTTTATTACAGAAAATATGAGAAAATCTAAAGTACAACGTTGCCTGTTTTCTTGCTTGAAGATCATATTTTCTCTGGTTTGTTTAATATCAACATTCACCACAGCTGCAGGAAATTAAATCGAACCTTTAGAAGGTATCGCATATGGACCTGGTTGGGGTTATAGACAATAAATTCGTTGTAGTTGAGGGTATAACCCTCTGGATTCAGAATTCCTGTGTCACTTGCTGGTCCTAAGGGCACTGTACTCCCATTCCTGCCAAATGGAAGAATGTGTGTCAACATCTGCCTCTGGTTCAGAAGTTTGTATAGAGAAAGTAGAGAGTCTTATCTGGCCAAAAGGAGTTTTCTGACCCTCCAGGCTCTGAGTACTTACAAGGTGATGGCGCACGTAGGACTGGGAGCCATCTTGCCTAGCCCCTTGGTGCTGTGTTTGCCCTGAAGTAATCCTTCTGCCTCTGGATTGGCCCCTAGTAGCTCATTACACTGACCTAGAGCTACCTGCAAAGAAAAGGATCTTTAAATGACCACATCCTACTGAAATGAATGGCTCTAAAGCCAAACAGAAAACTCCATCAGTACTTTCTTCTCCTACTCCAGCAGAAGAATCGAATGCAGTGGAAATTGCACTTGGCTTCCCTCTCAGGTTCTCCCAGGTGAACCTCTTGGTTCTGTGGCTGAACTTTTCTCTTTGGAAAAATAGGAACTAATAATAAACTAGAAATCACGGATGTGTTCCTGCCTTACCTCTGACAGGAGCAGCAGTCCAGTATCCTTTAGGCGAGTGGCAAAGCAGTAATTGGCACTCTTGGAAGACATGTCAGCAAAGTAGATTCCTTTTCCAAACTGAAACATATAAATAAAAAACAAGGTCAACTGCCAAAGCCATTGTGTTAGAAGGGAGGCTCATACCACTGACCCTGTGTTCTATTATCTTAAACACAATATAGACCCTTCTCCATTTCCCCTCACAATTCTGTTCCAAGAGATGGCAGAAGCATCAATGAATCTCTGCTTTCTGGGGAGAAAGGAGGGATATCCTTAGGAATTTAAGAAAGGAAGGTCATAGTCAATGCCAGGTCACCACCTAATCCTAATCTAGGAAAAAAAAATATGGGGGGGGAAAAGGACTGAGAAAATTGTATTCTTTTTCCTTGTACCTACCTCCAGGGTTCAATTTCTACTCACCATGTAACCTGTGATGGGAGCCTCAGGTGGGGCGATTCGAAGCCCGTGGCTCAGGATTCCCACCCAGTTACTCAGCCTGGAACCATGCCATAGCAGCATCCTAAGGAAAAGCCAATATTATTGTACTCTGTCTTGCTCTCCTGCAAACATAGGCCATAAGCATAAAAAAACACCAACAGCTGTCTCCGCTATCCTTCTCTATAAGTTCCATAACTGCACTTCAGGCAAGGGAATGTCTTCCCAAACCCAAAGCTAAATGGAGACCTGTTATGAAGGTCCTCTCTGAAGGCTTCTTTCTCACCCTCCTTCTCTACTTCAAAAACATCCAGCAAGGTCATGGTATAGTCACTGTGTGTGGAAGCATGCGTAGACTGTAGGTACTGGGAAATCACCTGTGAAGAAGAATGAAAGAAATGGCTGATGCAGACTATAAGAGACCACGGTGAGCTGAAGAACCTCAGGGCTTCTGGTATAAATTGGCCTAAGTGGTCTCACAAGGGCAGCTAGAAAGAGCCCTACCTTCCCAATTCCTAGTAAAAAGAAGTTCTGCCCTAAAGTTTTCTCTTAACCAGAAGTAGTCAGAGAACAGGAGGATGGGGAAGGGTGGATCATTTATTTTGTTATGAAAATAAATGATCATTTTTCTTACTTTGAACTCATAACTCTCATGGTCTAAAGGGTGCAAAGCACAATGTAGTTTTCTATAGTGTTGGTCCAGTGGGTGTTCTGGGCTTTGCAGTTCTGTCTTCACCAGTTTAATGGCAATTTCAATGTCTCCCAAAGCCTGACAAGATGAGACAGAAAATCAGTGTGGGAGAAACCTGGGACAAGAGATGTAATACTTCCCAATCCACACATATCTCACCTCTAGTAGCTGTACTTTGTCTGACAGTTCTTTCTCTGTCCGGATTAATGGAGGGGTACGGAGTCTAGGACAGAGATATAACCAATAATTAGTTCTCTGATGTGTGGCCAAAAGGCACATGACTAAAAATAACAGACTAAAGATAGGTCCTTTAGAAAATAGGTATAAGAAACTGGGGTTTTCCATTTGATAGAGGTCTGTAAGAGATTTTAAATTCCAAAAATATAGAGATATTATGCATATACTCTGAGTAGGATAAAATGAACAAACTATATAGATTTTGACATTTGGGACTAGAGTTAAAATTCCTTTTTATGGGAACTTTTTAAAAATAAGATGTATTGACATCAATAAGGAATAGTTTGGATGAAGTCCTATCTAGAAGCAGAAATATACCTATTGACCACTCGGGGTTATTTCTAGGTCACAGGCTTCTATAAAGCAATAGAGGAATAAAAATAAAAGTAAGCACCAGAATGCAGAATCAACAAAGATAAAATGTATTTTATATACCTAACATCATTTGAGTTCACAGAAATGGTGTGTGTTATTGTCACCTTAAAGAATAGGAAACAGGGTGATATGCCTGAAGGTGTTTTACATGTTGGTTGGATAGCTAGACCCACTCTCTCTTGAGTTGGTAACTTCCACTTTGTCAGAGAATATGGTTGTAACCAGGCCAGGAGATCACATCCCATACTCATAAGCTGATTAAATAGGCTATCTATAAATCATTTTGGCTCTACAGCTATTCAAGATGATCATTTCCTTAGAAATGAAAAATTAAAAAGATTATAGTTGCTGCTGAGTGATGTAGGGGATATGGTTGGGCAGAAGACCAAAGTGAAGTAACAGCACAGGCCTTACCCAAAGTCATGTGGGATTCTGGTGTAGAATTCATTGCATGCTTCCACGAGAGCTCGTCCATGCTGGCCAGCCCGAATACAATCCTCAATCTTCTTAAGAGATTGGTAACCTGCCTTGATTTGTGCCACTGTCAGCTTCCCTGCAGACCCAGCCAGAGATCAGACTCCACAACTAGGGTCCCAGCCTGTAAACTATATTTGTGTCCCAGCCCAACAAAGACTCTCACCTTTCAACTTTCAAAATTGTTCTTCCTCCCCTCACACAACCTCTCACCCCAAATCTCTGTTTCTTTATTCAGTAATATCAGCAAGCTTTAAATCATGATGGTGATAAAATATCCTGGTAAAGGAACTAAAATATGAAGTGAGAATGTAGGACAGAATCTGAAGTCCTACCAAGTGGGGCTTTCTTGGTATCATATTTCATTTCTACCATCATCTCTTCCATGGCCTGGACATTACAGATCAACTTTATCAGCTCCTGTACACGAAGATCTAGCTGTGACTCTGGTTTCAAGGGGGATTTGAGAGATTCACCTTTATTTGTTTCCTCTTCACTCTACAGCAAAAAAAAAAAGTCATAAAATCTGAAAGGATCTATTTTACGCTCCCTGCAAGGACTGGCTCTACAATATTCCTGGCAGGTCAACATCAGCCTCTGCTTGAACACAGGCCCACTCCATTATTAACCTAGTTAGAGAACTCAGTGTGACTTTCACCTTCTAGTCCTACTTCTGCTTCCCATAGTTAAACACTCAGAGTAAGTCTAAAAGGCCCTCCAAATACGATGTCATTAAGTATGTAAAGAAGCTATTGTATCTCAAATCTTCTCACCTTAAAAAGACTGGTTTTCCATTTTTCAGATATGTGACGGTTTTCAGGACAGATCCTTTTAGCATCCTGGTTATAACTCAGCATTCAAAATTAATTTTTTTTTTCTTTTTTAAACTGTGGTATATAACTAGAAGTGAAGGCAACTTTAAATGTAGTTTTATCAGTTTGACTATTTATTACTCCTCTCTTGATTCATAATATTAAACTTCTGGAAACAGGACCTAAGATTTTATAAGAACCTTAGTAAATAACAGAGACTAGGACCTCATCTAAGTCACTCTGCTAGACTTCACCCTGCTTAAGAGGAAACAGTTCTTCCCTAAACGTATAGTCAGGGTTTACCTGAGTATTGGTGGTATAGTCCATTTGTAGCATATCATATTTTCCAGGCACCTTCTCAAACTTCTCACGATCCTCCCAATTATTTTTTGTTTTGTCAAGGAATCTGTAAAGTTCAAGGTGGTGAGAAAATCTTACAAACAAGGGTCTACTACTAGGGATGGGCTTACAATTATTTCCTAAGAACATCTCCAAACTTTTTATTTCCTGTGACATCAATTTTCCATAAATCTGGATTCTGAATTAGGACCCTGAATGGACAGAAAAGCTCTAGAGACAAAGGGAACAAAAAAAATGGGAAAAAAGGACCCTTGAGCTTCCCAAAGGCCCCAAACATCACAAAAGTCATTGAGACTTAAGACAAAAAATCCCTATCCAATCCTTTTCTCTGAAAGAAACATCTCCAGAGACTCCAGAAAGTTTTTCATATCATAGTAAAATAATTTTTCAAACTGTAGCTGAATAGTCTCATCTCATTTTTCCCAAATTTCCTAAATTGTTGGTCATATGCTGAATATATTAGCTTCTTCTGTTTTTAGTCAATTTTACAGTTCCAGGTGATTTAATCACTAACTAAGGATGCAATTTGGTGTTCCAATCATACAGTGTCACAGTGGAAAGACATTATCATTTAGGCCAAATCACACTTACTATAAAATTCTTAAAGAAGAGATATCCAAGAAGAAGAAGGATATTTTTTGTACTCATTTCTTAGCACTCACTTCTTTTGAAAGATTTCCTTGGCCTTGCTGAGGTCCCCAGAACAAGCCACCAAGCTGTGCTGCCCCATTTTCCCAACTGCAAAGTAAATGCCACATGTAAGATGGTTCTCTGCCCCACAACCCAAGAACAGTTCTCTGAGAGCAACAAGCCAGCTCTCTAAGGTCTCTCCGCTTAGCATCTGACAAATGGGCAGGAAGGGAAGAAGGAAAAGGTGAAAGGGCTTAGGGAACCGATCCTGTTGCCTCTGAACAGCACTAGCAGCCCAATTGCAGGAGAGTTCTCAGCCTCAACAGGCTGCTAGTAGTTTTTCCGATGGGAACTTGCAAATGAGGATGCTGGCCACACCCCAATTTCAAGCAGCACAGTTTGATTCCTAAGCCTCTGACAGGTTATAGAAACTCCACTTCACCAATTTAAACCCAGAGGATCCTTTGGCTACTCACTTAGTTGCTTCTGGCTTTCTGAATAATAATTCATCAAATCCACAATAAAAGTCATTACCTCGGCCCCATCTCATCCAAACACTGAAGTTCCTCTGGGCATCATCTTCTAACAGCTGGATCAGATAATACTTGTTGTTGTTGAACTGGAGATTGGTCTACGATGATAGAAATATGAACATAAAAGGACAGAAGTTTACAAAGGGAAGCCACATAAACCAATGACTCTTCCTTGGTCACAGGTACCAGTAATTGCCATGAGGAGAGGACAGCAAGGGACAAGAAAATCAGGTTCATGTAAGAGTAAGGATATAAGAAAGGAGGAAAAGGGTTTCTATATTAAACTTTGAGTTCCTAGGAATTAAAGGCTGGAAGCTTCCTAAAACCTCTAACCAACCTCAAATATCATCACTTCCCTCCATAGATGTTTCCGAGGCCATATGTATTTTCCAGCTCCCAATCCATTCCCAATAATTATTTTCCAAATGAAAACAATTTTGATGCCCCAAAGATCTGTAACTATTATGCTTGTTTGTTTAGACAGCTTATTCTTCAACAGTTCCACTTACAGCTCTGGTTTGTCAGCTGCAGCAATCTGACAATGAGCTGAGAGCAGGACGTTAGGAGGGAAGGGAGGATAGGCAGAAACCACTGCCACATGTGTCCCGTACCTAATGTGACCTGAGCTGGAGACATTCAGAGAAAATGTGACTAGTATCTAAAAAGCAGTGTCCTGTGAGTAACTTGCTCTGAGTGAAGAGAGTGAGCAGTCCACGATAAGGAACAGCAGCTTGTGCTGTAAGGCCAAGCCCTTGTCATCACGGCAGTCTTCTTTGTTAAGTGTGTTTCCTGTTCCTACCTCCTGTCTGCTCACATTATAAAGTCGCAGATGGTAGAACAAAAAGGGGCCTTAGGATCTTTTCTATCTGCTCATGATATTTTAACTGAAAAAAGTGGTAATAAAAGAATACCAGGTAGCTGTTAAAAGTATATACGATAGATCAATCAATTCAAATATGAAGACATATTCAGGAAATACAATAACCAGGCATGTGTAGTATCTATCCAAAACAACAAAAATAAACAGAGAGAAAAAAGATTAAAAAGAAAAAAATTGGATATCAGCATCATGGTGGAGAAAAGATGCTCCCTTCATCTCTCCCCTTCAATCTACAACCAGTAAAAAAATCCACAACTCAGCAAAGGTGCCTCTGTCTTACACTCCAGGATGCCAGAGAATTCCACACATCTGTACATCTAAAGGTGGGTGGACTGGGACACATAAAGGAGGTGGAACCGGGGCAGCAGTGGAGGCGGTGCCTGCGATTCCGCGCCCCCAGAGAACCTGGCGGCAGCAGGTGAGGCGGTGCACAGGACTCTGGCGTCCCGGCTGCAGTGGTGCCGGCAGCCACAGGTAACTGGGCAGCAGTGACAGGGGAGCCATGGAGGGCCCATGACTCTGGCCCCGGCACCTTCACCCTCAGTGGCAGCTCCCGGCTGAACACAACAATACCAGACAACGCAGAGGCACTGGCGACCCGGCTCCCTGCGCCTTTTCCTGTGACTTAGGAGATCCCAGATGAACGGAGGCTCCTGCCATCCTGGTGCCCCAGGTGGTGACGCCAGTGACAGCAGCAGCAGCAAAGCACCAGTGACCTTAGAGGCACAACAGTGATAAGGAGGGCACCGGGTGACCCCTGACAGAGGTGGTGGAGGGTGGAAAGTGCTCTCAAATATAACTAGAGACAGGTCCGATAAGAGAAACCAAAAACTTGTGTTACAGCGCCAC
The DNA here is from genome assembly GCF_028021215.1 of Eschrichtius robustus. Classification (NCBI taxonomy): domain Eukaryota; kingdom Metazoa; phylum Chordata; class Mammalia; order Artiodactyla; family Eschrichtiidae; genus Eschrichtius; species Eschrichtius robustus. The sequence continues at coordinate 76,511,580 of NC_090824.1, forward strand.
CTACTGGAAAACAAAAGAAAGGCCTCTAATTTCTAACCTGTTGAATCCTCAGAATCAAGATTTTAAAAAAAGCTTTACCTAAAGAAGAGCGGTGTTTGCTACTTCAGACATACTGGCAGAGAAGCAACTCATCAAACACCGTGAAGAACCACAGTTACAGTGTATCATGAAAATAAAATGACAATTTTCCAGAAACCAAACTTACAGTCACGGAATATTGTGATCTAACTGATAGAGAATACAAAATAGCTGTCATGAAGAAGCTCAATGAGCTAAAAGAAAACTCAGAAAGGCAGTTCAATGAGCTCAGGAATAAAATTAATGAACAGAAGGAACACTTTTCTGAAGAGATTAAAACTATAAAAGAACCAAGCAGAAAGAAATAATAGCTGAGAACTTCCCAAACCTGGGGAAGAAAATTGATAGACCACTCCATGAAGCTAAGAGAGCATCTAATTCCCTCAACAGAAAAAGATTTTCTCCAGGACACATTAAGACTGTCAAAAGTCAATGATAAAAGAAGAGTTTTAAAGGCAGCCAGTGAAAAAAGTATGATCACCTATAAAGGAATGCCCATTAGGCTATCAGCAGATTTTTCAGAAGAAACTCTAGAGGAGTGGAATGACATTCTCAAGATACTGAAAGATAAAAACTGTTAGCCAAGAATACTCTACCTAGCAAAGTTATCATTCAGATATGAAGGAGAAAAAAGGCTTTCCCAAACAAACAAAAGTTGAGAGAGTTCATCACCACTACACCTACTTTACAAGAAATGTTGAAAGGGGCTCTTCTACTTGATAGAAAAAGGCAAAGGTACACAAAACTTTGAGTAAGGTGATAAACAGAATCAGAAAATTGCAACTCTATCAGAATAGGTTTAAACAGCATAAAGGTTAAAGGGAAAAAAAGCAGAAAAAACAACTATAGCTACTTCGATTTGGTAACAAACTTACAACATAAAAAGGGATAATTTGAGACAACAAATACATAAAAGGGGAAGAGGAAGAGGATGGAAGCCATATAGTCAAATGAAGATGCTATCAGCAGAAAAAGGACTATTTTATCTAAGAGACGTTTATACAAACCTCATGATAACCACAGAACATAAATCTAGAGCAGAGGCACTAAACATTAAAAAAAAGGAAACTGAGAAAAACATCATAGAAAACCACCAAACCAAACTGGCAAACAGAAACACAAGGAAAAAGAAACAATGGAGATATAGAACAACCAGAAAACAAAAGATGAAATGGCAATACTAAGTCTTCGTCTATCAATAATCATCCTAAATGTAAATGTATTGAATTCACCAATCAGAAGACACAGAGTGGGGCTTCCCTGGTGGCACAGTGGTTAAGAATTCGTCCTGCAGGGGATACAGGTTCGAGCCCTGGTCCGGGAAGATCCCACATGCTGTGGAGCAACTAAGCCCGCGAGCCACAACTACTGAGCCCACATGCCACAACTACTGAAGCCCACACGCCTAGAGCCCATGCTCCACAAGAGAAGCCACCACAATGAGAAGCCCGCGCACCGCAACGAAGAGTAGCCCCCACTCGCCACAACTAGAGAAAGCCCGCACGCAGCAACGAAGACCCAATGCAGCCAAAAAATAAAATAAATAAATTTAAAAACACACAAAAAAACCCCACAAAAGACACAGTGGCTGGATGGATTAAAAAATAAGATCCACCTATATGCTGCCCCCAGGAGACTCAGCTCAGCTCTAGAGACAAACAGGCTCAAAGTGAAGGGATGGAAGATGATACTCCAAGCAAATGGCAGCCAAAAGAAAGCGGGTATAATTAATACTCATATCAGGCAAAATAGACTTCAAGAAAAAAAGTTAACAAGAGACAAAGATGGACATTACATAATGATAAAGGGGACAATTCATTAAGAAGACAAGTTTTTCAATATATGTACACCTAATTCAGGAGCACCAAAATATATAAAGCAATTATTAACAGACCTAAAGGAAGAAATTGACAGCAACATAATAATAGTTGGGGACTTTTAACACCCAAATTACATCAATGGATAGATCATCCAGATAGAAAGTTAACAAGGGAACAGCAGCCTTGAATGAAACATTAGATCAGATAGATTTGTACAGAACATTGCATCTAAGTGCAGCAGAATACACATTCTTCTCAAGTGCGCAAGGAACTTTCTCAAAAATAGATCATATTGATATGTTGAGGTACAAAACAGGTCTCAATAAATATAAGAAGACTGAAATCGTATCAAAAATCTTTTCTGATCACATGGCATGAAACTACTACAACAATGTAGAAATCAACTACAAGAAGAAAGCTGGAAAAATCACAAATATGTGGAGACTGAACAACATGCTACTAAACAACATGCTACTGAACAACTATTGGGTCAACAAAGAAATCAAAGGAGAAATTAAAAATACTAAAGATGAAATGAAAATAAGACATACCAAAATCTATGGGATGCAGCAAAAGTGGTATTAAAAGGGAAATTTAAAGCAATACAGGCCTACCTCAAGAAACAAGAAAAATCCTGAATAAACAATCTAACCTCACACCTAAGGGAACCAGAAAAAGAGCAAATGAAGCCCAAAGTCAGCAGAAGGAAGGAAATAATAAAGATCAGAGTAGGAATAAATGAAATAGAGACTAAAAAAGACAATAGTAAAGATCAATGAAACTAACAGCTGGTTCTTTGAAAAGATAAACAAAATTGACAAACTTTTAGCTAGACTCAGAAAAAAAAGAGATAAGGCTCTGATAAATAAAATCAGAAACGAAAGAGGGGAAATAACAATGAGTACCACAGAAATACAAAGGATTATAAAAGAATATTATTGGGGCTTCCCTGGTGGCACAGTGGTTGAGAATCTGCCTGCCAATGCAGGGGACACGGGTTCGAGCCCTGGTCTGGGAAGATCCCACATGCCACGGAGCAACTGGGCCCGTGAGCCACAACTACTGAGCCTGCGCGCCTGGAGCCTGTGCTCCGCAACAAGAGAGGCCACGACGGTGAGAGGCCCGCGCACCGCGATGAAGAGTGGCCCCCGCTTGACGCAACTGGAGAAAGCCCTCGCACAGAAACGAAGACCCAACACAGCCAAAAATAATAAAAAATAAATAAATAAATTAATTAATTAATTATTAAAAGAATATTATGACTAGCTATATGCCAACAACTGGACAACCTAGAAGAAATGGACAAATCTTAGAATCATACAACCTTCCAAGACTAAATCATAAAGAAATAGAAAATGTGAATAGACCAAACTCTAGTAAAGAGATTGAAATAGTAATTAAAAAACCTCCCCCAAAGCAAAACATTACCCTGATACCAAAACCAGACAAGGACAACACAAAAAAGAAAATTAGAGGCCCATGTCTCTGATGAGCATAGAGAACTGTATGGTGACAGATGGGAACTAAATTTTCGGTGGTGAGCCCCCTGTAGTGCACACAGAAGTAGAAATCTAATGTTGTACATGTGAAACTTATATAATGTTATAAACCAATGTTACCTCAATAAAAAGTAAATTTAAAAAAAGAAATAAATAAATTTAACTACATAAAAATGTAAAACTTCAGTAAGGGCAAAAAGTATACCATAAGGAAAATCAAAAGGCAAATGACAAATTTGGAAAATATATAAGCAATTTATATTATAGACAAAGGACTATCCTCCACATTATATAAAGTTCCTCAAAGCCCATAAGAAAAAAGACCAACAACCTATCAGAAAATGTGCAAAATGATATGAACAGAGGGTTCATAGGTTCAATAAAAGACATAAAATCTGCTAAAAGATCTGCTTTTCATAGAGGACTCCACTATCAGGTAGAGTGCACTAGGGCTGAGTACTTGGGAGTATGAACCCCTAGGGGCTCATATAAGGGATTTCAGAATTAAAGATTTGGGCACTGGGACACTGTCAACAATAATTATCAAGAAGAAATTCTCATAAATAAAATAGTTTCTTCCCTTACCTGATTTAGCATGACATCATAGACATCATTTCCTTCACAGTATACATGGGCCTAGAGAGAAAAGAAAAAAATTGACCATTTGTACAGTCACAGCCCTGATGAGATCCTAAGCGAGGCTCTAAATTTTCTTATGCCTCGAGATAGTATTCTCCCACTCTACCAACATGCATCTTCCAGGGAAAGAAATGCAAAAGTACGTTCTTCTACACATAAACTGTCATTCCTATGATGAAAACATGTTGCCTTTTTGTAATTACAGAAATACAAATCAGTCTAACTCAGTTAAAGGAAACCTGTTCCAGAGGAAGCCTTTCTTCTGTATTCTTCAAATCATTTTCCCCTTCATCAGTAACTCATGCCATACATACCAGGGCAGTTTCTCATTAGAACATTGATAATGATACAATTTTCTAACTGAGAAAGAGAATGAGGTGTGGAAAGCTGATGACGACTCCATAAGTTAACCATGCTAAAAAACACCCTGATGATTACCCCCAAACCCCACCCCTGCCATCACTCAGCCTTGGAGAGAGTTAATCACTAGTAATATTTTGGAGAGCATTCCTAAAATGGATACTAGCAATGTTCCAGACAGGAATCCCAATAACAAACGAACAACTGCTCCCTGAGAAATCAATGGGAGTCTCTCACCTTCCCCACCTTGGCTGTGCACTCTGGGTCCACTGGAGCTTTGCCCTTTAACAGCAAGGTCTTCACAGACTCTGAGGAAAGACAGATATGTACCACATCTACTTGTATGGGAATCAAAAATATCTGTCATGGTTAGACAGAAACCTGTCATAATTAACTTTGCCCTTCCCAAGCACTCCTGATCTGTCCAGGTCTCAATTCATCTCAAATACAGGAAACTGAAGATTTTGAGAAAGTAGGTTAGTCCTGTGGTATGCCCAAAAGATAGAAAGTTAATTATACCTTCAAGAAAGGAAGAAATAAGAGTTGAAAAAACAAGATTACCCCCCCCACCCCCGCCGACCCTCACCCCTCCCAGAGACGCCCTTGCTGGCCCAGGTGCTCCCTGGCCTACTATGTATGTCGGGGAGCTGACCTTGCTTGTCTTCCGTCCTGTCATTATCAGCCTTTCCTC